>NC_071977.1:32100776-32400776 GCF_026283585.1 Hylaeus volcanicus
AGCCTCGGACAACATTTTCGCTAAGGAAAAAGTTGTTTCAAATCACCTCCCCAACCACTCCTTTCAAGGTGTTACAACATTTTTGGGACACCCTGTATTATCAGAATTGTACCGCAGGAGAATCCTATCGTTACTTGGGCACGGAACACGGTTCGGAAACATCCAGTTCACGACACATTTACCTTCTGATCGATAAATTAATTTCCGGCGACTACTGCGAACCACTCGAGCGAAATTTCGTTTTCGTTTGAAAGAGAAGCTACGTTTGCTCGATAATGTTTTAATGTTATTTAAAAATAGTACAAATGTACGCGCGCTCGAGTAGGCAGCTTCGTTACTTTGTTACAATTTCGTGTTTCAACATTTGCGTACAGTTTTCTTGGAACTTAGACCCGATGAAAATAGACGCGACACACCTGGCGAGTACGATACGTTTAATTTTCCAAAGTTTTTTCATCGAGTTAAACGTCGAACCGGTAAATAATCCACACCTTGGACACACGAGGATGCAGTATTTTTAAATTCGTGACGTTTGAAAGCGTCGGGGGTATGTTCGATTTTAAATTGATTCTCTACACAATCGATATTTGGTTATCGAATCGACCTGTCAATTTCCGTTTCAAGAGAATGTTTAATAATATTAATTTACGGCGTAATTTTGGTTAATTTTTGAATGAATTTAAATTAAGAAACATAGAGGGTAGGAATACTATGGGGCTGACTGCGTATGCGAAATGTGGTTAGCGAGTAAAAAATCGAATCTATTTACGTCACTTCGATTCGATATCGATTCCAGAATCAAACATCCTCAATGGCTCGTACCGGTAGTTAAAGAATAATCGACGAAACGAAGTGACGCCTTAGAAGAAAAAAGCGTAAGCAGTGCATCTTAGGAAGATCAGTGTTACTCACCAGGATCCCAATTCACGTTTTCCATGACGAGCACCGCTGTCATAATTTCATTTGACCGAGAAAAGCTACGATATGGTTTTCCGGCGAGTTCGAGACAAAGATAACAGAGAGCCCAGCGTCGAAGAGTGGCGTGGTACGCGATATCGCGACAAGAGACAGTGGAAAATTCAGGTCAGTCGCGATGCTTATTTCTAGCGGATTGCTGGCCAGCGCCGCGTATAACCCGGTAAAATAGTTTCTTGTTTCGCGTCCGCGGCTGGAATATCGTTATCATAGCGAGAATAATCCGTTACGTAAGCAACTGTCACTCGAGACCGAGTAGAACGACGAACACCGCTAGATTCGTCTGCTCTCTCTTCATCACGCCGAGATCTTTCTCGTGCTCAATCGGCCGAATATTCGGCAACCACAAACATTCTTTTAGCGACTCGCGAGAACCACACCGCGTCGAGCAGTTTTCTCGATAACACCGTGTATATCTCACGATTTATCCGACACTGGCCGCTTCGTAAGGGTTTTCGATCATTTTTCGGCTTGGACGCGACACAGCGCTGCTATGCGCGGAAGCCATCTTTAAAGGCGCCACTGTTTCCTCCAGGGGGTACAAACTCACGTTGTAGCGCCGCGTGGGAAAAATTTACCCAATTAAAATGTAGAGCGAATGCGCGTATATGCATACATATTGTTAAATTATTTAAAAGAAAGTAAACTAGAGAAAGTGCAGACGCAGTTTGAAGAATTTTCGTCATTTCAAAAATTATATTTTTTGAAACAACGAAAATCCTTTGAAAATCCTTTGAAATCCTTTGGTTTACTTTCATTTAAAAAATTTAAAGCATTTAAAAAAAACCCGCTACCGTATATATATGCATACACGCGCTTCGCTCCACATTTTAGTTGGGTGAATTTTTCCCACGGGGCGCTACAAACATTGTACCAACTTTTAATACGTGAGTTTTGACTCCCTGGTTTCCTCGCCGCTGTCGGTACCATCCCTTCCACTTGGTCCACCCTTGTTCCTGTTCCGTCGTTCGATATACATATCGACTTCTGCCCGTTTCGTTTATTTCGTGGTTCTTGCTTCCCATCGAATACGTCTCATACTTTTACTACGTCGATTTCCCCGTTCCTCTCTACGGTTTTCCCTTCAAAACTTCTGGCAATATCCTCTTTCTCTTTCATGGTGTTGCCACCAGTATTAGGGACAGAATAATGGTAGAGTGGACTAATTTTAAATGCAATTCTACTTTTAATTATAATTTTTCTTTAATATTAATAGCCTTCTTTGTGGAATTTCATTTCATTTATGTTATGTCGTGTGTGTTATCGGTTCGATGGAAATATCTAGAAAAACGATTTCGAAGTTGCGCGGGTTCGATTCTGTTTCGCGTTGTTGCCATCGCGAGACGCAGCAGCACTGTTGGCTATGTATACATGCAGTTGTCTACCCGAAACATCTCGCCGCTAGGTTCGGAGTAATTTGTGAATTTTGTGTTGTTTTCCTTGTGAAATTTTTATTGGTGATTGTTACAAGGAGTTCGTAATCCCCCTCTTTGTTCAGTTTCGGTAAGATCGTCGTCTTCTTTTTACTTTTCCCGAGCAATGCTGGTCAAAATTTGACATGGCGTTGACACACACGGACTTGGGTCGAAATTTCGACGAAAACTTGCGACCGTTTTCAATCGTTCGGTTTCTGTTTCTCTAAATTTGGCGTGCCATTTCGCGACGACGCTACACTCGCGTTCAAAGTTTCCCTTCGCCGCTTTTCTCGCGAAAAATAACGTGTTCACCGACGTTGGTACGAGTATTTCTGTTGCCTACGCTCCACAAGTGGTTGTGTAGCGCGAGTTGTGTATATAAACTTGATCTTTCCAAATTTTCCGATAACTAATTCGCACCAAATTTCTTCGCGACGGATAATAACTTACCAACAGTCGCTGACTCGTTCGGTGTTTTCGCTTACCCGACTCTACACGTAGATGTGTGAAAACAACGATGTTTGTTGTGTTTGTAACTTTTATTTGTCGAGTAAAAAAGTCAAAATAGTTGCGTTCAGCGCTCCATCTCGTTAACGCGCCAAACGCGAAAACATGTTGGCGTTGCGTAGACTATGTGTTTTATTTATTTACGTGGCAAGATTGTAAATAAAATCACGTACGCTTATCGTTGGAAATGATTTTCCTTTTCAACGATAGAACGATGAATTTACTGGCAATAAAAACTATGATACACAGAAAGTTGACGTTTTGTGTTTATTGAATAACTCTCACTGTGTATCGTTTACTCTGTATTTGAAGTACACTTTTTCGTTTGTTGCAGTTACTCCCGTTACCCCCCGTTTATTTTTCATTCGTCATTTTGGTAAGTTTCTTGATTTTACGTTCTTGTATCCATATTTTTCCTTCCTGTCTTTCGTCTACTTTATTTTCAAATGTACCTGTTTACTGATAAATAAGCGACAATGCTTGACCGACACATCTAACGGTATATCGGTTATCTGTATTATCGACTCTAACCTAAAGTTTGAGTCTAACTTTCTCCGCTAGATGGCGTGAACTGCTCCGTGTCCGTACATTCGAAGCTACACGATTCGCTTGCATTTTTCAACGGGACCCGGGAATCGCAAATTTGATCATTTCGTAAATGGGAAAAAATGGGAAAGTTCGATCGGCATATTCGGAACGCGAAAATAAAAATCCGAATTAACGAGCTCGCGTTGCTCGAATTAACGGCGGGTGATCTAACGTTTAAAATTTAGGCTTAAAAACTCAAACATTGTTACGGGTGAAATTTTTAACGGCATTATTTTCGAGGCTCCGACGGATTTAGTAGAGCCTCGATGTAAAGGGCGCAGTTATCGAAATTGCCTGTTGCCTATAACAGTGCGACAGAAATACGAATAAACGGGCGTTAGGTTCGTAACGACGCATTCTAAATCCAATTCCGTTTCTAGAAACGTTTACATTCATAGAAAGAACCGCGGGGCTGCGACAAAGAGCCAGGAAAAATTCTAACAGAGCTGTTAAACCATTTCGCGTGAAACGTCGTTATCTTTAATCAAACGTGTGTAATTTCTTTCGTAAATCGAAATCCGCCCATTGTTATCATACTTTCGTCGATATTCGATTACCTGGGTCATGATTAATTCGATAAAGGTCGGAAATTCCGAAGATTAAGAATTAACGCTACTTTCTCCACTGTTGAATATATATTTTTTCCTTCGTTTGCACCGCAGCACACCGATCGATTTGAATTCTTAAGGAGGAATCGCTTGAAATATCTCGATGATTCACGCTCTAAAGTCGGCATTGTTAAATTGCATACTGGGTAACTTTTTAAAACCAATCGTACACACGTGCGTTGTAAACGAATTCATTTGCCCTCGAAATCGCGTACAATGATTTATTCATTTTTTACTTATTTGACATTTTCAATGACGACGAATATATGACGATGGCGAATGGCGATGAACAATATTTTTTCGCTATCGATGTAACGTATTCGTTCGAAGGCTTATCAAGTTATCATCAAGTCTCATCTCAGACCTACGTCGTGCGTTGGTAATTCGAGTAAAATGTCTTCGCCGTGAAATACCTATTCTATAAATATGGTATACGGTTCGTAGACAGTAGTTTAACGGAAGAAAGTGAGCTTGCAGTTTACGGTGGCGTTGTTTCGGACCATACGTTCGGCGAAGGCTGATAAATATAAAAAAGAGAAGTTATCGGTGTGGAGGGAGAGGGCATCCGTTTCGTCGAACGTTACGTTCGCGAGACAGAAGGGCAGCGGCAGGGGCAAAGGGGGTAGTAGGTGTGCAGGAAGGGCGGGGGACGCACGAGGTGTCAGGAAAGTGTTTTACTAGCCTTAATTTCGTGTGCTTTCGCAGCCAATATGTCGGGCAGTAAATTCCAAACTTTCCGCCGGGTTTCGCGTTTCGGTGTTGCGCGTTTTAGCGGATCCGCGGTTTTAACGACCCCGTTCGTCCTCTCTCCGCATCCTCCGCATCCTCAAGGAACGCCCGGCGGATATTAATTTTGTAAACAACCGAGCATCTTGCCAGGCGCGCGTAACGAACGATTTATTTTTCTAAATCGCTCCTCTTCGTCTTCTCGCGGTGCTCGAGAACCCCTAGGAGTCGAAAAACATCCCCGAGGGAGTGATTCGAACCCGACGGGAGTGAGCGGTACGAATAGAATTCGATTCTTTTTAATTAGGGATCGAACGATACGTAAAATAGAATAGCGTGCAATCGAGGATCGACGTAGAAAAATATACGATACTCGGAGATGCCTAGCCGTCGAGGGGCATCGTCGACGACGTCCACGGACCGAGGGGTACCGAAAGAAGAGAAACGCAAACAAAAGAGGGGCAAGAAGAGAAATGAGAGCGACGAATCGATGGAGCCAACATTGAGCGCTGAAGAACTAATAGGAAAAAACATAGTAATTTAGTTAGTAAAACATAAAGCCACGTCGGTGGCCGGAGAAGGAAGGCAAACACATTAAACATTTAGAGGGCATAATAACCTGTGGCATACGTAATACGGCTGGCGCCCTTTTCACCGATGGCTATGAATAATGTACATACGCCAAGGTATGACGTAGGCTCGCCGAGCTGTGTGTATTTCACGGTGGGGTAGATCGACCTGACTATTTCCAATAACCGCCGCGTAACGTTATCGCGAAGTCGCGCGGCCGCGCGCGAGCGATCGAGCGAGCCGAGACCTCGAGAGTCCTTTTGTCTTCTTCGATCTTCGCTTTGGTCACCTCCTATAGGACCCCTTTCGACCGATGCGTTTCAGCTCTGCGGGCCTCAACGCAAAATTGAACGCAGGAACCCCATCCGAAGAAACAACTTTGGAGACGCTTGTACCTCGTATGTTCGAAAAGAATAACAACGACATGTTTTTGAAATATCGATTTTTAAGGGGTCCCTTTCAAACGTACCAAAATCGCGCTTGGTTTTTTCTCCACCTCTCCCCAATTCTCGTTTCGGAAAGGCGTTCGTTTCGCGGAACCGACTCTCCTCGCTGTAGTCGACGCCTTTCCTCGTTCTATTCGTTCCTATTAATTTCGAATGGCAAACATTAAAATTTACGATTGCTCTAATTGCGCGCTCGAAGGGGTATACTGCAGCTTTAACGTTGCAAGTATACGGATGAGACGGTAAAAGTTTTACGACCAGAAAGTACGCTGAACGAACGGTATCGAGGATACCGTGCCGCGAGAAAAGAAGCGCGCGTATCTACTCTTCTAAAATTACCGTAAACAGAGCAAATTTTGGGGGCGTGACGAAAAAAAGCTGGCAACGTCGTGGTCGACTTTCTAAGTATCGGTTCGGAACGTATATTTTCTCGCCTTTAACACTCGAAAAATACGAAGAAAAAAATGACCCTATCTTATTATCTTCCCCTTCACTGATTAAATTGCTTTAAAAATCGATGGCTTCTACATAGAAGCCACCGTACCAATTCTATTTTCCGATAAGCTACGTCTGCAATAATTTCATCAGACTGATACAACAGACCCAAGTCCACGACCACCGCTTCTCCGAGACATGGAAGAATCGTCTTCATCCGTGTATCACTTCCGAGGCACTACTCTAAAGAGGGTCACCTTGATTATTAAAAATTTAACGTAGAAAAGCTTTTATAAATAGAATCTCATTATTTTTGGAACAGACTCGGTACATACACAGACTGGGTCAGATGCTCTGTTCGCCTGAAGCGTTCCCGTTACTTTTAGACGTAGAAAAAAAATGTTTTGTGGAAAAATAATAACGAAGGAGACGCATGCATTACGGTTAGTTTTACCGAGAACGAAGCAAGGGAATTTTTGGGTCGAACTTTATTCTTTTTGAATGTATACGCGAATCCTCATCGAATATGTTACATTCGATAAGAAACGGGAAAGTAAAATTGTTCGCGATGACAAACTTTTCTATGGTGAACATCGCGGGCGTTTTCGACGTCGTTGAAACGCTATGAAAAGGCTGAACCGGCTGAAAACTGAAAGACGTTTCAGCGGTCCGTTCCAAAACGCGGGATCGTTAGGCGGGCTAAACGCGCTTCGAGTGCGACGAATTTCTGGGAAACGATGAAAGAAACGTTTATTCTCCGCGCGATGCAACGAGTCGTGCGCGGAATACAACAGCAAAAAACGGAACGTTGTTTTCGCTTGGCGGACAATACGAGCGGAATTCCAGCGACACGAAACAAATGCGCGATCGCGTATATTATTCAAAATCGCCGCGGGCCCGAGGATGTTGACAAAATACCGGTGCCATGGTTCGCGATAAAGACTACCGAAGAAACACGAGGATTGATTCTTGGTCGTCGTCGAACGATCGAGAAATCTTTTACGTCCATTCGGTTCGGTGAGTCATGCCAAGAAGCGAGCACGTTTATGGAGCCAAAAATCCGCTGCTTTTCAAGTCCCGATTCTGAGCACACGTACGTCTTCCTAGGAGTATCGCTACTTCAGCGTAACGTAGTTAAATCGTAAACGAAATTCGGACACCGAATCACTTGGAGGACTCGACGATACGTGGATCGCTGGATACCTCGACCGATCGACACCAGATCGCGGCGAATTTCCGTGTAATTTCGGCGAACGATGATCGAAACGCGTCGATAGGAGTGTTTCGGTCGCGACTCGTCGAAACTGTCGCGAAACCGTCCAGGCTCTGACGGCCGCGGGAATAGTAGCCTCCGGGCTTTGGACCCGCGACGAAAAGTCAGAGCAAACGTCACGGGCATCGTTGACGGGCTATGACCGAACGAAAAACCGGCAGGACACGCGTTCGCTGTCCGATAAATCTACTAGAGGTGTCTAGGGCGAGGACGAAGGGCGGTGGAGCCGGGGGAAGGCGGGGAGTAGCACGTTCGCGCAACGAATATCGCCATAAAGGCCAGCTGAAAAGTCAATCAAGCGGGCCGAATTACGTCGAAAAGCGTAGCGCGCGCGGCCGACGCCGATATACAACAAAATGAAAGCTATCAGAGGTGACAATCCGCGGACGACAAATCAGCGTGTATATTTAATGCCCGTGGTGCCACCCTCGGCCCCCTCAAAACCTCCCGACGCTCCAAGTGGAACACGCTCGCACCCTCTGTCCCTCTCTTTGTTGCTCCCCTCTCTCGCCTGTCCACCCTCGTTTCTCGTTTTCGTTTCGGCTGTTCCCTGCCTGCTCGGTTTCTTCGTTCCTCTCTTTCTATCGGACACTCCTCCCCCGCGGCCCTCTGCCATCCGCGAATCGTTCTTCTCTCTCGCGCGACTCGTGTCATCGCCTCGTTGCTCTCGGATATGTCACTATGCTACCGGACATAACCCAGAGCCACCCCTGCTCGCGGACCCTCCCTGCCCCGACGACCCCCTCGTTTCTCGCCGCGACCATCTCTGCCCGTCGCGTTATTTGCAACGCGTTGTTTCCTCGCCCGAACCCACCCGTCGCGATCTAGCGCAATCAGTGCTATTATATTAATATTTATGTCCCCTACCCGTTCCTTCCTCCCCCCTCGGTTCATCCCCCTTCTCCGCGGCGCTGCCGATATTTCGCCGGAAAGTCAATCGAAAACGACCCCGTATCCCCATCCAGCCTACTCGACTTTCACCTTGTTGCCCACCTGTCGACTCCTCTGGCTCCGCGACAAAGACCATCCGGATCGATCGAGTTTTGTCCCCCTACTCGTCTAGTTTTTCTACTTATTAGAATCGATCGAAAAAATATTAGTCCTGTTATTTCTAGCTTGGAAAAAAGGTCGAGTTCGCGGCGACTCGAGACAAGCGTTGAAACGGATTATTTCCAGTTTCTCGTTCACTTTTTTCCAGAAAACACGCGAGTCGAGCCTATTACTATAACGATTAATATGGTTTTTGTAATAAAACGAGCGCTTAATAATCATTTATGTCGAGACCTCGGATTTGATGCATTTATGGCGTATACTAATATGGAAATCGTATGCAAAACGTACATAGAACACATTTTATAAATTAGTGTATTAATATTAATACTTTGCTTAGCATAAGTATACATGGTGTGTTAGCATAAGTAACATGTTTTTAACAATACGTTTTGCATATACCTATGCGGCAAAAATAAATAAAATCCGCGGTCTATCTGTGACACGAGCTCGATGAAAAAGTGGTTTGCCGTTGTCGCGTTGCTTAACCCTCGCGATATCGAGGGGGGGATTCGGTCTTTGGTTTCGTCCTCTCAACCCTTTGGACGAACGACTTCGAGGCAATTTTCAAGTGTCGTTACGCCGAACGATCGATCAACGATCTCGCAAACGAGCGAAAGTCGGGAGATTGCCGCGCTAATATTTTATATAATATATTCGTTAGCCTCGCTCGAAGACGACCTACTTTCGCGGTATGTAAATGTATGCGCGATAGACTCGATTGTATGTAAATAGTAATAGGAACTCCGGTGTTTTGCGCAACGTGGAGTGTTGGCAAGCTTCTTCTGTTTTTCATGCGCGAACGAGACTATTATTTAGCGAGGTATTCCGTCGAAAGCGATCCGACACGCGTCACGACCTTTGGGCGCGAAATTCTGTCACTCTGCTCGCGACGTTCCGCGAGAGTCTTTTCCGACGAAGAGGGCCAAGATCTTGCTCGAATAACAACAACGAATTAATCGTCAAGTCTGCTCGACCGAGAGTTAAATATGTATCGAGAAGTTCGTTGCACTTCTCGGAGCGATATCGGAATAATCGCGAAGTAATAATGTAGAAATATCTACTTAATTAGTTAAGTAGTTTGCGATAGTACGTAACGAGGGAAAGATCTTTCTTTTTTTGTTTTTAAAGACTTTTTTCGTTATTCGATATTTATTATCGGATAAGAATTTCGGTGATCTTGGTTCGAAAGCCAGCCGAGCCGACTGGTCGAGCGATTTTCACGACTCAACGAGCCCGAAGGGAACGGTAAACCTCGGTTTACGGACGATTGCGCGTCTTCGGATTTGTCCCGCCGCGTGATCCGACCACCCGTCCGTGTAGCCGCGACATTTTTCCATCGCCGCATCTCGAATCTAATTTATGCGAACCGCGTCGGTGCGCCGACGTGCGTCCCGACTACTTTTTTGGACTTTCTATCGGTCGCTGGATCGAGGATGGACTTTGTAATCGGGGCCTCTTAACCGAGTAATCGCGTTTTCCTCTTATCCACCGGGGTTCTAACCACCCGTGGCCTCGCTCCCTACGGAGACTCATCCTCGAGGGTATTACCAGAAACACTACTCCGCGTGGCGATAGTCGCTAATGGCAACTGCGTCCCGTCGACCACCCTTCTCGATCTCCCGTTTGTCTCGACAACTTTCAACTATACGCATCGGCAGTCGCGAACGTCCGAGTAAATCTATAGAATATAATCTTATCGAGGCGAAGAATTAAAAATTGACGCTATCGATGCGAGTGGTAATTGCCGTAGACGACAACATAGTCGCACGCTGAGTTGTGGAAAAACGGGGACGGTATATGAATATTTTTATGTATGTGATAACGTCCCGCATTCTTGTATAAAATACTCATCGATTAAATCGCACGTCCTTCGCTCCTTGCGAAGGTAAACGAAGTGCTCCGATTAGAAAGCTCAGCGATTTTCCGGTTTTGATATCAGGTTCGCTCACCTTCGAGCACGTGGCTACGTCGAACCGGTTTTCGGGAGCGTTAGTTGGAAAGTAATTCGAAAAAAGGGAACTTTTTGGTGGATCGCGGCCGTTTTTATTGTTTCGATCGAAACGGTCTGGAGTTTTTGCCGGATGTTCTAAATGCATTTTATTTACATATTAAGGGGTGTATTCCGTATAAATGAATAAATAAATAAATAAATAATTATCTAACACGTGATGTGTCGCGTAGGTCACACATGCACGATTGCGACGTTTAATGTTGTCGGAACCGTCGAGCATTTATATATTTAAATTTTGTCACGTTACACGTTCTAATCGTTGGGTTCATAACGAAACAACTTTTTTCATCAAACTCATTGTTTACTATCAACGCGTACAATCGATTTTACCCTTCTGGTTAATTGAGGATAGCAGATCGATAGAATATTCAAAGCTTTAAATTACGTAAATACTTTTTCATCCGTGCAAAAAGGATAGCGAATTGGTAATTCGCGGAGAATAGAAGACCAAGTACGCGACAGCGAAAGAGGACAAATTTGCCGATCGTGGGGTTCGCAACAACCCTGGATCGTCGGGTTTGTACTCGAGCAGCGGTGTCCCGCGGAGCAAAAATTGGTGCCTAATGCGAATTGTAGGTTAGATTTCTTCGGGCGGTGACGAGGCTCTTTCGTCGTTCGAAATTTCATTTCCGATCGTCCGAATAGGCCGCCCGGGGTTCCTACCCCATTCGGCGCGCTCTCTGTTCCTTTGAAATTAGATTGTAGCCGGTATTCGAAAGATAACCGGGGATTTTATTGTACGCGTAATAAACACAAGTACCGTAGAGGGTCCTCCCCCTGCGGGAGCTCGTGAAAATTGTCGAGACGGCCCCTAGACTCGCTTTATACAAGAAAAATCATCCTGTCGCGTGTTTCGAGTATTTCCAAAGCTAGTCGAATCAAACGAATTTTTGGTATCTATATTTCCGATCGAGTGCAGCAAGGATCAATTCCTTTATAATTTACACCGAATGAACTGGCTTTATCTTTAACGAAGTCATGGATGAATACTTTTGCGATCGAAAAATAAACTATGAAAGATGGTAAAAAGGTTTTCGAGTCCAAGTAGACGGACGGCGTAACCGAAGACTCGCCGAGGGGAAGAGGCAAGGGAAAGGGAAGACTGGTCCGGTCGAAGAGTAGATGATTTTCATGATTTCATGATTCGTGATATCGAGGGGGATCGTCGGTAACGAGCCGATCGTGACTCGCCGCTTTTGTACGGTAGCTTATTCGCGAGCTGTTGCGGCAACGAACAACGGCTCGACAACAGGCAGCACGAGCACGAGCACGTTGGTATCGCGTTGGTGGGGTACATTCGATCCTTCCGCGAGCAGAGGAACTGCCACTTATCCATTGGCTCGCCTCTAAATCGTTCGAACGATAGACCCAAAGCGGTTTTAATGCTATCTACGTACACCAAAGCCGCAGGAGAACTCTAGGAACGAGTCGGAGAGCCCCGTTCTCGCTGTTTCTCTTTCCTCGAGTTCTTCTCGTATACTCTCTCGTTCGTCTCCCGAGCGTGAACGCGATGTTCCCCTCTGTGTCCTCTTTTCTGCCTGTTTACACACTGCAAAGCAAACGCGAGAGGCCTCGTCGACCAACGATGCCTACGATCGATCGATCCTCGAGCATCGCGGAGGATGGAAAGAACCGATGTATAACCAGCGGTTCAACGTCGACGGAATTTATCGTCGATGTCACCGACCATTATTTCCCACGAAACCAAAGTCCCGGCACTCGTCGATTCCAACTAATTCGAGCGACGATATCGTTGACATTTTAGGCTACCGATAGATTCAAGAAGAAATTGATTCAAGAAACGATTTCCATTCCCTTTGTAAAAGAACAATTACGCCTCATCGTCATACTTGACACTTGTTAACGCAACCTGTTCGCAACCGATACTCCGATCTAAACGCTCTTTCGATTCCCTTCGCTTCGACCCGAACGCTCAGCCGTGCTATCCACCAAATATTTCTCACTCGTACGATATGGCATCCGATAGCTGTTGTTCGTTGAAGTAAAAAAAATGATCGTGGCATTTTTACGCTAGGCCTTTTTCCCGTTCCACGTTGGCGTTTCCGCGAAGGGAACGGGAACGAAGGCAGGAACGATTGTTTCTTCTAGATCGGCCGGGTTGATGATACGTTGTTCGGGAAGGCATCGGTAGGGAGAGCAGGAAATCGGATCGCATGTCTGCCTCGAATCTTTCCGCCATCTTGCGAGAATTCTTTCCACGGTAGCGAGCGACGAGCGGCGAAAACCGAGCTCTGCGATTACATTCCCTTATAAATATGCAAATATGGCGGCACGGTGCACGTAGGGAGAAGAAACGGCGGAGAAAGAGGAGGGGTGGAGGAGGGCGAAGGGAGCAGGAGGGGGCGGAGGTGGGTTCGCGGGTCTCCGGCAAACGAAGGCTTCGCCGGCAACGCGAAAGGGGCCAGGACGCAAAAATAGAGAGTATCGCGGTAATAATTATTGATTAGGTATTCGTGACCGACTCGCCATTGCTGGAACAGTACGGTGCACAAGACGGCCTAAGTACACCTACCGCGATCTTTCCCTCCTTCGTTCTCGTTTACAGTCATACCCCGGGTTACGGATCCTCTTGCGGACATTTTGAATTACCACTCGTTCCAGAAACACCGACACGATCCGCGTCTACCAAAGATATCGATACAGAGTCCCGTTACGACGTTTCCAAAAATTTGTCTATAAAAGCCCAAGTACGTTACGTTCAAAGGTAGAAACGAGAAGATCCACGTTCGATAGCTGTCGAATCTGACGAAACGAGAAATCTCTCAGGATCGGTTGGCCCGATTTTTTGCATTACCGTCCTTAAACGGTCTCTAAGAGGGTGATGGTAAAAAGGGCAACAGAAATCGGGGCGCGCATAATACGCCTCTCGCGTTGCTGCTGCCCATAATTTTCGTAATTCTGGGTTTTGGAGGATCCCTCGGCCGTATTCCTGCTACCAGTCTTTGCTCGGCCGGCTTTATTGCTCGCAGCCCTTGGATTTGGGTGCGTATCCAAGTACACCAAGGACGCGCGCAGGACCGTGCTCGATCTCGATGACGAAACTTGTTTGCTCGCCAAAAGATGCGCGTTCCAAACACCCTGGGGACCAGTGATTTCCAAATTCTTTGGGATACGTAGAGATGTTCGAGTTGTTAGCATTTTTCCGCGTGTCTCGTACGTTGCTGTCGGCTAAAGGGTTAATGATATTTTCGAGTCGACCCCCTGAAGATGGTCGACGATCGGTGAAACCACGATTTTTCCGCGACTGGAAACGTATCTGGTCGCGGCCAATTCGCGCGGCTCGTACGTTATTTTTCCGCGTCGGTGCGCCGTTTTTTATCGTTTCAATTATCGACGCGATTCCTCGCCGCGCAAATTATTTTTTCGGCGCGCAAGGTATGGCGTGTGTGCAACGGGTTGAATTTGCAGGCGATAAATCGCGCGATCGACCGTTTCGGCAAATCGATCGCATAGATTCACCCCGTGCCGGGTTATTTACGAATTAGCAGCGAAAGCGACGATTTCGGGCAATTTTCCGAATCGCGTCGCTCGTGCCGCGAAACGTCGATACCTTATAAATCGCTGGCGTAATTATTACGTATCGTCGCGCAATTATCCCCGGCGTAAACCGGGACCACGGGACACGGGTGCAGAAACGTGTATACTCGTTCGGTTTGTTCGGTTAGTCCCGGATTATCGCGATAATTATCGTCGGAGGAGCACGAAGATACAGAGCCGGGACCGCGGGCTCTGGAAGTAAACTAGGATGCCGGGTGGGTCTCTCATTGTCGAGGAACAGAAACGGTAGCGAGAGATAACGCTGTTCATCTTTCTCGCGTACAAACCGAGGTAAGTACCGACGCGACGGGGGGTTTGGCTGCTGAAGCACGCGCGCGCGCGCGCTCGTAAATCGCGAATGATTCCGCTAAATTTCCATCTCGTCGAATGCGAAAGGGGATAGCAGGGACCACTGGTGGGTAGGATAGGGGTTGGGTCGTCGATGGTGCCGTTGGATGGATAATGGGCAGGGTGAATGATAATGCCGCGCGCACATTGTACCTTCCTACGCCGCGCGTTTCTCTGCGTCAGTGTTTCTCAAACTTTGCTTCGCGAACCTCCGAGGATTCCCGGACCAGTTGTTAGGATCGATGGCGCTCAAAATCTTCGATAAAAACAAGATAAAAAGAAGAGGCAGCGTGAAATTTCAGATATTTTCCTCGCGTCGTTTGTATTTCGTTCGCAGTTCAAGTACCTATTTTTCGCGACGGCAAAGTAGAAGCCCCTTTAAGCGTTGGACCGCGAGTAATTAAAGTTGCGGAATTCGTCCGATTGCGCGCAAAGCTTAAAAGCCGCGAACTATTCCGCCTGAACTTCCTCTGGCGCATATCGAAATAAACAAACGCCTAGCAGCGGACTTTGACTTTCGTTTCCTCGCCGTGCTTCTGCCGTTAATGAGAAAAACAATCGTCGTCTCGTTTGCTCGCTCTTGGTCTTTGACGCGAACGAGACACAGAGGCCAAAAGTGTAAATTAACGTAACGCAACGTAACGCGTTGCGCTGTGAAAAGTGCCGCCCGACCTCTCCTGCTTGTGCTTCCGCGTTTTATTATGCGTTGAGGCCCGCGCGCGCGCGCGCGCGCGGAATGTAAACACACCGATGGATCGCACCTATTGCCGGGGCACGGTTGTTAAATTTAATTTGCCCGCTTATTTGTGTACAACTTTATATTTCCCATTAGCGGGATAAACTGACCTAATTCTGGCGTCGTTGCTCGGGCATCGCGTGGCTAGAGCAGCGACGCGGGTCGCCAGGGAGTACCGAGGCGAGTTCGAACAACAGAGAGCATACCTCAGTGGAAAAAGATGGAAAGAGAACCATCGCCTGCACGCTAAGACTATTCGAACAGTTTAATCGAGTACTCGTCGAGTAGTCGAATACCGCGAATAAACTTCGAATATAACTCGTTCTCCTACCTTTGCTATAAATTCTAGCCGAGCGTACGACTTTTGACGTTTGTGCCGCAAAATTTTCCCCCTCGTTTTTTATGAATTTGCAAAATGTACGAACTTATAAATTTTGATAGCCTCGTCGTAGGTTCGTTGTAAACTTGCAAAATTTATGATCGCGAAATTCGCGAAGGATCGCTGTTTTTCAGCGGTGGGAGAGCAGCGAGAATAGGAAACGTTGGTACGAAGTTAACACCTGTATGCGTCTATGGTCGCGAAAGTGGACGAGCTTCGATTTCTTAAGAGTAACAAAACTAGGGACGGCATTCTCACGTATAAATTATGTAAACGGATATTTTTAAAGACGAGGAGAATTAATCGACCGGATTTGATCGTGGTCGTGGCGAGTTCTCTCTGCTTTAAATTCATGAAAGAAAGACACGTTGATTGCGTTGTTCTCGTGGGGTTTCCCGGGGACATCTTTTACGTGCCGTATATTTCCAATGAAATTACAATATCGCAATTAAAGAAAGTAAAGATAATCGTTTTATTCGAGTATAATTTTAAGCAAAGGTCAAACATAAACGTCCGCGAGGTACCGCTAGATGGCGATTAATACGTTACTATCAGCTGCCGCCGCCACCTGACTCGCGCGTGACAGAAAAAAATATCGCGATAATCATCGGTGTGACATGTTTATAGAAATTGCTGTAGCTATCAAATCTTTTATCGTCAACTAGTACGTACGAAGCTACACTGTCGAGAGATGTTGCGTATATTATTCGGAACTCTGCTCGGGACACGGTTTAAGATCCGAACGAAGATCGACTGTTAAATACGTTTTACCTACCTACCCGTAGGTTTTACGCCGAGAATGCATCATCCATCGGTGGAGATTTCGTCCGCGGGAAATTTAAAAGACAAATCATCAGCTGGAAATGGCAACGAGGTTGGTCAGGAATGCCTTGGAGGTGGACGCATCGGTCCGAGCTTTTTAGTAGATGACAGTCTCCCGGGAGTCGAACATCCGGTATACAGAGTACGTGGAAAATATCTTAAAAGGTAGCATGCGCGGTACGGTTTTTGCGCTTCAACAGATATCGAACGCATCCTTTCCATTGGCAAAAAAACCTGTCGAGTATCGCGCACGAGAACAAACGAGACGAGACTCGTATTTCATAGATGATTAATCCCCGCTGGATTGTGGAGTAACGAGAAACGGGCGATGGTAATTACGCCACGAGTAAAACACCGTTCACGCATAAAAGTAGCCAGCTGCGTTACTCGGTTCGCCTTCGGAAAAGATTCACGGCTCGCGCGGGTGCGTGCACGCGCGTAGGTGTACGTGACCGTGTGGCCGGCACAAAGTGTGAGGTAATTAGTTTACGTCGTGCGAATCGTGTAAACTTCGCTACGCATCGATTAAATGCCGGTGCTGGTGGCGCTGTCGCAGCCACGGCGTGTATCGTTCGAATAGATTTGCTCCGATCGACCTCGCCAGCACGTTTCACCTTTGCGCGCCGATAGAAATTGGCAGCCCGAGCGACGCTCGAAACCGCCTCTCGATACCGCGTCGTTGCGCTCCTATTCGTGGACCCGACACTTGTCGCGATCGCTGTACGCGCTCGTTGCAAGCTTTCGGTACATTTTCTTGCGAACAAGCTTCGTATATAGCGTAGAAACAGGTAGCTCGAGACGCTTTTTCGACGGTACGCGTCGATCGAGTCTAGGTCGATCTAGGATAGCCTTTCCATGGGTACTCGTCGTCGAAAAAATCTGGGCTCCGGCCGGGTTGCGAGTCGTTGGAATCTCCGCTAAAGCGACCATTTTTATTTACCGTGCAGGCACAAGATTTTTTTTCATCGTTGCGTAAAAACGCGTTCCCGCGAATCCGGGAGCGACTTTCGTTTCCTCCTTCCAGCATGAAATTGACTTCAAAGAACTTCGGATGCCGGAAAGTCCATCATTTTTCAGCCCCCGCGGAAGATAAAGGCCGACGACTGTACAGAGGGGGATATAGACGTAGACGCGTACACGCGTGCACGTGTAAAAGGGTGCGAACGAGCGAGCAGGAATAGGCGGGGCTGCAGATGCATACTCGTGTACATGGCTCGCTTCCTAATCAGGCATAGTAGTTCTCGGAATCCCTCTGCCTATAATCGATCAGCCGGGTTATAAATTTTTCCGGTGAAACATCCTGAGCCTCCTCCGCTCCTCTCCTCTTCCTCTTTCGACTCGTTCGACCGATCGATTCGCGTACTCGCCGCGCTCGAATCGATACCGTCGATACCTGTTACGCGGAATGGAAGATCCGCGATGCTCGAGGCCGCTGATTCGCGCGGCGATTCCTCCATTTGCGTTTTAATCGCTTTCTCACGGTCGCATGGAAGGGATACTTAATTTAACCTCTTTAGAAACAGTGGTATACGAACGACCCCTGAATCCTAATATCGTGTCTTTATCTTTCCAACCCTTCCAAGTACAATTCCCTTAACGGACGTTTGCTTCTCTTCCTACGCTAGTTTACATGGTGTTCGAAACCGCGATGGCGGCTGAAGGATCGCACACTCCGCTCCGCTCGGCTCAGCTTCGCTCCGCTCCAGCCTATCCGTCGGCTCGTTTTCCACTCTTAGTTATAACCCTGTGACGTTCCCATGGCATAAACAAAGCGCAACCACCAATTCCGACGATGAAATATTATAAGTAATAACATATACCTATAGGGAGTGCAGGCTACGTGTTCTTGACCGCGGCCCCGCGCGGGACTCGAAGAGAACGGGATAATAACACGGCACTAAACTATACGCTCGATACGCCGTACCTACATATAATTGTATAATTATTATTAATGATATCGGGTCCCTTACCGGCTTAAACGCGCCAACGTACCCGAGGTACCGATCGAACCGTACTTGTACTCGCTCGCGTCTTACTTTGCTCCTCGTCCCGCCTCCTCTTTCTCTCCTTCTCGTCTATCCATCGTTCAGCTTCTATTTACTCGTTCGACCGAGTCTTGCCCTGTCTTTATCTCTTCGACCGTTTCGTTCGTCGACTTCTCGCTCGTGCTCCGAGTAACGTTCGTTAAACACTTTGACTTTCGACGTGTTCCACCTACAATTTTCCAATGACTCGTGTCCCGGGGTTGTCTTGCACCGTTGGTATATATCCTTTTTCTTTCTCGTCGAGCATCAGGGACGTTGTCCGATTTTTCGCGGCGCGAGCAGCCTGGATAAGATTTCGAGACGATATTACAGGCCGATTCGCCGACGAATCGCCGCATCGACGCGTACTCGAGCGAGCAACCAATCTCGTAATTTCTCCAGTTATTTATCGCCATCGTTCTCCTCGTTGTGCACGTTTTTTCGACGATCGCGAACACCTCGATCCTGAGCTAATCGTGGGAGGCGATATAATGGACCCACGATGTAACGCGACTCTGATTTCTTTCTTTTTTTTTTTTTTTTTTTTTTTAATTAAGTTGTCACGATTATCCATTTCTACAAAACAAATAACGCTTGGAAAGTTGTTCGTATTTGATTCGCTATTTAAATCGATATCCGGTTAAGAAATTTGAGGGTGGCGGCCGCGCGAGAGGGAGACGCGTAACTCGCTGTCATCGCGGCGATTAACGACGGCTTCGGAATAAAGAGATCGTCGACCGAAAGCTCGTAACCGTCGCGCGACCAGTTTGCGCTCGGCGCGGGGATTAATTTTCAAGCGTAATAGCAAACATTACCGTAACCTGTCGCGCTGAGAGCCGAAAAAGAGAAGCGTCCGGCCAGGAGAAAAAAGGAAGCGACGAACGAGCGCGTGAGTTAGGGGCCGATGGAGCGACGGAGAAAAGGAGCGGACGAAGCGGGACGGTCCGAGTGTAGAGAAAAAAGCATAAACGCCAAGAACGAAGACGAAGACGAAGACGGACGAAGCCAGGAGAGGAGCGTGCGCGTGGAATATTAAGGAGCGATTAACATAAGGGGACAGAAGCGTGCGTGTCTTCGCGATCGTGACGACGTTATCGATTGTCGTCGAGTTCTAGGTTCAGGCACGTATCGCATACACGCACTCGCGAACCGACAATGAACACAGGACGAGGTTAAAGACACGCGCTCGCGACGAGTCGGCCTTACGACCAGGGGAACGGGGGACACGGTAGGCTGAACAAAAAGAGAATCGCGCGCGGAAAAGAATGGGAGAAAGAACGACGAACGAAAGAAGAGGAGACGCTCGGGGACCGCGCGGAGAACTCGCGGTATTGTCAACCGCGAGGCCGTATACCGACGGTGTCCCCGCGTTACTGGTAACCATAACTGTACCTGCATTCCGATCTTCTGAATAACGCCGGAATAATACGCCTGGATAAAGGATGCCCCTACACGAGTTTCTACGCGAACTCTCTTCGATCGGGGTTTCGTCGACGTTAACCTTCCACGTTTTTTATCCGACGTCAGCGGTTTACGCATCCCCGCACGTTGCGTCGGAGCAGCGAGAAAAATTTGAAAACCGACAGTCGCGTCGCGAGAGTACCGCGTAAATACAGAGAGAAAGAAGGGGGGTCTCGAGGACGAGGGGAATCATAAGCGCGGAATCGTTTTATTCGTAGGTTTGTTTTGGTGCGATCGGTATTAGAGAGCGGAACGGAACGGAACGGGACGGGACGGGACCACCGGGCAGGGTGCTCGAGGCATCATTAAGACGGATTTTCCGGCACGCAGTCTCCTGATTGCCTCACGTACGACGGTTACGCGCGATCATTCGGTTCAATGATAATCCCTCGGGTAGCTTGGCGTGGCACGTCTGTCGGGACGAAGCGAGACGTACGAAGGAAACGAACAGACCAGACGGATACGCGGACCAAGGGAACGATCTCCGCTACGATCATACGCAATTACATGCTGAATCTTTAATGGAACGTTTCGAGCCTGGAATTACTCGAACGCCGTGGAAAGCTATCGCCGAGTAATGCAAGTTCTGAGAGCGCGCGGGTCCCGCGCTTTCTTCCGCTCTGTGTCCGCGTCCACGCTCCCGTGTCTCTCCTTCGATGGCCCCGCGAATATCTTCTTCTCGGAGCAGATGCTATCGTCGATGGGAACCGAGACGTCAGGCTAGCCTTTACGATCTTGCTTGATCGAATCGTAATTTGTCTACTCCTCCCGCGCCCGACCCCTCGGACGAGATAAGGGAAACGTCGATTAGAGACGATCGCGACGCAATTTCTTTCGAGAGAATATAGAACGGTTCGGGATCGCTGTAGGTTTTCATTTTGTAAATTATCGAAACCGCGCGGCTTCTTTCCTGGCGCATCCCGTCGCGGATAGACACGGTGGATCGTCCGTGGGTGGGGGAGGGGAAGAGCCCGAAGCGAACGTAAAATGACTTTCCAAAATTCGAAATTCCAGACGAGAGCCGAGCGATAAAGCGGCCCGTTTCCAGCGGGCACTTAGATACCACAATTTGCTAGATGGTCGCCCAGGGCGAGCCATCCACTCGGGCAACCTTTGCTTTGTGTCTCCGCCGGACAGGACAGCAAGAGAATTCGATTTAACTACCACGCGTCCAGGGACGCTTCGTGTGCGTGAGCACAGGTCTTGCCACGATACGCTCCAGTTCTACAGGGTGCTTGCAGAATCCCAAAACTTTCCCAGGAGTTCGTTGTTCGACATGTGTAGCGGGCGAACCTGATTGTTCCCTCGTATCGCTAATCGCCGTTAAAATCGACAATTTTGGGGATAAACTGGCTCGGCGGTTGCTGGGTACTCGACCGTTTGCACCGCGACTCGTTCGCGGTCGTTCGATGGGGAATAGGGGAGGAGACACGCGTCGACATCGGTCTTAGCCGACGGGGAAACGCGTCCGACTCGAGGAAATAGATGAAAACGGCTAGAGTTCGCGAGGGTACACCCGTTACGCGGTTTTGGCGCAGCCTGTCGGACAAAGGAACGGTATGCATATGCACCGCGTCCCTCGTCTATTCGCCATGGAAATGCGATGTAATTTAATGCAGGACTTTTGACGTTGGTACTCGATGTCTTTGCGACGGTTGTGCAGGGTACGCGCGCGTTCGTTCTTCCGTCGGTTGCGCCGCGAGGAGTTCTCAAAGGGTCCTCCGTGGATCGAAATTGCGTCAAGTTGCGGCAAAAAGGTAGCGTGCCGGTTGGCTCGAAACGGAGGGATCGCTCGAAGGTTCCGAAGGAGTAAGTCGTTGGTCCATCCGAGGAACAGGCTTCGCGAGGGAAGAGGGAGCTCGGGAGGCGCGACCAAAGCAGCGCTCGAATTTATAAAATATCATTAATCTTCGAGCGTTCGGACTGGCAACGTACCGGGCCCGATCGCAACGTGTGTTTATGCCATCTCGCGGGCCGTTTAGACGTGATTTATCGTAAGAAATTATCGGAATGCTAGAAATACCGTATCATTATCGTGCATCTCGCATCGTTCGCGCGTACACGGACAATTTACAGCTAGGAGAAGAACGATCCACGGATCGAGCGTGACGAATTAACGTTGCGAGACGCGGCCTTTTTTTTACCAGGTTCCGAATCTCCTAGCCTCCGGTCTCTCTGGCTATTTGTCCGTGTAAAAAGTATCTGTTTGTTCGAGTATGAACGATAAAGTTAAAATACGCAAAAATACGGTGACTCGGTTTTTCAACGAGACGACCTTCTTCCTTCCACCGGAGCCGTTTACCGTGAAAAGAACGCGCAGCGGACCGATTAATTCCGGGGGCGTTTAGACGTTGAATCGCGGTCGGCTTCCCCACCGGAGAGCCCGTATCGCCGTGTAAAATTAACAGTTCCCCGGGATATTTCTAAAGGTATCGCCGAGACCGTTTCGTGAAAGGCGCGGTCCGTTCGTACTTGCGTTTCGTTGATTTATCGCGTGCGTCCAACGACGGCTCGAAAAGAGCGAAAAGTTAATTTGCAATTTTAATGTTGGATTTTTTGTTTCGACAAAATGGTAGCGGTAGTCGGTCGAAGATTTAATGAAACGATGTTGCGTTAGGAGAAACGGGGCCCGGCTCTGCGATAGGGTACAATGCTTCGCCGTTGTCGCAATTGTCTCGTTACAAGTTACAATACACCTCGGCTGACCTAGAATTCCTCCCGGTGTCTATTGAAATCTGCATTCGCGAATCGAGCCGCAATCGCGGCAACATGCAAATGTTCTGCCGACGAGGTTGCGAAATTCCTATGATCGCAATTAAGGCTGTCCGCGTTATTGCTCGTCAGTAGCCGCTATCGCGTCGCGCGAACGTTACGATTCAAGAAAACCGTGTCCATTCCCGTGAGAAAATACTCGATCGATATCGACTCGATCGATTTCGTTCAACCGATGTTCGACGTTGAGCTTCGATCGCGCGATTTCTCACCGCGTAGTCGACTCGGTCGATTCGTCGACGCAACGTCTAGATGAATTTACAAAGTGTCTGTATTATTTTTTTTTAAAGAAACGATCGATATCGATCGTCGATGTTTCGAGCGAAATCTGCTCGGTTTTCGTCGAATCGGTGGCTCATTTCGCGGGACATCGGAGAATTCTGTAGCTGGAATTCGTGGCAAAAGTTGGCCGTCCCTCGCACGAAGGACGATTCTCTTTCCTTCTTCGAGACACCGTTCGCGCTTCGTCTTTTCCGCGACTGCACCGTGCGCGCGTATCGATTCGTGGCCGCAGGTGAGAGACCGATGATTATATCGATCGAGTCTTAGGTCTTTGGAGGATAGAGCGTGTACAGGAGAAAGAAGGAACGAAAAAGCAAATCGGGGTGGGGCGATGGAAGAAAAAGGAGGCTCGCGGGAGAGAGGGCCAGGGGGATAATTTTGATATTCGGTGATTCGGTACCCGGTAGCATGATCGGCATAACGCTTATACACAGGGCCAGGATGGTGGTTGCCTCGAGGCACTGATATTACCTAACCCCATGATCAGCGCCTACGTCGAAAATCGCTGCGTTCCACAGAGAAAGAACGCGTTTTATTCCGAGAGTCGACGTCGACATTTTTTGCGTCTAGCCGGTAGTAAATGCAGGGTGTGTGCCCTTACACGCTGAGCGTAGCGGGAAGGGGACGGAGGATAGAATCGAAGAGAGCTACCTATCGTTCGCTGGTGAAATTCGGAACGTTGAAAAAAGGGGCGAAAACGCACGAAATTGCACGCTTCGAATGCAAATGTTTAGAGGGCCTCTCGGTCCTCCTTCGGCCGCAACGTTTCGCCGGTGCGTCCTCGCGACTCGTGTCTGCGCCGATTTCAACGCTTCCTCCGCTCGGGGAAGAACGCTGCTGGGATATCCGCCGAGGAGACGGAGGATAACGCCGCTCGTATATCATCTCGGTAGCTATCCCCCTCGCTAGAAGGATGTAACACAGTCATTAATTCTCTGCTGGGTCCATCGGGCTCGGGGAGCGATCGAGCCTCTCGAAAATTTCGGCTGCAACGCTGGCCCGCTTTTTCGATCCTCTTCGTTTTCGCGCGATTCGCGCACGCGACCTTGGAAAGAGTCGAATATAAATGCGCGGCTGGATATATAAATTCCGTGACGCGGAGGTGCACAGTCGCTTATACGGTTAAATACGAACGAATACGTGCGCGGACCCGAGGTGTACGCGCTCCACCATGTGCTTGTATATGTAAATATGTATATAGGTATAAATATATATTCGTTCAGCGGAGGCACGGAGGGTAGGTAATGCAACAAGTGGCGGTTTTCACGGGTTTTCCCGGGGATGAAACGGAACGGGCCGGCGGTGGATGGAGTCCCACGCCACTTCCACTTCCACGGCAAAACCGCCGACACCGTTTCCACCCCCTCTGTACCCATACCACCCCTTAACGGCCACAAAGCTTCTGTCTGGTATTTAAGGGTGGAAGCCCTTACGGCGCCTCGTCCCTTCGCTGCTCGCGTCACGAATTGAGATAGGTCGAGCCACGATCGAACCTCTCGACCTTGCGATTAGGGGATCATCCGTGCACCGTCGAGAAAAAAGGGACGAGAAGATCGAAATCGAGCGAAAAAGAGGGGAAACAGCTGAAAGAAGGATGGAACGAACGGACGACCGGACGTAATTTTAAAGGGGTCGCCTCGAATATGTTTCTCCGAGCGACAACTTACCGCTCGTGTTTTCCGCGCTCGCGTCAAGAGCTTATATACGGTTTGGTCCGCTAACGGACGATGGTCTTTTGCGAATTTTTTTTTTTCTATTATGTACAATAGATATAAAAAGAAAATAGATTGCAAGTACGACATCGCTAATGTTATTTCGCATACGAATGGTCTCGGTGTTAAATTCATTCCGTAATACGAGAGACGAGCGATATTTTGCGAATCTGCATCGTGGAAAGAGCATCGAGATCGTTTCAACGAAAGCGAATCGAATCGAATCGAACCGAATCCGAAGGTTTACTCGCAAAAAGCAACCCGGTCGACCCACGTAATTATCTCGGAACAGGTCGAGAACTCGGCGAAAGGATGGCAGCGTTACCGCTAGTCGACGAATCTTACAGTTTCTCGTTCGTTCTCCGACGAGAACGCGGTGGCACGATATTTCCGAGTTTAGCGCAGCGCCGGTGGAAACCATTATTCGAAATCAGCCGACGCGATTGGCCGGCACGAAGGCACGGAGAGCCGTTCGCATGATTAAGATCATCCAATGATTCCTTCTCTATAATGATAGGCTCTGGTATGCCTGCTGCTGGTTTCTGGGTGGTGGGGCAGCTCGCGGGCGGAAGGGGAGGCTTTGCGCGAGATTACTAAAAGAATCTTATGCTAATGAAAATGCTCCCTCCCCCTGTCGGCCCCTACTCGCGAATCCCGAGACGTCGTCGTCCCTCGTTTCGCTATTTTTTCTCTTCGTCGATTCGCCTACGAAATGACAACCTTCGTGATTGCATTCCGCGCCCCCATTTGGAAAAATTAGTACCTGTCGTTACGCGGAGAAATCAGCATCGAAGGCTCGCCGTTTCCTCGTACGAGGTACTCCTCGAAAGTGGACGAATTCGTCGCCATGCAAAACCCCTTTCGGTCGATCCGATTCTCCTTCTTTTCCCTCTGTCGCGGAAAGCAATTCTTTCCCGCAATTA
Source organism: Hylaeus volcanicus (assembly GCF_026283585.1). NCBI lineage: Eukaryota > Metazoa > Arthropoda > Insecta > Hymenoptera > Colletidae > Hylaeus > Hylaeus volcanicus. Next base: position 32,126,401 of record NC_071977.1, read on the forward strand.
TTTTAATCGGCGCGTAACAACGCTTCTTGGAAATTCGAGCAATTCGTTCCGATTCGCGTACTCGTGACTCTGGGTGGGAGACGAGCTTAAATAATTTCGTAAAATTGTGTTCCGCGGTTCGACGCGCAGAGGATTAGGAAAATCGTTTGCTGTTACGGGTGTAGTCGCGCGTGGGAGGTGGTAGGCGAAAGAAGGAAGAGGAACGAGAAGAGACGGTACGCAGCGGACTCGGACAAATGGTCCTTCTTATTATTTTCATTACGCAGCTATAATGAAGCATTAACGGGGAAGCAGCTAGACGCTGACCGACGGGTAGGGCAGGAAGGAGAAGCAAAAGGTAGATACGACCGATGATGCGGACGGAGTTGGACGGATTGAAAAAACCATTTAGCAACTGGCCATTATAATAATACGTGATTCGTTTATCTCATCTTCGTACAGTCGTGCTCGGTCGAATCGGTATTCCCCCGGATCTACCAGGGGGTTTCTGTCTCGTAGATCGACTCGATCCGGTGGATCGCGAGCCTCGAACACGACGCGATTTTTCGGATTTCGTTTCGTGGGGGTCAGCATTGTTTCGGGTTTCCAAATGAAAAAGAAACCGAGCAAGGAAAAAATGAGACGTTGCAGACGGCGAGCAACTGGTGTCCGCGAAGGTAAGCACGACGGAGATTTAAAAGTTGGCAGCCCGAGGGGGTGTCGAACCGAGTATACGGACTACGTGTAGTATATCGTTCGCTGTCACCGAGCAGATCGAGGAGGCTTCCGTAGGTAGCGAGTCGGTTTCGTGCTGGAAAGCATGATCACGGAAGTACCGTGTTGCTGTCGCGGACTGTACGATAATGCAGCAGGATGGATACCTTCGCATTACAATATGAACCTGGATCGCCTCGGTCACGTTCGCTCGATGTGTGTGTGGTCCACCTCTGGTCCCGTCCTTTCTTTCGGCCTTTTTTCTCCCTGTTCCCTCTCCCCTTCGGTTGTTTCCTCTTCTGCCGGTGGTATCTTCCCCGAGTTGACCCTCCTCCTCTTCTTCTCCAAGTTCGTCCCTGTTGGTCTCGCTGCACCGCAAAAAGACGGAAACTCATTATCCATACGAGATTTTACGGCCGACGAATTCGCATAGCGGTTTCGAACGACACGAAGAAAACCTTTAAGCTCCGAGCCAAGGTTTCTTCGGTGCCGTTCCTCTAGACTCTAGAGTCTTCCGCTAGCGAGACCTGTGTCCAGTTAGGAGTTGGAAGACCGCGGATGAGTTTAAAGCTTCGCGTAACCACGATTTTATTCGAATCATTTATTTATCTGGACGCTTTCATCGAACGATTCTCGAATCTAACGTACGCGACTGGTTCTTCTTGAACACGTTTCCTTACGAAAACCTCTTCCGAGTTTCTCTTGGTCGCGCAAGAAGGCGAATGGGAAGTCTCGCCGGGACAGGCATGAATTTTTGTTCGTGCGTGCCTTGGAATTTACGTAAGACGCACCAGTTGCGTCGTGGCATTATCGCGAAGCGGTCAGGATGCATCGGTCTAACGAGCGCGAGCATTCAAGGATGTTTACCTTTAATATTATAGAATCCGAGTTGTACGTAGCACGCGAACGCGATTACGCTCCGTTGGTCGTATTTTCAATACGCGTATCGGAAACCGCGTAATTTTCGACGCGATTGCCGGTCGAGCGAGCACGAACCGCTCCGCGTTTGCATTTGCGACCGGGACTGCGTTTTCTAAGCGCACGTACGCCAGAAATGGCAACATTTTAATTGAGTTTTATTCGATCGAACGCCGTATCTTGATCCGTTCTACGCGCAATATACCTTTCAAATTTTTATATTTCGGCCACCACGTTTTCGAATAAGATGGCTCGTTTATTTCCACCTTTTCCCTTAATCGACAGATTAACGAATATTAATTGTACGCGAGCTGGTTCTCGTTTATCGATTCGCTGTATTAATTTCGTGTAACGGCACCTCATATTTTTTCTTGACGCGAAACGGTTGAAATATTCAAGCCTGACGCCATTGCTACATTATTGGCCTGAAAACTCGACGGCTGTCACGTCAATATAAATTATGAAATGCCCAAAGAGGTCGCAACCCGATGGGAAAGTTCGACCGGCTATGTAGAAAAACATTCATTATATGAACATCTAATAGCGCTAAACTGCTGAGCAACATCCGCCCCTTCCAAGTTCGAATGGAAATAGCTCGGTATTATATTATGTTGATTTGATTTATTTATCTACGAGAATGTTCTCGATGTGACCAGGAAGAGATAGTTTGACGTGCGCGGTAGCGGTTTGAGGAATATAAAGCGAAAGTATTTTAGTTTGTTACTCGCTTACTGTCGTCGCCTAGTTCAGTCGCGACGAATCGGTTTTCTGGAGTTTGGCGCTAATGGTCATTGCGCTTCTACCTATGCCGGGAGTAACGTCGCGACGGGCTTTTCTTTTTTTTCGGGACCGACTCGATAAACAACTGCGAGAACCCGCGAGTTTTTTCTCCTGTTGCACCGGGCGTTCCTACTCCGAATATCGAAACTTAATCGAGATTTACGACGGTGAACCGGAGACAGATCGAGCGGTAGGAAAAATGTAATCGCGTAATGACGGTTCGTCGCGGCTGACACTTGGTGATTGGCGACCCTCCGCTATTTTCACGCGCGTCATTGCTTCCCAGTTCGCTGGATGGTCGGTTTCACCGCGACGTCCAGCCGTCGGTCAACGACATCGACAAGTTTTAGCGTACCGTTTGTTTGTCGCCTCGACTCGACCATTTTCAACTAGACGCGACCATTCAAGGGCTCTTTCGGACGAGACGCTCGGTAGCCGGTCACCGATGCTCGAGAAATTGTCGCCAGGCAGCCGTACCGTTTCCTGCTTTTGCATTTAGTTTGCTTCTCTGTCTGTATCGAGTAAAATGCTCGAGGCTTTCACGAGTCGATTCTTCGTACTTTATACTAATCGAGCAAGTGAAGGTTCCTTTATCGAGATATAGATAAAAGATCGATACGAACGAAGATCGTACGGGATATAATTCGATCGGATCTCGAGGGAGTCGAAGGAGCAGGGCTGGACAAATGGTCGCGAGCTCGTAAATACGGGAGCGTGTAAGAGTATGGTAGGGTACGGGGCGGATTAAAACACGCGTGCTGGGTTTCGCTGGGGTGGTCTGAACCCCGTCGCGAGTAATGTCGATGAATTATACCCATAAGTCTGTGCCAATGCGCGTGACGTGTCCTGCGGGGAGAGTACCGAGCCGTCGGTGATGTCGATTCGTCCAATCAGAGCGCGTCCTGTAAATGGAAATTCAAAAGTTCCTCCTCGTATCGGAATCGCAACGGTGTCGAATCTGGCGCGCGTTTTGTGTTCGAATCGGTGACCGTTCTCTACCGAAATTTACATTCGAAATGATATTTCGAAGATGGACAGCCCCGATTTACCGGTATCTCGCGGTCGTTCGTAAAACTGCCTTCCAGAGTTTCGACTCTCGGGTGTACCGATCTCGTTTCGCGATTGCAACGCGATCGCTCGGATCTTTGAGAAGATCCGATCATTTTTTACGCAGATTTGTCCCGCGCCCTGAATAAATAAAACGAATCGTTCGAGTATATTAACGAAAACGTTTCGAAAGCGTTTCGTCTCCGTCGAGTGTCGAGCGCGTCAAGTTTTACGGTGAATGGTAAATTTAGCAGCGCGAGAAGTATCGCGTCGGGAGGGGCTGAAAGAAAGAGAGAATTCGAGGAGGGTGTACGCACCCGGTAACCCAGTCCCGTGACCCACCGCTGAAAACGCCGAAACCCTCTCGTGTTTGCGATTGATTCGTCCGAGGGCTACCCCTCGGTTTTTCATCCCTCGGTCCTTGGGGTGCGGCGGTTCGAAAGGGGAGTGCAAACTCTCGAATATTATTGCGGTAGCGGGCAGGAGAAACGCGACTCGATGAAGTCATAAAAGGTTTCGCGACCGGTCCAAGAATTTTTACGAGTAGCTCGTCGACGTTGCCCGCTCGTTTTCTCGCGAACAGACGAGAGATCACCGTTACGAACTGTTTGTCCGTTCGTACAGCATCCCGACGGGGGTGCGTTTCTTCGATTCGACCAAGTTCTCGGCCGCCTGCGGTCAACGAAACGGAAATCCGTTCGAAAACGAGAGCTTAAAGGGTTGATCCGGTTCGAAGAGATACACGAGATTATGAGATTTTAAGTTTACCGGTATTTTTCCACTTGCAACAATGTACCGTTCCGCTCTGGTATTTGATTTCATTTACACGTTTCGAGGTTACGAGTCGTGTTCAAAATTGTGATTATTCGCATTAATGCAATAATGAAGTCTCATAATAAATAATTTATATGCATTTTCTATTTCCTGCGGCGTAATTGAAGCACATGCTGCAGTAATTCTTTGCCTCGTATCCTCTGGATACGCGGCTCATGAAACGCAGTAGCTACAACGCAAATTGCATTTTCTTCGTACGTTACGTCCTTCGTCTGTTACGTTTTTTAGCGTCCATGCGCCACGGGTTTGATTAAACTGTTTTATAATAACAGAAAATGCATGGAACGAGGGAACGGACACAGGTTGGACATCTTTCGCCGTATAAACGGATCGCTTGTCGCGGTGTACGACACTCGAATAAACAGAAGTTTCTCCTTACTTCCGACATCTTCGCCGATTAGTAAAGAGGACTACTCCAATTCCGGATAAACTTGGACGTTGTTTGGTTGTCCAAGAGTTTTCGTAAATGATCGAGAGAGTTGGCACTAGGTCGAAACTAGGCACGGTATCGGCATTGAAAAATCATCGACGGCAATCGAGTGACGGCAGAGGCCATAGCGGTTGCAACGGCACGACCCAGCCGTCCCGTGTCGAAAGGATTAATAAAAAAAAAATCGATTTTTCATCGAATCGAGTTGGGGTGGTCGGGCTTAACGGCTCGACGCCGGATAATTCGCAGGTGGTCGCGCGGGTGGATAGAAGCGATTAGCGTTACAGTATCGCGAGGACAATGAAGACGCTTGGAACTCATTGCCCTTTATGATTTCCCACGCGCGGAAACAATCGATGCAATGACGTGTGCGCGCACTACTGGCTTCGGTTATCAGATTAGAGACCGACCGGGAATAATTCGTCGGATCTTTGTCCCTAATCACAATTGATACACCAACAACGTGGCAGAATGGAGGCGGTACACCCGGTATACATACATTTTACCATTCGCCGCGTGACACGTCGGGGCCCGGTTGTTTATCGCTCAAATAGCCGCCTATAGGCGTGATCCCACACGGTGGCTAGTATATTTAGGCTTTCGTTAGGTGTGTGCATATAATATAAACATTCGATATGCGTTATACGCGCGCACCCCGTCGTTCGGTTTTGTACGCACACAATGCCGCTACGCAAATACCCGTACGAGAGCACTACGTGGCCAAATAGCTACGTACGCGTATCATGCGCTTGCCTGTTACCAGCGCGCCTACACCGATATCGATGGACACCGTGCTCGAAATCGATGGGCGCTTTATTACGACGAACGATGTATAAGCGGTATTCCAACGCTGAATCCTATTATTATACCGGACAATTATAATAATTATTTGCCTTTCTCGTCGTAACAATTAATACCGCGCGGACTGGTACGCGATATCGCGTGCGTATGCGCCGCAGACGGTGTGGATGTATTATACGACTGTACGTGTACGTATCGCTCCCTACGATCGCAACCCCTGTCTACTAGCCGAACACACATAAGCGGGCGCCAGCCCTTCTAACTACGAATAGACGCGAGAATACGTGTATATAAGCCTGGTTTAGAGCGTTTCCGCTGCTTCTATTTCTCTACGAGCCCGTGTTTACGTAAAATGTGTGTGGGTGAGAGGACGCGTACACTCGCGCGCATGCACACACACACACGCACACACGAGTACGAATAGTTTGGAGCGCGCGCGACTACGCCGTGGCTGGCGCTAATCAACTGACGCAGGATCTGCGTCGCGCACGGTCGTTTGTTTAGATGGAGTTCCAATATTATCGACAGTATTAATTAATATTACCGAGCCGTCGGTAATTAGCATAAATCGACGAAGCATCGTAACAAATTTCCTGGTTACACGGGGGAAAAAAGTCACCGCGGCAATTAGGATTTCAATTAGATTTCAACGATGCGGACGCGCCGCGGCGATTTACGTTGACAAATTTGCCCGCGGTCGTCTGAAAGGGCCGAATTTTAGAGGCGCGCGCGTACTAAACGGCTCGTTTATTTACCGTTATTTACGAAGTAAATTTGACCGGTGTCGGTATTAAATTATACGTTGTAATTTCAGCGATCGACTCGTTAAGTAAATACCGACGCGCACATTAACCGGAGTATCCTCGTCGAGGTTTTTTTTTTTTTTTTTGTAGGTACTCCTCGTTCAGCGCAAGGGTGGGCGGACTTTTTTGACAAAGAGTATCGCTATCCGATAAACGATGCACTTAACTCTTTGCACTCTACCGGCTCGGCGACGGCCACGTTTAGCTACTCTCTGTATCCGCCCACCCTGGACGTGTAATGAATTTTACGTACGTCGATAATTTCAAAGCTAGAATTACGCGTTCTAATTCGGTTTAACGCAAAGGTTTCTCAAATGCCTCGACGAATCTTCCCGTTGATAGGGGGAACCCGAGCGTTACCCTTTGCCAGAGATCCGAATACGCGTAAATAAGCAAAGATCCACCGGACCCAGGTGCCACTCAAGGGTTACGGAATGAAACGAGTTCGGTACAATTGGGCCGAGTGAAAACATCGATGGTATTAGGGACGATAAGCTAGGAAGAAACGTTCGCGACTGGTATACGAGGTAAGTGGTGGCGAATTTAATAGTAAAACGCGAAGCGGCGGAGACGGTGGCAGGAGGAAAGAGGCAAGGCGGGGTACTAGAAACGGGTAGCAGCGCCGAAGCAGGCGTGTAAATAATTTCTGATATAATACGGTTAAAAATTACCAAGTTTAAAATTAAATAATTCATTTTAATACTGGCTGGCGGCTGGTCGGGGGTGGAGACTGCCGTCGTGGAGACGGCAAAGCTCGGGGGGTAGCGAGGGCGGAGGGCGGTTGCGGAGGCGGAGGCAGCTCCAAGGGGTCCGGGGCAGGAGCGTACCTATTCGCAGGGGGTTGACGGGGCCCGCGCCCAGGAGGCATCTATAAATTTCTAAACTTAATAAATACCTAATGGGCAGACCTGCTTTGTAGCATAGCGCGCTGTAGATTTAACTTTACTGTAAAGGTAGCGGACTCTTCCACCTCTACGGTTGCCACCCCCTGCGTCCTCTTCCTTCCTTCTTTCATCCCCTCTCTCTGTTTCCCTCTGCTCTTCGTCGCTCCTCGACCCACCCTCCTCCGTTTTCTCGCCCGACGCTGGATCTCTCGATCTCATAAAATTCTCACGAACGAAATTTCGGCCGTGCGTGCCTCCCGCTTCCTCGTCCGTCTATCGTCCTTGAAAAGAAAATTCCGTCCTCGCGACGCGACGCCTTGTTGACCACGGTGCCGTTTAACCCTACGCGCTTCAGTGGCACAGTTGCGACGACACGCGCGCGACGCTCCGCGAATCAATTCAAGTTTTACCCCAAAGTACTCGTAACCGACCGAAATTATTTGGTCGAAACATATTTAACGTTTGTTTCGAAGATTTTTCCATCGCTGAAAATAATTCTGGAACTCTTTAACGAGAATACAGTCTGTGGCCCTCGGCAAATTTCCCTTCGTTCGGTCCGCATCAACGAATCGCTCTCTATTTATAGTTTTCTTCCTTCGCGGAAGTAAAAAAAAAAGTCTAGCGAATAGGAGGGGCGGGGAAAGAAGCGTTTTCGAAATTGTAAACTTCGAGACAATTCAAATTACAACCATCCATATAGTTTTGCGGGAAAACTTTCGACCTTCGCGAGCTATACCGCGAAATTGCTTAGTCGTCGATCGCGACTGGAAGGGGTTGAATCGCGCCGCGACGACCGGGGGCGCTCGTAAAGAAATCTGTTGCGACGACACGACGAACGTCGCCGTACTTCCGCGAGAGGTTTCTCGTTAGAAAAAGCGGAAAAACGCCGGCCACGCCAAGGTTTCCGTTTCCGTTTTCGAACGTAACAGTCTCCCGCAACAACGATGGAACGAGAGGGTCAATAAAAATCAGGCGAGCGCGAATGGAAGAAGAAAAGAAACATTAGTTGGCATTATCGTATCAACCGAGGCACGGTCGAATTCCTGGAAAAAGAATGCAAGCACCGTAGCATGTATTACGATACTACACGGTACACGCCGCTGGACTTCCATTGTTGCCCCGAGTAATATAAACAATTGGCCCTGTCCATCTCCTGGTTTCCGGCCGTCACTCGGAAGCCCCGACATTTTTATGGATCGCGGCACCGTGCCCACCCGCTTACCTACCTACCGTCGTCCTCCTTCTTTGCCTGCTTGCCCGCCAGCCTGACTGAATGCCTGACTGCCTGCTCGACTGCTTGCCTGCCTGCCTGCCTGCCTGCCTGCCTGCCCGACTGCCTGCCTGCCTGCCTACTGCGAGTTTCTCCTTCCTCAAGACCTCCGCGAGCCTGAATATTAATGCGATTCTCAGTTTACATATTCCCCTCCACTCGCACGATGTATTCCTATCCGAACCGCACGACAAAATCCTTCGAGATTTCGAACTTCTCGATCCGCTTCCTTCGTTAGTCGAATGTCTCTATTTATTATTCACCGATGCCCAAAAACCTCCAGGAAATTAGTCGAGGGAGTAGTCAACGTTCGTTCGTCGACCGACGACGCGGCCTTTCCGGAAATTCCGTTCTCTTACTCGATCAACCTCTCTCGGACGAGCAAAAATTTACACGAAAAATTATCCGTATTGTTCGCAATTTATGGATCTAAGCCGTCTCGCCGATCCGAGGACCCGATAAGGACGTCGCGTCCACTCGTGATTCACGGTTACATTTTGTATTCGCTCGTTGCGAAATATTGCACTTTATAAGACTAGCGAAAGAATAGTTGTTTATATTTTATCTGAATAATTAGCATGTAACGTTGATTCTATCTTACGAGGGGTAAAAAGTTTTGATAAAAACAATAAAGCTTGCGTCACTCGAGGTGCAAAAAAAAAAAGAAAGAAAGTTGCAAACGTTTATTTCCTGGTTTGAATTTCACGTTGTTCTTTCCGCTATTTCAATATTTTGTATCATGCTCGCGCAGCTTCGAGAAACACCGTGTGAAACTGGCGCCAAGCTAGTAAATACGTGATGCCCACGGTAATCTAGTCCCTTCCGATTGTAACCTCTGAATAACGATTTTATCGCAATTATTTACACTTGCGGGTATCGAGAAAAAAATTGAATATTTAATTCCATGGTTAACACACGGTGTAATCGCTTGAAGAAAAACATGGTTGTCGATCGATCGAACGTGTCTGTATTTTTTTTTTTTTAATTATTTATTTATAGTAACGCCAACCACTCGGATCGGCTATTAACGAGTCGGTAAAAACTTGCCTATGTTAATTTTATTTCCCTACCACTTTTCTTCATATATTTTTTTCCCGAACTAAACTAGTTGCGCGACTTATTAGAATAATGGGTTGTTTACGTCGGTGTATCATTTGTGACGAGTCTTCGTTTTCGATCGTCGCGTTTTATATATTTTAAGCTTCCGCGTGTTACGTTTTTTTGCGGAGTCTCGATATCACCGCGCGATCTATTGTTCGATTAAAAAGAAATGCCATTAACGTTGCACGGTTGATCTCGATGCGCTGTTTTAATGCGCGATACGAAACGAGAGGTTTTAATTTCTTGGTACATACGTTACACGAGCGCCGATGTAAACGCATGTTTCTCGATAATTAATTCCTGCTTGCTGGTTGAAATCTATCGGAGGACACGCAACGCCCGGCAACCCGATACGCAAAGATCTTCTCGGCCATCGCGAATCGAAGCTGCGGTATCGATCTACGAATACGCGCTCCCGGAGCCTCGAAGGTTTCCACTCTGACAGCCTAAAATACAGAATGCGCGAACGCTTCGACGGACAAGGTATGTAATCCACGGTCTCTGAATTCAAACGTACCGGGTGTACCCACTGGCTACCGATTCCACGTCGTCCTCTCGATCAAATTTCGGATGGTTGCGATATGGCGCCGTCGGATATTAAGAGTCGCCGCTGAAATTTTTGTTATGTTCCTCGAAACATTCCTTGTTCGTGGAAAAACGTACTCGAGATATTTCTATGTACTTTACGATGAAATATATGCGTTTCGCGTATCAGGAATCAGACATCGCGCGTGGGGAACGAGGCTACCTGTCGAGATAGCGGCTCGAAGCGGGCCTCTTCGACGTTGACTAGAGGTTGCTCTTCGTATGCGTGCACCGGGGGATTAATTTACCCCCGATCTAACGGAGATAGGAAGAAGTAAGTTTCACCGGTCGATCTCGGTCTCTGTTTTCTTTCAGTCTCCGTTGCTGGCGCGGCTGCGAGTCAATCACGGAGTATGCACGAACCTCGCGCATTGCCGTGAAACAAGCTGCGGCATACATTAATCACTGATGCTAATGGTATCATAGCCAGCATAGCTGGTTCGTACTCGCGCGCACCCTCTGCTCGTCGGAATGAAGAGGACGCGAGAGAAAGAGAGACAGCCCGACCCATATAAAACGCGTACATGCACCTAGGCCCTGGATTTCAATCTTGACTCCCTGGCTACGGTTTCCTTCGCGCGCACACATGGATCTCGACGAGCGTCACCGAATCTGAACGGTTAGCCGATGCGACGTAAAATAGCAACGAAAGTCGCGTCTTCGTTATTTCGAGCCAAGGCTGCGATTCTTTTTCCCATGCATCGTGGAAAGAAGAACCGTCGACCGTTTCTTCCGCATTTATTATCCGTTCTTAGCCAATTTCGTTTCTTGTCGATCGCGCGACGCCGTAATTGCCGTAATTACAGCGTGTACATTACGCGGAACAATAACAAATTCAACTGCGTTAACGTTTTTTCTTGCGCTTCGGTTGAACGAATCCGTTGTATCGCGGGCACGACGATTTACAAGAACGAATACTTTCTACTAAAAAACTTTATATTAATTCGTCGTGCTAGAAGGGATTTCCGTACCGAACGTTCGTTCGCGGAATCCTGGTTTCCTTAGGACATCGATACGGTTTCGATCGGCGAGCGTGTCTTTCCATCCTCTTGGCCTGTTTCTCAGACGAACGATGAAACATTTTGTCGGGCGTGCGTAGGAACGCGGCGCATACGAGAAAATGCGAAGATGCACGGGATAGAGAGCGAAACGAGGAAAGGGGGAGGCTGGGGGTAGGGAAGTGGGAGGGAAAAGAGAATGGACAAGAGAAAGTCAGAAGGGCGCAATGGCCGCTCTCTCGAGGGGTGGAACGTTCCACGGGTGTTTCGAGGAAGCAGAGGTGGATGCGGAGGCGGTGGTGGCGGTGGCGGTAGAGGTAGAGGTAGAGGTAGAGGTAGAGGAACAGGTAGAGGTAGGGGTTCGGGGGCAGAGGGTAGGAGGTAGGGAGGTTGTACGAGGAGGCAGAGATGGTGGTGGAGGCGAACGAAGAGAAGGGACGAGGTTCGTCCTATCAATCACGGTATTATTATCGAGTCCGTGATTAGCAAGGCATGCTAACGATATCTCTGGCCGGAGGCAGAGGGCAACGCTAGGCCGTTGTGCTCTCGCGCATGCACGTGTATGTACGCATCGTTCGGCGAGTTGCTCCCGTGGATGGATGTGCGCGAACCGTACGTATTTCTCTGACTGTACGTGTGTCGTCGAGCCGGACTCTCTGTGTTGTGTGCGGATCGGTGTTGGCCGCAATGCAACTGGAGTGGCCACGATGCGATTCCAGAGTAGTACCAGAGTGTACCGTGTATACGGTGCTGCTGATGGTCCCGACGATGGTGGTGGTGATTTCAACGACGATGGTAGAGAAGGTTGATGAAGAGGGACGAAGGCAGGGAGAGGCAGGGAGAAAGATAGGTAGCTAGTAGGTAGATAGGTCGGGAAGCACGGAGGAAGGCAAATGGAGAACGAGGCGGAGGAAGCCACTGTTACCGGTGCTCGGCTGCTGGCCCAGCGGCTACCAACTACGAGCCGTCGTTGCTGGCTACCTCTGTTCGACCGCTGGCACTCTCCCGTCGACGTCGCAGCCGTTGTACGTTCTACCGCTTTCCTCCCTCGGCATTGCCGTTGTTGGCTAGCAGCTATCCGTTGCTGAATGTTTCGCGGAGGGGACGGAGCCGGTTCTAGTCGAATAGGTCGCTGGTATGTAGGTAGGTAGTTAGTTCGATGCGCGTGCATTGATTTAAAGCAACCCTTACCGCGGACCGCGATGGTATCGATGCTCTCGAGCGTTCTCGGTACCAAGCCCCGACGAGGATCGACGATCGAACCCAGCTGCTCGAACGACGACGCGACGAGACCGATATTTTCTGGTTTCCAGAGTCGGAGGTTACGCACCTTCTTCCTTGTTTGTCGTTGGTAGGAAAGATCGATCGTCCGAGTGGTTCGCAAAGTCTCTGATCGCCGGGTGTAATGATCGTTCCTGGACGTATCCCTCGATCGGTCGCTCGGTCCTATCTCTGGCGTGCGGCCGATATTCGGGTTATACGGATCGCTCGCAATGCGATTCGCGGCTAAACGCGTTACGGGGAACGTAATTTAGTCCCGGTTGCATAGTCCGTCGTGCACCGTGTTCGCGCGCGTCCGTGTGCAAGCTCGACCAATGTGTTTTTCGCTATACGTACACGCGCGACACGAGTCCTCTCGCTCAGTCGTTGGTCTCTTTCCTTCTCGCTCGCCTCCCATGTTTGCGTCCGTCTCTTCTCCACGGATCTCTCCCTCTCTCGGCTCTCCTCTCCTCTTCTCTCGGAGTTTCTCTCTGTGCTGGTAATATTCGCGATGCGGAGAGTCACCGGCGGCGAATTCACGAGGGATGGAGGAACGCGGGGCGCGTGGGGTGCGCCGGAGTGGCGGAGGGTGTCACACAGGCGGCAGGTAATGATATTTCGCGCCCATTATGAAATATTCGAAATGATTTGCCGGGATTGTGCATTTTGATTTGACGTAGATCCGCGCGCAACACACGGCTCTGTGTGCGCGAGTTAGCGACATCGCATCGGGATGCCTCTGCCGATCGCTCGACCGCCGACCGTATCTCTCTTTCTCGTTCGACGTCTCTTCCTCCGGTTTCTTTCGTTCCGCGGAACCGACGCCGACGCTCGACTCCCGGCGAACGTCGAACACGGAACAGGAAACTCGCGATCGTAAAACAATATTCCGAACGTTCGACCAAGTTTGCTGAAATACGGATCCCAGGGGTGTCGTTAATACCGTATTCGATGCGCAATAACAAGCCAATAAATATTTAATAAACTACCGAAACGTATAATAATAATGTAATTACGCGATGATGTTCGCGTCGTAGTAATACTAATTTAAATTGTATTTCGGCCGGGAAGCGATACGGTTCTCGTTTGCTTTTTCGTCGTAAGCGGTAATGCTCGTCGCTCCGAGATTCGACGTCGAGTTCGAGTCGAGAAACATTTCGTTGGGCACCGACTTTCTCGAGATCTCGATCGAAGAATCCTATCGTATCGTTGGTTCGGGTTGGATCGATAATTGGCGGTCCCGATTTTCAAACGCTAAACGATACGCTATTACGATGGTAATCGGCGCCCTACGCGCATTTCCAAAAGCGACGATTCGAGGGAAGGAGGTTCGGGCTCGGTTGACCGCGATACATACAATTGGAAAGGCCGCGGGTTGGTGCGACAGGAAATAGGGATAATTGGAATTAGAGGTTGTTCGAGAACGAACGGACGAAGGAGGACGGACGCCCGGGTGGATAGATCGAAGGTAGCCGGTTTAAATTCTCTTCTGCTACCGCAAACATGCATAATGCAGTCAGGCGACGCGTGTAAACGCGTAAACGCCGAGCGGTGCCAACCGCTAAATACAAAAATCCCCAACCACCTGTGAAGCACGCCGCACCGTCCGGTACTACCGTTCTGTGTGCGTGCGTGCCCGTTCCTGTGTTTTTGTCCCTGGCGCGCGCATTTCCGCAACGTATCCGAGAGAGAGGTGCACGTGGCTGCGCGTGTGTACGTTTCCAAGTTAATTACAGCATAATTGCGGTCGACATTTTGTTGTTCGTCGTTCGTCGCAGTTGTCGGCCGGCTGACCCACGGATCGTTTTCGGATTTTCTCGCTGCGAAATTCTTGCGATATCATGCACGCTTATTAGCATTGCCCGTCGTGGGGCTCGAATTTCATCCTCGTTGCGCCGAATTACATTCGTTCGCGAATTATTCGCGCCATTCGAAGCTTGCGCCCCACTCGCGTTCTTTTCGGTCTGCTGTCCGTGATGGAAAATAATCATATTCGGACGCGTTGCCGTTCAACGCTGACGTCCGACATTTAATTTTTCCCGATCTCGTTGTTCGAAATTTCTATCTAGGAACACCCTCCCCGCGTAACCGTGAAAGTCGAGGTTTCGCGGGTTTCGTTCGAACAATCGACTAAGTTGATACACTCTTTCGGGAAGCGATACGTGACGATAAAGAGAGAGAAGAGAGAAGCAGGGGAGAGAAAGCATACGCGAGAAGATAATAGGTGAACGGGGCGAAGAGGGATGCGCGGTAGCAAGGTTAGGCGAGGCGAGGCGAGAGCGACGGAGGTTCGTCGAGAGAAAGACGAGCAGAGATGGAAACGAGGAGGTGTAGATGGGCACAAAAGCACGAGATATTCAACCCTATCGGATCGTATATATCTGGTGCACCCTCCCACCCCATAAATTGATGCCAATGTACCTACGAGGCCCCGGCACGTTATACGTCTGAATATTACGCACACTCGGTCCTATGGACATCAGGGGCGGCAGGGAACAGAGGGAGGTCGGACGGTGGGTGCGTGGGTGTAGGGTGGGGTGGGGTTGGGAGCGGGTGCTCCGAAGGGTGGCCAAAGCGGCGAGGAACGGTAAGAGGGGCGTAGGCAGCCGCGTACCTACACGAGTCGCACACCATACCTCGGTTATACCGTATAGAACACAATTAAGTAAATGAGCACGGGTTGCGCGCGCTATAGATACCCTCTATTATGTGTATTGATCTCTAGCACGGACTCCGGTTACACGTAATACGTGTTTTGTCATTTACGCGTTCGTACGTACCTGCCGATCCTCTCTGTGTACGCGACAGGGCGTATGTGCAAGTGCGTGGAATAGATATCCTCGCGGAGAAAGAGGGACGTTCGGATGGAATCGCGTGGAAGCAACTGGAATCGGAGAGGCTTCGGGCTACGTCGAGGCGTCCACGCTTCTCGATGTTTCCGGACAAAATTTCAAACGAGTGGGTCGACCGCGACGTCGACCTACGACCTACGGGACTCCTTGAAAACTTTCGTTCGTTGTCTTTCCAGAGTCTGTAACGCGCCGTACGAACTCGAATGCATACATTTTTTTTCCTTCCTAGATCAACGAACCATCGAGCAAACTTTGCACTTTGTTTTCGGACGCGATTAAGCGAGTCCTCGCTACCGCTGGCTTTTACGACTTCCGAGATCTCTCGCGCAGAAATAATTTACCTCGGTTCTCGCTTAACTGGCAGGAAAGCCGGATACACGGTCTCCGTAGCATCTTCCGGTTCTTCGACACTTTCCACATCTATACCAGACGTTCCGCGCCGATTATTCGACTTTGTATTTTCTACCAGTTTTAGAAGGCAGTTGTTTTTGGTCTGCGCTCTAAACCTGACAGACTCGTCGGGACCGGCGACGAAAAAAGAAATGCTTGCCTTAACGTTAAACATAGGTGCTACACGGTGCCATTCCAGGCAACCATTCCGAGAAACGTTTCTTTGTGAAATTTCAACCGGGGCCTTGTGGTAAGTAATATTGCATGCGACCTCGATAAATATGAAAACAGTAAAAGTATTGTTACAATGGGTTTTCCTGGAAGGTAAGAAATGGCCGCGAACGACAGACCCGTGGTTAGCCTGCTAGGGTTAAAATTATTCCAATCGTAATCGTCGGTGCATTTTCCCAGAAGGAGGCTTTTGTTCGAAGCTTTACCGCGGCGTGTCTCGCCGTATTTCTTTCTCCATCGATAAGGACGTATACGCTTGTCATTTGTCCGTTTATGCAATATAGATGAAACGAGTAGAGGAACGCTATAGCATCAGGAAACGTCGAACTTGATATTATAGTTTTCGAGCGTGAGAACGATAAGCACCATCGTGCACTTAAATCTCGTTCGGTTCGTAGTGTTTTCCCCCCTGTTTCTCGGACAAGACCGATAATGTCTGCGATCCAGTACTTATTTTCCCTTGGCCGTTACAGTTTCTTATTCTTCGCGTATCAACAGTACGTTGCTCTCGATAAATCGTTCGTCGATGCGCTTTTCTATCGTTGGGAAATTGTTTGGAAATCGTCGTCGACGATACATTTTTTCACATCGTTGGTACCACGAATAAGATAACACCCGTTAGTTTACAATATTTATATTTACAAAGCGGACAAATTTGACAAAAACGTGGATACAGTCCTAATCGTTTTTTTGATCGAGAAATGTTTAAAAATACTCGAGCGTTAGCCACACAAAGATAAATTGAATTTGACGCAGGATCGAAGCGCACCGGCTCTCGCTGGCCAGGGGGCCATACCTGCTATTGTTGCACAGGGGTATGCGACCGCTGCAGGTCTCGAACAAGAATCAACGGTAATCCCCGGCAATAAAAATTCCTTATAATATGCTCGATAGATATCGAGAGCCCACCCTTGTCAATGGCATTAATCGTTGAAAACATTTTTCCATCCTTAGCCTCGTTCTGAACCATCGTACGATTCTTTGATTCGTAGACGTATTCAGGCTTTTGAAACGACCGTTCGTCGGAATACAAAACGAGACGAGTCTTTAAGTATCGCGAGCCCTTCGCAATTGCTGTTTGCGCTTTGTAGTCATTCTACGATTCGAGTGTCCTGATCTAGCGTATCGAAAGAATTAGACTCGAGTACTCGCGACACAGTTAACTTTAGCGTGTTTAAAAAGGTGGGATGATTATTACCGTGTCATCTTATTATTTACGCGACAAGTAGCTTCGACGCATCGTGGAATATTACTGTCGACGCTACGAACGTAACTAATAATAACTCGCAGCGTGGACGTAGTTGAGAGGAGAACAAAAGATCCATGCGTACACGAATTAGATGGATAAATAGATGAATCGGAAAGGTTTTCTCGCCAACGCGAAGCAAAGACGCGATAGCGTTTCTAGATTCCTCGAACAAATTGCGCGGCGTACGCACGAACGCGTAGTTACCGCGACCCGTCAACAGGAAACGGAAAGATAGTTATCTAGCGGCTGGGTAAAAAGAGTGAGAGGAACGGAGAGAGGCTACCAGGTAGACGCGATAGTTATTTATTTTCCCGAGGCTGATTATAATATTACGTAAGCCGACGGTACGCGGCGGTCTCGTAATGCGGATGCAAATGCGACAGACATTTAGTTATACCGATGCAACTCGGCAAATCTTCGGCTGGAAACTGTTTTATTCATACTGTCGTCCACCTGCGGAAAAGACATGAGCGCATTCCCGCGGCGAGCACGTTCGGGCCGTGTCCCTTCGCGCACGGACCGAAAGCTATCGTTTAACGGAGTAACGATACATTTACAATTTAAACGTTTCGCTACCGACTCGAAACGGAATCACGCCGAAGGTGAGAGGACAGTGGACGGGAAACAGAGATACCCGCGACGAAGAGAGGGAATCCGTGCCACCACGTTGCCAGACACGTGAGAATTAAAAGGCATTATGCGTTCCGGGATTTGTCACGAACCTCGTTTCTAATCGGGTTTAATCGCGCTCGCAACCTAACGGACAAACTCGATGCGTTTTCGATCGCGGCAGACGTCGCCAAGGATATTTTTAACGCGGCTTCGCTTCGACCCCTTCGCCTCTGCTTTGGCGCGGATCGCTCGTTAAATGTATTTTTTAGAAAGCAGTCGGAAAGTATGCTACGAAACTAACAACTCGATCGTATTCCAGGTGATCGAAAAGTTTTCCGCATCGAGGGGGTTCCACGCGAAGCCGAAGCTTGAGAAACACCGCCGCGGCGAATATAAAGTTTCGCAAAATCAATTTTCTACTTTTAAGTGCGGACAAGAGTGTGTAAATTGAAAAACTTGTTTTTTATTTCTTTCGTTGTAGTTTTCGCGAACGATCGAACGGTACAGAACGAGGTGGAGAAACGGGCCGACGAAAAGCGCGAGATCGAGGAGAGCGGGGATCGCGAGCACGTGTCGTTCGTACCTAGCGTAAACGGGAACGCTGAAATCCACGCGATACGCGAAAGAAGAAGAATTAGCGCCGTGGGTCGCGGAAATATCCCACAGCGAACATTTATGTAAATTTTTTCTGGCATTCGAGGCGATGCAGCCAAGGAGGCGGCGAGCTAATAACGGAAACGTAGCCTCGTAAAAGAATCTTAATTTATGCGTTCGACGGAATAGCAATTACATCGCGACGAATTATTCTTCTTCGCGTACACATGTGCCACCGTTATTCCACAATACGTATCGTGAGAATGTTGCGCACCGATTTTCTTCGTTACGGAAACGTTCTCGTGGCTCGATTTTATTTCATTCGAACTCGTACAACGACATGTGCATCGATAAAGATATTATTCTTTCCGGCAACGTCGATTTCTTTAACGACGGAAACTCCGCGTCACGAAAATAAGCTATTTAATTCGTACGTCGCATGGAAACCCGACTGTAACGATAAAGACATTATAGTTACCACGCATTCGTGCGGACTGCATCGCGAGAACGCTATCGTATACCGATTCCCTCTTGGGTTGTGTGCGAGACAGACATATTCGCGTACGTGTATATACGCTGTCGTTCACGGGATGCGCTTACGTAATCCGATGCAAAAGACACGTGCATCGGACACGGACCAGTCTCTTCTCTCCTCGCTACCCGCTTATGCGCTCTTTCGCATAACGATATATTATTTATATAAGCGGAGCTCTTCCAGCAAATCGTCCTACTCTTGCAAATTACCACGAATATAGACCGCTAACGCGAATAATGACTATCGCTCGAGCCGAGTCAAACCGCGGGACTCGAAATTTTCCAAAGACCACGATCTCCGACTCGACCTTTTTCTTTCGCCGTGTTCAACGGGACGTTACCCAACTATGCGAAATCGCTGAGACACGCTGCACGACGATTCGCTACAAATGAAATCTTTCTGTACTTCAATTTTATCTCCAGTCCAAAGACGAGACTATCTTCGAAGGAGGCGAAGGAGGCGATCGCGTTAGCTTCGACGTCCGCTCGAGCGGTTCGCGGGCACATTCCCCCGTGTATGTACGAGCTGTCCCTACCGGAAGTGCGCGGCCTCGCACGGCGTAACGTTATTTTCTGATTTCCCATTCATGGTCTACCGTTTAGTTTCGATTTGCCGCTTCGTTACGACGCTCGGAGATTTACACGCTCAGATAGAATTGTTCCAGGCTAGCATCCCCCTGCCGCCTCGATCTCCTCTTCCTCTTTTCCTACCCGCTAATACTCTCTTCCTTTACGTTGGTTCGTCCCTTCTCCTCGACGGGTATCACCACGCGCCTACACTTCTGTCTTTTATGTAACCCTCTTTCGTCACTGCGTGCGATCTCTCTGGATTGGATATCTCTCCTCGAAATCACTCTTTTTTCCCTGCTTCTCGACCGATCTTTCCTGCCGGATAATTTGCTCGGTGCGTATTTTGCATTTCAAATACGTCGGTCGAGCCGAGCTCCTTCCATCGAAAACACGAAGACCCGATGATTTTTATATTTGTCGGCGAATATCCACTCTACTCTAAATAATTTCTTCCTTTTTTTTTGTTTCCATTCTCGTAGAGCGTTGATAGTTGCGTACTTAGAAAATTCTTGAAAGTATTCTGTGGTCGAAGGCTGCGTGTCGATATTTACCTGGTTTTGGGTGGGCGTATACAATTTTGGCGAGGTCGCCGATTTGTCTACTACATTAAATTTAAGGAGATGCACCACCCACAGTGGATTACGAATAACCTAGGGATAGCAAGGGAAATTGTGGAGCGACCCACAAGCGGCTCACGCAAAGGCCCGATTGTCCCGTTCTAATGACCGTAGCAAGTAATAAACTCGAGGAACCTCTCGACTGCTAATAAAACGCGTGGAAAACACAAAGCATTAATATCGAAAATTTGACGATTCTCGGTTTCCCGATCCTTTATTGCTGCTACGGAGAAATGGGCGTTGAAGGTACTGTTAAACAATAAATTTTTCGCTACGCGACATGAAAGTGTTTTACGCGATAAGATGGCGGAGGGAACTAAACGAAAGAAATCGCCGTCTGAATTTGCCGGTAATTCGCGAGTCCGTGTATGTACGTGTACGCGTATAGATACGTTCCCGCGACGCGGAATGGAAATTTTTATCGAGAAGCTCGTACTGGAAAAGCTGGCCGAGGGGTGGTAGGAGTGGTCGGAAAAGCGAAGCGAAAGAGAGAGGGTGAGCGATAGAGAGGGCTCGACGAAGGGGAGGCGAGCGAAGGAAAAAGGGAAAAAAGGTAGAGAGCGTGGCGCACCGTGCCCAGCGAGTAATAAGTTAGTAATAATATTTTCACAATATCTCTCCTGGATTGGATGTTATTTCATTATATTTTATTGCCTCTTACTATTACTCTTGTCGGTGCGGACCCCCGGCTTCCCTCGGCAGCCCTCGTCGACCAACACTACCGCAACTACCGTTACTACCACCGTCGCTCGGTCGCGTCCCAGTCGCTCTGTTTTATTATCTCGAGCCTCTCCGCACCGAGGGAATTCACTCGCGGAACTCATTATTGAGGGGTTTATTCTGCTGTAACCGTTGCTACCCTTACCCCCTGTTTCTTCCCTCTGACTCCCGCCTCCCGTCTTTCGTTCTCCTTTCTCCGCTTCGGTTTGTCTTTCGAACTCGAAACTTTTTGGAAATAAAACTCGTTCCCTCGCTCGCTCCCCCGGCCACCGTCCGTTGCCATACTCTCTCGTCTTTGGCGTCTCTGTAAATCCATGATTCTGATAAATCCGTCCAGGGATGATTTCCTCGTGTGTGCGTAAAATCAAGGAAAACGATCGCTCGGACAGCAGGAGATAGATACGGGTAGGAGGATATAGAAAATCTTTGAAATGCATCGTCATCCGTCCGATAAATCGTACTTCCGTTTCCGTCGGCCATTCGATTCGCGCGTTTCTCGCTGGTCTCGCGACTCGTTTCCGAGTTAACGCGCCCGGAGGAAATTCAAGAGTGAAAATCGCGTCCATGAATATGGGCCAGCTTCTTCCGCGCGTCGCAGCATCGTTCGCGGAGAACGACCGCCCGTAAAGCCAGTTATTGAATTCGTATCCGGCCGTTCTACGATCCGACTCCTTCCTTTTTTATTTCTCGCAAAACTTTATGAATTTTACTTTTTTACGGGCGTATGCGTTCGAATTAGGGAGACCGTTACCGTCCGCGGACGGTGCCAATGGTCGCCGAACCTCGGAGGATCGCACGAATAACTCGCCCCTTTCCCGACACTTTTGAATCCAACGACGAGAGAAAGTAATCGTGGATCTTCCGTTTTGCAGCAGGTCATCGAGGAGAAGCAGCGTGGCACGTGGACTCGGAGGAGAGCAATGTACCTCGCATGGAGAAAACGCGAGCTCCACTATCAACGGTATCGACGACGCCCGAGAACGCGTAACGTATAGGTAAGTCGTCGCGACGCTTGTACCACTTCGAGGAAAAACACCGGTCGTTTAACGGGGCAAGTTCGGAGGCAATCTTAAAAACTGTAATCGATCGATGTCTCGCAATATAGAAAGAAAAGAAATTCGTGGATTTTTAGAATATCTCCTGGGAGGAAAGTTCGTTTTCGCGCGGTCAAAGCTCGTGTTTCGCGTCGCGCGCCGTCACGTGAAAACAATTCGATGCGTCGTAAAAGCAAGAAACGGATACGTTACGCGCGTCTACGATGCACACACGATACCCATTGCCCGTACAGCGACGTTCATTAGACACAGACTCGACGACAGAAATAGCGTGTGTTGTCACCGAGAAATTGCAGCCAGCGATCATAAAAGTATTACATCAGAGGCTTGTAATGCCGCGCGAACGAACGCATATTATATACATTACCGTCGTGGCACCGTACCGACGCAATTTCGATTTGTCGCAATCTCGATTTGTCGCAACGCCACGATTAAACGCTCGAATCGTGCGGACTGCCAACATCCTGCTCGATCGCGAGTTTCTCGAAAAAAGGTAGGCCGAACGGAGAGGTCAGGCTCTGTTGAAAATATCGATGGTTAGGAATAGACGAACGGATCCATCCGTGACTCGACGACGGCGCAAGCTATTGGAAGAGGAATGCTCGAACGTGTTAATATAAACTTGCCGTGACTAATACAACAATTTATCCAACCACGGGAATTTAAATGGTTATGACCCGGACCGGACCGGCCCGGCCGTCCGAGTGTTCAGCCGCGGCGCGCGATGATTTTGTCGCGCGTTAACTCGCACGCGTTTAATTCGTCTCGCTGCTTTCGCGAATTAACTCCCTCTCGCCAACGCTCCTCTTCGCTCTCCTCCGATTATCGACGGTTCCTCTCGTTTTCTCTTACACGCGCGTACTCCCTTTTAATTCGATTCGACCCATTTTAATTTAATTCAATCTAGTTTAACTCGATTCGATCTAATTTAACGTAATCTTCGTCGTCCTCGTTACGCCACCCACCACGCACGATGATACGTAGCGTTTTCCAAAAAAATTCACGGATGCCAGGGTACAGCACGCCTGGACAATATTTTATTCGAATAATAAACAACGATAAAACTAACATCGTTATTAAATCGTTGTATTACATCGCGCTGAAGCTATGGCTAGTTAAAATGGTGCGAGCTTTTTTGTTCATTTTTCGTCGAACAAAAGTGACTACGTTGCCTTTCGCAAACGCATCGGCACCGAAATTAAATTTCTTCTCGAAACAAAGGACTCTTTCCCGTCGAAAAGAGAGACAAGTTGTAATAATAAGGGCCGTTAATTGCATTTTTGTTCGAATCGGTTACGAGAACACGTACCGCTCGTTAATAGTAACAGAAATTTCGCGCCAAAGTTTTCTAGCGGGAACTCGGTCTGGCGTAACGCAATTTTTATAAAACGCGAATCTCGTTCTTTCCGATGCGGTGGTCGGTCCAAGCCCCGTACAATCGCATCTCCCCTTTCTATTTGACGTTGTATAAGATATATTCGCGCTGATCGTTCCAACAGTCGTGCACACGCTCTTTCTCTCCCGATTTCTACCCCTTCCTCTGTTTACTTCCATCCTTTTCGCTCTGGCGTCGCGACCCTCGTACGTTTAATTGTTATATTTATAAAAGGGGAGAACCGACGTTGGCAGTGATACGTCGGAGCGGTGTTTTTTTGTCCGAGAGACGCGCGACCCCTCGCTTTTGCGAATCGATATTAACTCGAAACGAGTGTTACTCCATTTTGAATGCTTTGAACATTATTCGACGATCTCGGGTAACAAGACGTTAGCGTTAATCGACGCTTGGACGATCAACGGAGAAAGTAAAGTTGTTGTTTGGTTGGTCGAGAAAGTATAGTCGAGGGTTGCCAGGATTCCGCGAGTTGAAAAGGACGAAGCTAAATAGCTAGAACGATTCGATGACCAGGAACGGTCGAGCGGGGAACGAGGGCAAGTTCGAAGGTAGGATGGGTCGAATATTGGACAACTAATTACCTAATCACTCATTATCTACCACAGGCCCGGAGACTGGTAGATCGGTGCTACACACGCAGCTAGAGGTTGCTAGGTCGTAGAATAGGTTGCCCAGAGGGCCATTGTGATACGCGAAGCAGAATCATGCAGGATCGTATATTATCGATGGGGGAAGGGGCCAAGGGCGGTGGACCCTCTCGACCCTTAACACCCCTTCTCCAGGTAGCCCTGCCGATATCGTTTGCTAGATCCGCCGATGGTCGTCGTTCGACGTCGAACAACGAGCATCGATGTGCCGAGCCACCAACGATCAAACAGACACGCGAACGGACCAATCCCAATGATCTATTCTTATTCGTTTCGCCAATTTTTCCTCTCTCGGGACTTGCCTTTTATCCTTCTTTCCATCTTCGAACACAAGAAGAAACGTTTTTCTCTTTAATTGGCGGAATACGTTCTCCCCGAAAACCTCCGTTACCAGAATAATTACTAACACGAGCGTCCGCTTACCTAGCATTCGGAATGCGAAGACGCATTTTTAATTGGCTATTAAATCACACAACAGGGGTAGATTTATCAATGCGGTAGACGATTCCGTCTACTGAAAATACTTAATC
This sequence comes from Hylaeus volcanicus, assembly GCF_026283585.1. Lineage (NCBI taxonomy): Eukaryota > Metazoa > Arthropoda > Insecta > Hymenoptera > Colletidae > Hylaeus > Hylaeus volcanicus. The sequence goes on from NC_071977.1 coordinate 32,150,799, forward strand.
GCGGATCTATTTTCACGCCAGACAAATCGAGTATGTAAACGGTCGTTCCGAAATACAGCCGTGTTTCAGGAATAGATAAACGTCCCATTCGCATCACGTTCTCCCTATTTTAATCTGTCTCGTCGAAATACGAGCGTATGACAACGCTCGAACGAGCACTGGCTGTCTTCCTAGCGTTCAATTTTTTAACAACCGGTGGAATGTTTTTCTAGGATCCATCGGCTGGTAGCTTCGTCAAATCCCTCCGAATCTGCGACACGGAACCAAAGTGTTTCGAATATCGTTCGATAACGGAAAAATCTCGATAGTCAATTATTCGTTCGCGAAGAATCGTTGATATCGAACATGTATTAATCTCATTTTAAAAATTAAAAATTAACGGAAATCTTTACGAATCGATAAATTCGTTTATTTATTTATGCGAAACATTCAAGACTCGTTAAAAGTTTCAAGCCTCGTCAAAACTTGAAGACGAATCGAGACTTTTAAGAGCTTCCGGCATCGAGAAGTGTTCGAAGCGATTCGAAACTTGCCAGTCTCGAAAGTTTCGAATCTCTTTCAAAATACAGATTCGTACGGTTACGATTACGTTTTGGTTTTCAAGTTTTCGAACCGAAAACTCTGCGAAATGGAGAATCGGTGGAGCGCTTCTCGAGTGTAGCGCGATTTGTATCCCGTGACAGCGACACGAGCACGAGACATCGGACCGAAGCAACCGTGATCGGAGACACGTTTGGAGCGTATACGTCGAATAGGAGTCCTCGTTGCTATTTCGAGTAACGTCCAGCCTTCGCTCCGCGTGTCATAGCTGTTCTTGGCTGATACAGCTCCGCGACGGACCTTAATCCTCTCAAGTGCCGCGTGGCGCGACTAATATCAATCACGATTCCCATCGATTGCTGTTTCCACGTCCACGAGTCCTCGACTAGCAAGGTGCCGCGACACCATGGGAGATTCCCTCTGCCCTAGATCAAAGTGTTAAAACTCGGAATAATATTCTTGTCGTCGACGTTTGAGATTCTCGTTGCCGTGCGTCCAACGCTCGGCCGTTTCGAGTCCAATGCCCGAGACTTATCGGTTTGGTAATTGTATCTGCAAGTGTGGGGTAGGCTGACGAAACGGCGAGCAGACGAAAAGCAAACAGCGCGTTGGGCTCGAGGAGGGTAGGGTTTAAGGTCCCCGGCGGAACAAAGGGCCTATTTAAGCAGTTATACGGTTCTCGAGCGTCGCTGGACGACGGATCCCTCCGCGTATTTTGCAACGTAGTCGTTCACGCGGTCGGTTAACTTGTTTTCAACGATGGATACGATCGAATCGGACGCGCCGTTTTGTCGGCAATCAGGAAACGGAAATCCATTCCCTGCGCGTAAACTTTGTCACAACGACGAAATTATATATGGGAGGAAATATGGAAAAGGGAGAACGGGTTGCGAGAAAAGGAAAGAGGACAAGAGCGAATAGAATAGACGGTCGAGTGTTCGGAAATAAGTGGTACGATCGGGCTTTCGAGCTTTCTAGTCGCGCGTTTCACCCCCGACGCGGGGATGACAGCCGCTGAATAATAGAAGGAGCCACGTCGAGGTTAGATATTCTTACGATCACCGAGAACCCTTCCTTTCCGGCGATACACAGCTAAATCATCAATTATTCAACGTTTGGCTCGAACATTTTCCCTGTTCCCGATTGCGTACAACTATATACGTATACCAGACTGTGCGTTCTCGTTTAAACTTCACCGATCCTTTAAAAACGTACAATTCGCGCGAGTACTTTTTACTTGTTCGATCGAGCTAACTGTTGACCCTCGGCTTTCGCCTTTTCTCAACCTCGAGTCGCGTGACTACCACGCAAAGTACGATTCAACGCGTATTGAAAAATTATACACCGGTTAAAAATAAGGGAAAAGTATCGTTTTTCTAACGACCCTATCCCTGAACGTTAAGGGGTGAATTCACCCTCCACGGTTTCAGCCTATTCGATACTCCAAAAGTACTGAATGGAAAAGATAATTAAACTCTTCTTCGCGGGACGATAGGAATTGGGATATAAGGGACGTTCGATCTTTGCTATCAACGGTTGATATTTGCTTCGAGTTACGGAAGAATCGTTCCGGTTGCACGGTAGCGCTGTCCGGACGAGCGGGTTAACAAGATCGGCAGACATTTTAAAAGGACAGAGCACCGCTGCCGAGTGGTGGTCCCCTTCAATTATTCAGGCGCAATTAACACGTCAATAGGACCGTTGCACCTGGCTGCCGGGGCTGGTCCGTCTTCCGCCAAATATGTACGTACGTTCGTGAAATGGCACGGGCTACCGACTTCTAGCTCCTGTCTCTTATCTCGCTTCACCCCTTCCGCCTTCTTCTTTTCCTTCTTCCGGTTTCTCGAGTACACCGGACTGCAGTGCTTTTCCACGGGCGCGTTCCGTTCTCGTTGCCCCATGACCCTTTCGGTATTTTGCGCAATTATCGCGACAACATCCGGAAAATCTGGAACCTCGATGAAACAACATTCGTATGCATTCCGAATGCAAAAGTTCTAGATTCAGAGATGGATGACGAATAAGTATTTGGCCGGAAGAAGAAGATTCCTCGAGAAGCCATTTCGAACGAAAAAGCCGATTGCGCGTAAGTGTACTCGCATCGATAGCCTTGTTGCGCAGCCGTTTAGGTATATTCGCGTACCTAACAAACGTAGACGCGTAGGTATAGTATCGATGCAGGTATATGTATAGAGAATGGCGCAGAAGAGAACGAGGAGGAGAGAGGAGAGACGGGGGATGAAATGCGGGGTCGCAAGTCGGTATTGTCGTCGGTTACAAATCAAATACCCGATATCATTGTTTGGTACAAGCCAGGCACACGGCCACCCACCCACTCCCCTTTTATGCCACCCCATTCTGCAACGTTAACCTCGCGCGCAACCTGCACGCCCTGCTGCCGCCGCTACAACTAATGACTGCTGCCAGAACCTTCTCTCTCTCGAGTAGGCCCAAGTATCGCCTGCATCGCGATCGCTGAATCGTCTGCTTTTTCATCGAAAAAGCCGCGCGCTTAAATTATATTTTCGGGTAAAAGGGTAAATCAGGAGAAATTTCGGCGGCGAGAAAGGAGCGTTAAAGGGTAACGGCGAAAAGACTCGAAGCGAGGGCGGAAAGATTTGGCCGCGGACGGGAAACTCGTCCGAATTTCATCGCATCGTTTATACTCGAGAAGAGGCTAGACTCGGCGGATGTTTCGCAGCCGAGAGAAAGCTCGCGCCTTGCGCCCTCGAGATCTCGAGGCGTCGAGGCTACGGTTGTCCGGGGAAGGGTTAGCGAGGATTTGCCTATCGCTGGTACTCTTAATCGTAGAATCGAGCCGCGGTAATTAATCAGGGAGTTAATTACAGCTTAGTCGACGAGTCTATTCGTACGTCGGCGAGGACTCGAAATATTCAGGCGCGGGGTAGCATTCCAATCCGAGGAGCGAAAGCAAAAGGTAAAGCAGAGGGGTGCGGGCAGAGGCGCGAACAGAGATAGAGTGTAAGGGGTACGAGGGCGTAAGGGGCGGTAAAAGTAGAGGGCGAGGGCGAGACCGAGAAATGAGAAGGAGAAGGAGGGTAGGTGGAGAAGAGGGAAGGAGGAGGAGGCTCGCCTCGGCTAGGCACCGCAGGGGTAGGCGATTAATGATTCAGGGGCAGAATTTCGCGATGCTGAAATATTAAGCATACAACTCTCTTCCTCTTAACCGTTCTTCTTCTCCTTCTATCCCTTTGCCCTAGCCCGTTCTTCCTGTACGGCCCCTCTTCCATCTTTCTCTACGTCATCCCGGTACCCTCCGTCTTTCCCTCCTTTTCACCCGGTCGCTGCGTGTACCCTCTCGCGTTCCGCTTTCTCTTCATCTTTCTTCCTCCCTCGTCTACCAGCTCGGTGTACACGCATGGTCCTTTCACGCTGCACGCGCGTACACACGCACACCCGCCAATTCTCGTTCGTCCGCTCTCGTTCTCGCTCTTGCTCTCGCTCTCGCGCTTAGCCACACGGCAGCAGCAGCATCATCAATATTTCTCTTTGCTCATTGTTCTTGTACAATACGTACAACGGCTGCTGCCGTCTCTGTAATTCCGGGGGGAGCGGCCAGAGCCAGACCAGGTAACGGTTACCCTGGAAATGGCTAATTTCGTGCCATCCCGTCTATTTACGCGACGCGCGTCGTACCGTTTCTCTCAAGACGTTCCGCGCCGATTTTTCGTAGACTCGAGAAGTCGACAGGTTCGGTTGCGTCGCTGATCGTAACTTCGGAGCAAAGTTGGACGTTGGAATTCCTCGAGGAAGCAGCGAAAACTCCTCTCAACGTTCGAGACGTGTCGTCGTTTTTCGTTGCGTTTAAAATGGTTGTTCTTTGGACCAAGTCCCAAATTTCATCTCGTTCTCGACAACGTAGGCGCAATGCATCGCTACGGCAAGGAATCGCGGGTCGAAATCCCGACACCGATGGTTTACGATTTTATTTCGTAGCACGGTACGCTCGGCGCCGACCGTTTCCGTCCATTTTTCTCATCTCGTATTTTTTCATAACTGGCCCCCGAGAATGCGCGTTCCCGTCGCGAAAGTACTGTCGGCGAGCGGAAGGCCTCGTCTCCCCGAATCGCGACCACCGTTCGATATATTTCCAAGTTTGCCGACAGGACTCCCGAGGCCAATTTCCTCGCGTTCTTTTCCATCGCGAGCAAACCAAGTCGACGAGCGCTCTAGTTTTCTTCGTTCCGTTCGACGCGACGATCTTTCTCCTCGCCTCGCCTCGCCTCTCCTCGCTGGTCGCGTCGAAATTTTTCCATTTCGCCAGGACGTAGGGCGTTAGTATACTGTTTGCAGTTAAACAATATTACGTAGTAAAATTTATAGCCGCGGCCCCTTCCCGAGTCGGAGCTGGCGGCCTCGCGCCGCGCACCCTTACAATGGTGCTCGCTCGCTCTCTCGGCCTGCACGGCTGAAACTTTCAACGATATGAGAAATACGAGCGTTATAGCCAGTGCCACCCCTGCGTAGCTGGGCTGCTATGATCCACGGCTTAACGGATACCACCCTAAACCTGGTTCGCGTTCGCGCGCGCCTCCGTTCCCGTTCCTTGTTTTTCCAAAACGCAAAAGTCAGCATTTGCCGTGAACTTTGCACGATTCTCGTATCTTTACCATCGCGATGGAAAATAAATTCAGCGCCAGACATCTTTCACGCAAAATCTAAATATAAACGTGATAAAATAGATAATTTTGCATACGCGGTTCGTCTACGACGTCCATACGTACATTTATTTAGAGCAAGAACTTGCTGCATTCGCGACAAACGACTAGTCGTAGGTAAATAATGCTCGTGACTTAAGAAACGACTTAACGTTGCCTGGTGCATGACTTTAAACACAAATTGACGATAAACCAGAACGTACGAGTCGTTCGTTAATTACGCGATATTTGCGTAAAACCGATAATTTCTCGGTAGATATGGTAACTAGTTTGGTTATTGCAATTAGAACGGCGATAGATACATGTAAGAAGAGGGACTCGCCACTTACTGGCGTATCGGAAAGTCGTGCCCTCCGCGTCGACGGTAACCTCCCGATTCAACCGTGACCATTTTCTTGGCGCATTCGGCGTCGAACGGAGGGAAACTCGGCCTCCGAAGCCGAAATCGTGGAGACGTTCCGGGGACACCGCGAACGACGCTCGAGCCACGGGAAAATAACGCCCGTTCGCGCTTTTATCGCGACGCAATCTCGCGTACCGTTTACGCGACGTGACCCGTAAAAACCGAGCAATATTCCTTCGTCGGAAATCCCGCGAGCGTCGTTATTCGGATACAAGTTCAACGACTCGTTCGTCGTTTGCCATTTCTACGCTCGATTCGCGCTTTTACGATTCTAATATCGCGCCTATCCTCGCGCGACGATTCTTCTCGTTGTTCGAGGCGAGCGAAAACGTAATCGCCATCGCGTCCCGTAGATATTTCGCGGTGAATTTTGTTCGACTTATAGATCGTAGAAGCTATGGAAATTAAAAGAAACAATCGCGCTCGCCGAGTTTTCGTTGAGGTCGCCGTTCGAGGGGTAAGAAATGATCGAACTCGCAAGTTGATCGTGCGCAAACAAGAGGAAGGGCACGAACTCCCAGGCGTTCGGTCGACGTACGCGCAGGGAAAGGAAGAGGGGCGATGCTCGCTAGTCTCAAAATTCGCGTTAATAGCCATTTAGGAGTGTCTGCCGGAGTCGGAGGGACAGACGCGAACCGTCTCTTTGTACCCTTAATTTCATTAGGACGGCCATCTCTCCTTTATACCGGCGTGCCGTAATTCTGTTATCGGGAAGCACGAGTCCCTAAATACGATCGTTAATATTCTTGCTTGTCTCGAGAAAACGGCAGGCTGCGAAGCGTCGTTGTCGTTAAATAATCGTTTCCCTCCATCCTCGCGATTCGATTAGTCCGTCGCGAAGCGTGGACAACGAGGAGCCCGTCGACTCTGCATTCTTTGATTCGTCTCAAGGTATCGGTCGGTCCGCGTTAGACATTTTCGAAAGCTATCGTCGCCCGCCGCGAGAAGAAACGTGCCCGGCTCAAAAGTTACCGCCGCTACCTCGTTGAACTCACTTCTCGCGACAACTCCGCTCGAAGAAATCGTTTCGCTCTATACTCTCTATGCTATCACTCGAAGCTTCTCGAGGCTAGCGCTAACGAATTTTGCTCTACTCGAGCTGCACGGCTATCTTTTTTTGTTTTTATTGATTCGATCCATCGACAACACGCTTCGAAACAGCGAATCGCGAACCGAGTTTGTTTGATGTCGGGAAACAATTGATACCGAACGCGTTTATCGAGTTTTCGCACATTTCCGATCGCGCAAAGACAATTCCTTGTCCCTGCCTTTAAGTTTCCCACGGTCTTTGTTGGTTTTGCGTAGATTCGATATAAATCCGATTCTGTCTGTTTTCACAGAAGATCCTCCTATTTGCGGACCTTGGAGCGTCTCATCTTCGCCTAGAAGTTGCGAATTAAATTTACGCTTCGCGATCGCTGCGGACATACTCCGCAAACGCGCCATGCATATTTTTATCTTCGTTTCGCTCTGATCACGTTATCGTCGCTTTCATTTGGCCCGTTACCTATACGCTAGTTTCTTCGCATTCGTAACTTTGTACCACTCTTCGGTATCGTGGCTTAACGCTCTTAATGTTCGCTACGTGGACTGTTTAAACACGGGTGGACATCTTTCTGGGGGATGATTTCGCAGACCAAGCGTAGACGAAAATCTTTCAGCTTCGCTTTGGAGTCGTACTAGAAAATTTTTCATTCGGAGTACAAGTTGAAAGCGAACCCTTTATTGTAATTTCGTTACTTTTGATTTTCGTTTCGTTTTGTCCCAGAAAAATCATCCCCTGAAAGGACGACCAGCCATGGTTAAAGAATCCGTTCGTAAACGCACCTTAACGCGTTTCAAAGACTCGACGGATGCAACCCCCAGGGATCAGGGTCCCCTCGCGAACGGTACCGACACGCGACGTCTACTTTTACGAGAACGTTGGTGCTAACGTCGCGATCAGCTCCGAACCGAACGCGAGTCGTTCTCGGCGTTCGGCAGCGGAACGGTCCGGCGGACTAGAAGCAACATAGGCTGGACGAGGGGCAGGGGGAGAGGAGGGAAGGACACGGACGCGGGAGGACCGCGAGAGGACCGGTGACCACCACCACCGGCATCGGCTTGGCTCGCCTCTCGTGGTCGTGATCGGTGGATCGGAGTTTCGGGAGGCCGATCGACGAGCCTCCTCTCCGATCTGCCGCGGGAGAATTCTCTTCTTCTCGGTGCGCGTAAGCGAGAGACCGATCGCGAGAGGGAGAAAGAAGGAGAGGCGGTATGAGGCGGTCTCCAGGGGCGGCGCCTGTCGGCGCGTCCGATCGGAAGGCAAGCCTCCCGATTGGCCGCCACGAGAACTGAGCGAGGGGTACGCGAGGACGCGCGAGCTACGTACGCTTCCTCCACCCGCGCTCGTTCGTTCTCTTTGCGATCGGTCGTCTCGCTCGCTCCGCGTCGACCCCTCCGTCGCACTCGTTCCATTTGGTTCTCTCGCTCGCGACGTCTCCCTCCCACTCACGATTCGCCTTGGTCGCTCGCCGTCTCCGTCGCACCCGCACCCCCTCGAGCCGACGCGACGCCGACGCTGGCACCGCCGCGAGCACACGGTGTATATCGGCGCTCGACCGGCCTGCCTCACGGCCTCTCTACAGCCGCTCGAGCGAACCGTCGCCGCGCCGCGCCGCGGCGAGCCTCTCAGTTGCGACGCGCTCGTCACGGGGTGCAGATCGTGCGTCGTCCGTCCTGTGTCGTTTGTAGCCCCATTCGGTCCGTTGAACGCGCGCGTGCACACGCGCTCCACGTATTATCGCGCGCACGTTTTTCCTCTCCCGATCGTCCGAGACATCGGGGGCTCGAACACGCTTCCACGGTGTTGGTGCTCAGTTGGTGGTGGTGTTTTGGAGTCGATGGTGATTTTCGACACGGTCGGTGCTACGTATTCCGACATCCGAGCAACGAGTTTCTCGGATTGGAGCAGCCGTCACCGAGAAGCGCAGAGAGACAGAGACTGACGGACACGGTGCTAGGGAGCTAAGGACAAATCTACAGAGAGAGAGAGAGAGTAGGACAGTCGCTCGCGGAAAGGACGAGGTGCGTTCGGCTACGTTTCGGAGCGTTTAGATCGGGCGCGTGTGATCGAGATTATCGATCGATTGCGCGAGCCGTCGTCGGGAAGAATGCGTTCGGGACACGAGGCGCGTTAGGACATTGACGGGGACGAAAGGACGGAGGACGAATTCGATCGGTCGCGTTCGCATCGTAGAGTGTCGCGAAGGAAAGGGACGGACAGACGAAAAGAAAAGGTGATCGAAAAGTAGTCGGGTGGAAAAGGATGCTCGTCCGCGACGTCCTCGGGACAAGGATTCCCGAGGTCGCGCACGTCTGACGGATCGGCGCGCGTTGCCACGAGGAGGCGCGCACGAGTTCGCGCGTATTTCGAGTTTGGCGCGTGGCTGGTGTACCTATGTGTTGCAGATGCGGCCTGGCTGTTGATTCGGTCGCGATCGGTCAGTGAAGCGACCATACGTTCGTTCGCGTGAACATTCCGTCGATCGAAACGGACCGCGGAGAGGAAACGAGGAAGGAAGGCGTCAAGGAGCGCGCCGGTGCGAAGGAGGAGGAGGAGGAAGAGGAGGAGGAGGAGGAGGAGACGGTGGCGGCGGAGGCGGAGGCGGAGGAGAGAAGCGGAAAAGGAAACGATCGAGACTCGAAATCCCCCGAAACCATGACGCAACAGAGCGGCGCTGGGTCGCCCCAGCAATTTTGTCTGAGGTGGAACAACTATCAGACCAATTTGACCAACGTGTTCGATCAGCTTCTCCAAAGCGAGAGCTTCGTCGACGTGACCCTCGCCTGCGACGGGCACAGCGTCAAGGCGCACAAGATGGTCCTATCCGCGTGTAGCCCGTACTTCCAGGCTCTCTTCTTCGACAATCCCTGCCAGCATCCGATCGTCATCATGAAGGACATCAAGTGGCCGGAGTTGAAGGCCGCGGTAGAGTTCATGTACAAGGGCGAGATAAACGTGTCGCAGGAGCAAATCGGTCCGTTGCTCAAAGTCGCCGAGAGCCTCAAGATCCGAGGCCTCGCGGACGTCAACAGCGAGCAAGAGCTAACCTCTAGGCCGAGCCTCGAAGAGGTGGCGGCAAACGCTGCGGCGATGCACAGGAAGAAACGACGTCGAATATCGGGAGAAAGATCGCCACCGGGAAGCAGCCCTGATCGCCTGGCTCCCGGAAGCCTCCCCGACGATCAGGACCCTAACTCCGCCGGGGCAGGCGTGATCGTGCCCGACATTCACGGCATGCTGACCAGCAGCTCCACTCCGAGATCCCTCGGATCTCCGGGAACTCCCAACGTCTCCGTCACGCCGCAGATCAATCTTCAAGAACTCCCGGTATCGCTGCCTCTACCACCGCCCCCGCCGCCGCCCCAACAGGGCCAGCAGAGCTCGCACTCCATCTCCGCTCACCATGTGCCCGGCCACGTGACTTCCGGTCCACACGGCTCCGTCAACCACCTGACCGCTCACGGCCAACAACTCGCCGTTCAGCAGCAGCAGCAGCAGCAGCAACAACAACAGCAGCAGCAACAACAGCAGCAACAACAACAACAGCAGCAACAACAACAGCAGCACCATCAGCAAGGTCAGCAAGGACAACAGACGCCCGGAGACGATCTGGAGATCAAGCCCGGCATCGCCGAGATGATCCGCGAGGAGGAAAGGGTGAGTCGATCTTTTGCTTTTCTTTCCATCTGTCTTTCCGCCATTTTTCTCTCGATCGACTCCGTTAGCCGTTGGTCCACGCGAGGTATCCGATCGATCGATAGAATCTACTCGGATACGAAGGAAAAGGAATCGATTTATCCTGCTGGCTTTCGAATTGCAAAATCTCCTCCAAAAGAGCTAAACTGTTACTTGAGCATAAGATACGAATTTCAAGACTTGGTACTTATCTCGCCTCTTACGTTTCGTACGAATCTGTCGACAAACTATGTTACGAGTTCCCCCCGTAGCTTCGATAGTAACGGTTACTTGGACGCACGACTCAAACCGAATTCTACACGTGGTTGTATTGTTTTTTCATCCGAGTGTTGACGCCTTGGGTGGACGAAATTGCTTTTCATGTAAATGATACATGTTGCCGCGCGAAACGATTATTCGCGGTTCGAAAGGTGACGAACGAAACGAAAGAAGGGCGAATGGCCCTGGAAAGGGCTGGGGACAAAAAAAAAATCCATGGAGCATGGAACCGTTTTCGAAAGTTGATAATTAGGTTCCCGGCGTTAACGAGATCCCGTCACGGTTTTCTCTTCTCGTGGAAGTTTGGCGGCGGTCGGTACGTCGGAGAGGCGTCTCGACGCCGCCGCAAATTCGCGGAAAATGACTTTGGCGAAGCGAGACGGCCGGTGGCCGGCAAAGGCGTGGGAGAAGGCGACGCGTTTTTTAATTGGAGGGTTTGGTCGGCCTCGTTTGAATGTTTTTACGCGAAACGTCGTGCAACGAAAGACCACGTACGAACGGCGGCGGTCCATCGTGCCTTTGCCGGAAAGGTCCAATTACCCGGCGATCGGCTTCGACGGTGTGCACTAATTGAGAGTATCAATGAACGTCAATGAGCACGGTCAATATTTGGACGCGGAGCATCCGACCGTTTTGTAACGTTCTTTTTGTTAAAACGAATGACAAATATTGACTACGCGCTCGTTCGCGCATACGTGACACACACCGGGTATCGACTGTTCTCGTTAATTACATCGGGACGACGGTGTCTCCTGCATTATTTATCGTCCGCCACCGGCGCAAGTTATTAAACGAACAGCTACCGACCGCGCTTCGTTTCGCAACCCCGCGCCCGCGTCTACCGCTCGACGCGGCTCGAAACCTTCTTCGAGCCGGATCCAGGATCGACGACCCTCTTGAGCGTTTTCAGAGTCACGGCACTATAGATCGCCAACGGCCTTTTCCGATTTAGAACGCCGAGAAGAGCCGCGTTTTCGCCAATTATTTCTCTAAACACCGTGATACTTTTCGAAAATGTATAAAAGTCAATTTTTTGTTTATAAGTATTAAATCAAAGACAGCTCTGCTCTTACTCACATGTTGCATCATCGGTCGAACCAGCGAGATGTTGCGTGACTTACGGATCGAGTGTTCGGTTTCGAATGTGTCGAGAATCTCTGCCGAGTCGAAAGAGACTGGTTCGAAAACTGAATGGAGAAATGTACGCGGAGGTATGCATCTCAGTTTCGAGCGCAATCTAGAAAATTAAAGAGAGTCGGTCGTCGGAGGCCGTGTATTATTTTTCTATCGCGAGTATATATCGGTCCGATGATGCAATCGGCTATGTATAATGGGCATAACATTCCGCGGAATTCCATTATGTTAACGCAACCACGTTCCAATTCTCCGGGCATGCCTGCTCGTATCGTAATACGCTAGTATATCGCAACTATTCCGCGGTAGCGGCGCGCGAGGCCTTTCCGATTAAAATGCCTAATTGATGCGGGCGAACGTAATAGGAGGTGCGTTGATTCTGGTATTTCGAGTAGCGCGAATGGTGCACCGCGAAAATCCGACAAAGGACCGTTTCGCGGACAAAACTATGGAAACTTACGCGCGACGTACTAAAACTAATAACGGCGATCGCCGCGCTTCCGAGCATGCTACGTCACGAAAAATACTCCCCGGCGAGAAGCGCGCCACTCGAGGATGGATTATTAAAGATTTAGTCGCCGCAAAGGATCGTTTTCACCGCGAGAGGCGGATTTCCTTCGGATTAAGAGCTTTAATGAAACGGGATTTAAATATAAATTGTCTTTTAACTCGCCGATCGTTTGGCGATGGTTTCACGACCGGCGCCCTTCGAAGCGCCCAAAGATTCTCCCCGTTGTAAAGTGGAAACTTGGGAGATGGAATGGCTAGCGGTGCTCGCAGTGCATACCCAACGATCAAATTTTCCAGACTCGACTTCATCGTAACGCGTGTTAATACTTTATTCCTCGCGAGTAGTAGCTCCGCGTGGAAGCTTCAACGACAAGAGCATTTTTCGTATAAACATTGCGAAAATCGATCGAAACGAGATAATCTAAACAGTATCGCGGAACCTTGTAGACGAATATTACTAGAGCAAGCTCTAGATGGTAAGATGCAGCGATAAACGTATCCTAACTCGATGTTATTATAGAGACGCGAGCAACGAAGGTCGGACAAACAGGATATCGCGAGGTGATATAAAGTGAAATAAAATGGAAATCTAAGAAGGAAAAGTTAACTATAGTTGATATAGGAACCTCATCGCGATGCTATCGTTAATAGAGATAGATCGAGATACTTTCATTCGACGAGCAATAGATACGCATTTTTATTCTTTTTTCCGATGCTCGACATTTTTATTCGGTTAAAGATTTTGCCTATCTCCATCGGGCGAGAAAAAAGGTGCGAAAAGGGATAGAGCATGGTTCGCAAAAAGGTACGCAATGTACAACGCGAGAAGCAGCAAAACGCGATCACGCGGTCGGTGAAGCTTGAAAGGGCGGATCGAAAAAAAATTTAATCTTCCCTCGCGTTATCTTTTTTGGTAATAGCGGCTTTGCCTCCCGAATCCCTCTACTCTTAGCATTCCTCCTCTGTTCATCTCCTCTCGTCGTTGGCGGTAGGACAGGATCACCTGTCGCGTCGAGAGTATCGTTATTCGTAGAATCGGATATTTTATTTTTATACTTAAACTCTTGTCGAACCCCCTTGTCCAGCCCTGTTTGGTCGTTGTATTTGTTAACTTGCAAATAAATGTTGAAACGTACAGTGGTAAACCGACGCAAACAAAACCGACCATTTTTCATCGACCGAATTGGGATAAAATTTTAATCGGCCCATTCTATTTTTGAACAATTTTCGACGCCTCTGTGAAAATTAAAAACCCACGAGATATAACAACGGAACGTCCAACTATATTAACGGAGAACATTTATTTTCGAACAATGACATCATTCCATATGGTTTATTCTTCGGAAGAAAGACCTTGAACGCGTTTACTTACAAGCACAAGTCCCGATGTTATCGTATTTTATCTTCTACTTGCAACGTTTTAGAAAGCGAAAGGTTTCCACGTCGAACTCTGTGTTTTCTATGTTCCGTACACTTTCGACATTGGAATATTAAATTATACGAATAATCCCAGTCGTAGGGTTGTCCGAACGAAGAGGAACGAGGTATCGAGAAGGGGAACAGGCGGAGACGAGCGAAAAAACGGGCAAAATGGTAAATCGTGAATCGTAGTAACCGAGCGGAGCCCCATTCATCCTGATACACAACGGATACGACTACATATTTCCTTCGTTCCGTTTAAATTAGTGTTTTTGCCGTACGGTCTTGATTGTGTTTTCGCGCGCGCTTCCGAGCGTTCTCTCGGACTCGGAGCGCTAGCCTAGCCCCTGCCCTGCTCCGCGTCCTGTCGTGTCGTGTCCGCTCGGCGCAATCGTCTACGCAAACGAACGCGCGCGTATCGATTCCGCGTTGATGAACGCGTAACGGGCCACCTAAGCGATATATCAGGAGTCGTCGTTTCGACGGGCAGTTGTTCGTCGCGATACCAGCCCGCGGGAAAATTGAAAAGCTTGATGTATTAAAATGCGTGACGCCGAACCCTTCTTCGCAAAAGCGCGGAGAGAAAAAGTCCACCGTCTGCGCGGCCGTGGTGCTCGCGAGTCGATTACGCGACCCGTCACACGATGATCGAGAGTATTCGTCTATCGCAGTTGCGATCTTAAGTCGCCCCTCCGCTTCGCTTCGCTTCCATCCGATGTTCCCGCGCGCAATTCGGATACCAATATCGATACTTCCGTCGATGCTTTCTCGCGTTTCGAACGATCTATTTTTTTTTTTTTTTTATTTTTTTGTTCGTGACGAACGGTATCTCGACTCGTGTACGCTTTATTTGCACACAGTCTGTATTATGCTTGTCGAAAGATAACGCGTCTTTCGACCGACTAATTATACGTCTACTTAAATAACTCGTATCGGCGACGGTACAACAGTTTTTCCGTATTACGATTCTTACAATTCATCGTAGAAACTCGCAAGCAAAAATTAGGTCCGAGACCAACGATACTTAACCAATCAAAGGAAATTTCGGGTTAGCGTCACTTTTAGTGTCGTATCGTTTTTTTTACGCTTCGATTACCGTAGATTTATCGAAACAAGAATCCTGGTTAAAAATTGAGGCCGCGGTCCGGTCGTTTCTTTCGTGGCGCGGGTGCGAGATACACATGCAACGCAAAGCGGCCGACGCGTACGCGCGAAGTCGAGGCTCGAGGGTACGCGTCGGTATCCATACGTATACCTTCTGGCTACGAGAGGCAGGTAGAGTTAGTTTTTGCCGAGATTCGAGGCAGCCGCGCGTCTTCACGGTTAAAGCCGCAAGGACGGAGCCGGAAGAAATTGGTAGGTATCTGCGCGCGCGTCCAACGGTTGTAATTTCGTCGTGCGATCACGGCGGAAGGAAGGTGAAAAGGAGGGAGGAGGAGGGCGAGGACGAACTCGTAGTCAGAGTCGTCGGAATCCTTCGGTTCCGTGCGTTACGTAGCCACCCTTCGCGGAGACTATTTTATAATAAGGGACGGCTTAGCGGCCGTAATTGTATGTATTTTAAATATTTCGAAAATTGCCTTCCTAGGAAACTCTTGGCATAATGGCAATACTTGGAATATAATCCCGTGGTAACCGGACCACATAGGCGCTCGAGCACTTAACTTCGACCCTCCACCTTCTTTTCCTTCGTCTTATCCGCCGTCTCGTTCCCTCTGGCTTTTAGTTTCTTCCGACGTTTAACCGTCTTTTTCTTTCGTTTCGTGGCATCCAGTCGCGTCCTTGTTCGCTTCGCGAAGCGGGAGCCTCCGATCCTCGCCGCTCGCGCGATGCTCCGTCGCTTGCAAATTTCTTTCGAATCTTCTGTCATTCTCGAGATCCTCTCGAATCGATTACAGGTATAACGGTATTTTCTTGAAAAAGACGTCGAATTGGATTACGTCGGTGACGAGAGAAACAGCGATATTTTTTACGAAATAATCCGGAGACGATCCGTGGAAATCGTAGAAGGGTGAAAACGGTTATCGAGATTCGATATTTTTGTGGAAACGTCCGCGGCGGGAGGTTTGCGAGCAAGATCGAAGGGTAGCGGGAAAGAAAGCTGCTCGTTCTTAAAAGATGTAAACGCGTCCAGTGGCAACGTCCGCGAAACGGTCCTGAAAGATTCAACCGAACGACAGTGGAAAGACACTTGTTCGCGATTCCCGGCCGCAAACTTGAGCTGGAAATTCCCGCAAGGAGTTTCTCGTAATAATGTAACGAGCCGAGCATCCCTGGGTTGACGACCGAACGAGTCACCCGGACGACCGCTCTTTATCGTTTCGCGATTTTGCGATACGAACCGGCGAGGGAAACACCCGTTTTCCCTTCCGTCGTTAATTTTTCAGCGGTCAGTCGAGACGGTTCCGTCTCTCCGAAACGAAGTTTCGCGTCTTGCGCGATTTTCCAGTCCTACGCTTCGAATCCTCCGTACCATCTTTCGGAGATTGGAATTTTTATTCGACGAGTTGTCTATTTTTCTATTTACTCGTTATCGATCGAAACCCCACCGTGTTTTTTGGATACCGTTGGATGTTCTTTTCGACATTTTTCTATTTATCTCTGCAAACAGTTTCCCACGCGCTCCAAATGGTTGGAAAATCGTGGAAGCCCGCGAAACAATTTAGGCTGGACGCGAGTAGGCGACCGTGCGGAATCGCGACTCGAACGATGTCCACCGTCGATAGGGTGGGGAGATTTGGGTAGGACCGAGGGGAGAAACGAATGTTTCCATTTGGAAAATGTTAAAGGACGGATCTCCGTACGCGATGTACGGCGGCCGACAGCTCCGACGAGGCCGCGGTAAATCAGAAATTATCTTGCGTCGCGTCCGAGTTGCGCGGCGCTGCCTTTTCCCATCGAAACGCGCATAAATACCGAGAGGGAGACCGAGCGAGGCTGAAACGGGTGGTAGAGAGCGAGAACGACGAGTCCCGCGCATCGTCCATCGTCCATCGTGCATCGTGCATCGCGCATCGCGCATCGTGTAGGACGCGACGTACACCATACACCGTGGCACCGTACGGTGGCGTGCACACACCTCTTCGTCCACCATACATTCTACCGCCATGCACGATGCCACGGTGCACCCGCAAACGCGGTTCTCCGTCCCTGGTTGATTCCAGCTCGAGCTCGAACTCGAGCTCTCGCGAGCGCGGATCTCCGCTACGGGCCGCAGATATATTAATACGTAGACTGTACGTCGCGGTACGCGTGACTTGATGGACGGATGACCGGACCATTCCGCAGATTGCTTCGCTCCCGATTCCGACCGGAAGGAGATTTATAACCTCTCGTCGTTATCTCTGCCCCCGCCACCGCCAACGACACTCCCGCCGCGCTTCTGGTTTCGCTCGATCATCGATCGATCGCCGTCTTTTTGATGCCACCTCTCTCTCTCTCTCTTTTTGCCTATTTTCCCCAACTCCGCTACTCGCGACCGGGACAAACGGTTTTTAACCCTCGCTTTTTTTCGTGGTTCGGAGCTTTTAACCCGACCGGCGTGGATTGAAATTGCTCGCGGAGCGAAACAAACGATCCGTGCACGGGGACAGAGAGAAACGCTGAAAAGTTCGTTTTGCCGAACCCTTCCGCGCGGAGGATCCACCGCTGGCTATGGGAATCGAATGCGGTGCCCGTTCGCGACGTACAAGAAATCATTCTTTGATCATTCTTCCGTAAGATCGAACCTCCGTTCATAGATGTAACGTGTTCGATCGTTGCAATTTTTAGTAGATCGGCGACACTCTATTACGTTAAGCTTATCGCGATTGTTCCATCCCGTTGTACTCCGCGTAAACTACGATGTCTTCGCGTATATCACTTCCGCTTAACTCTAGTTCCTCGTTTTCTTCCGCTACCGCTTCGGTGTTTCCTTTATTTTATTCGTTTTGGCTCGACGAGTAAATACTTGGTTTGCGAGAATTAAAGAACGGTAACCCTACCTATGCTTCTTATATTATCGGGATTAGCGTCCGCGCCTAACAGATAAAGGAAGCTGATCGCGGAAAAAACACGGGACAGTCTGGTTTCGGGCCGGTGTGCATCCCTGAAACGCGGCACGGGTGTCGCGATAAATTAGATTTAATGACTGTCGCAAAAAAGCGCGATATGAAAGTCGAACGCGCGGGACGAACCGATAGAATTAAATTCTAGGATATTCGATTACATTCTCCCTTCGCCCCCTTTCTCCTCCTCTCTTCCTCTTGTTCGGGCTGTCCTTCTCTCCAGCCAATAAAACCCTCGCTGCTCGTTGCTGTACATTGGAGTTTTCACCGTCGCCGGCATCGAATCCAAAAAAAGTGTCCCTCGACCGCGTGTATAACAGGCACGCGCGACCTATGGAAATAAGACACGAGGCGACGCCACCGGATTCATTCTGACGCCAAAAGTCGAGGGATGTTTCATCGAGTTTTCCCTTGTTCCGGTGCCGTCCCCGCTTAGTTTCGCGTTTCAATGCCTGAAACGCCGCGTCGCGTTCTCGCGCTTCGATCCTCCTCCACGAATTTTACGGCTGGAATTCAACCGTCTTTCGTTGAAAGCGTTAAAAAACAACTTTGTATTTCTATAGATTTGCGATACAATGCGATGCACTCTCTCGAAGCGTCGCGATTTTTCCCCGTAAAAGTGTCATTAATTTTTCCAACTATCGGATTATCAACGAGTCGTCGAGGCAGAAGTCGCTTCGATCGTATCGGCGAGGTTGAAAACGATTCCGAACGTGATCGTATTCGAGGGCGTTCGAGCTAGAACGTTTAACTACGGATGGTCCGAGGAGGAGTATAAAATAAATGTTGCGACACGTGTATGCTTTAATGTCCGATTATTAATAGTTTCGGTTATAACGTACCATTAAAACCCGTGTCTGTAGTTTAATAAATTCTAGCTCCGTGTTCGCTCGGGTTGCCAAAATTATATTGAACACGCGAATCGGTTTCTTCTCCCTCGACTCGAGGACTAGATCTTTCGCTGTTTTCTTTTTTCTTCGAATGCTTTCTTCGAATGCTTTCTTCGAATTCTACTCGGCCGATTTAGGAGAATCGCTAATACTCGCCGTCATTACTCCATACCATGTACCGTCGACGAAGCCAGCAGAGTGTTTAATGTCATAATCGGCACGAAGCTGCTGAATCCCGCGATCCTATCGTAACGCATGATGCGGTAATTTATGTCTAAACATTTTCTTTCATTTAGCAATTACGTTCCGATCGATCGGTTGAATTA
The DNA here is from genome assembly GCF_026283585.1 of Hylaeus volcanicus. Lineage (NCBI taxonomy): Eukaryota > Metazoa > Arthropoda > Insecta > Hymenoptera > Colletidae > Hylaeus > Hylaeus volcanicus. The sequence continues at coordinate 32,169,745 of NC_071977.1, forward strand.
TCCAGGTTGTGCAGTAAAAACCAAATTCCTTTGCTCGCTGCTACAATCAAAGGAGTTATTTCACGGAATAAATTTAAGTGTCGGGTAGTAAAACTAATTATTCCTATAAAAAAAAGTATTCACGACGAATGTTTTTGCAACGATTGTTTCGTCCGGAAGAAACTATCGAATTTTATTACTCTCCTGCAAAAACACGTTAGAAATGTAACGCGCTCGTATGAAAAAATTTTATCGCGTGTTTTCAATTTATTCTTACGTTCGGAATCGTTGGCTTTTCGACTGTGCCATGTATTACGACACACCCTGTATAGCGCACACTTACGATACGCGCTGGCTGAGTCACGCGCTCAAATTTGTTTGTCGGAACGGCGCGGGCGCGCCGGTTAATGCCGAGCGTTACTATTAGGAGGTAGAATATAATTTCATTTACGTCGATGACTCACGTCGCGATACTTGTAGCGAATATGATTCATTCGATCCGCCGTAAACGATTCTCGTTCATTTTCTACCGATTCTAGCAGATTAACGACCGTCGACGAGGTAATGGTCGTTGAACAGTGTCGATTCTCGAACGAGTCCTCCGAACGAATTCGTTTATTTCCTACGCATCTTTTCTAGATTCGTTTAATGTTTGGAGCGGTGATACTGGCGGCTATCGTTCCGAATGCAAGAATCCATCTTTGCTTCGCGTTCTGCTCCGATGATTTTTCAGACCGAGATACGCGATCGTTTCCTCGTTCCGTTGTATTCAGACGTCGTTAATTGCTTCTCCGCGGTAACGATTTATTTTCTTGGAAAAAATAAAGCAGCCGTAAGGAGATTAGCGGGGGAAAATAGAAGCAATTTCGGAAGTCGGCCAAACAATAGTATACGGATATTAAAAGGAAACAGTTAGAGCGCTGCGAGCGAGTCGCTTCGCGGAAGCGAGATTAGCGCAGCCTGTAGGAAATACCGGGTCGAGATAAGGGCAAATCGGTCTCGAGAAAGCCATTGTCTCGCGCCTCGTTTCATATTCCTATCCGGCCGTTAAAAATTCTATGTTCCATTGTACCGAAGAGATTGCGTCTCGAAGAAGAAAACGCGTGCCCCGATCGCCACCGGACGGTTGGCTGCCCCCGGCTGGTCCTTCGAATCCGCACCTGTCGCCACTCGCCACTTTTTGCTTCCTCGAAACGCGTTTGTCCGGCGAAAGCCGTTTCTACCCGTAAAACGGAAACGTCGATCGGTGCCTGCGGGATGCTACCCAGGGAAAGTTAGCTTCGAAAATATAATAATAATTTATCGCCACACTTAGATACAATTGACGCAAGTTAATCGAAACTAAACAACGATCGAACTAAACTGGAAAGGTGAACGGAAGGTACGGTGGGTTAGAAAGGTGGGATGGAAAGCTCATCGTTGAAATGTTCGAATTGATGAAATGATACAGAAAAGAGCGGTCGTATGGGGGCAGATGGAGTAGAAGGTAATTTTTCGTTTGAATCGTAACGATCCTTCCTTCAACGTTTCTCGTTCCTTGTTCGTAAGATGGTATCTAGTTAATTACGATGCATACGTACGTACGTTTGTTTCGCATTCTTGTGGGGTCAGAGGCAAACTGACCAGGTGGACGTACCGCATAGCCGTGGACGTACGGGTAATATGTTAAAAGGCTGGCACAGTTGGCACTCGTACAGAGGCCGTACCAGGTAGAGGTTGTGTTTTGCGAAACTGTCCGAAACGTGGAACGCAAAGACGTTAACAAACGGTTGGATCACCTGAAATGGACATCTGCCTGGGTTCGTGAACGTGGCAAACGTTAGTACGGAAGAGAAAAGTGGTTTCTCTTCTTTTCGAAATTCGCGAACCGTTCTCGATCGCGTGGATTTCGAGCGGCTCGCAGAGGATCGATGGCTCGAACGGGAGACGGAAGATGGTGAGAACGCGAGGAGCAAAGGTAGTCGAGTATGAACGAAACAACGTAACGTTTCGAGCATCGTATCGGCTAGAACGGGCGAGATGGCGGCCCATTGTCTGGACTACAAATTAATCCGGCGATCGATACGAGCAATGTCTTGCCGGGCTATAGACGGTGCGGTGACTCGCGGAAACAAAGTCGATGGAATGGCCGCGCGCGCGATAGTTTGGAGCGTAGCACGGCACTCGTTTCGCGGCGAGGTGCCTTCAAAGTCGTGCTCGTTCGATCGATGCGAGATTAAGGTGGCAGCCGCTGCACTCCGGACGTTCCTACGAAACTGTGTCGCAACGCCAGCCGGCTTTGAGAATTCTAAGGGTGGTTTCACACTACCGTTAGTTGGTTACATCCGAATCGTCTCACGGTGGCCGCAAAAGTTGCCTCCAAATATTTCGTTCAGTTTTTCGATTTCAAATTTAAACCAAAAGTTATTCGCGTTTCGTTCGTCGGAAATTGTTTACCCAGAACGAGGATGTTGTCCTTCTCCGTAGATAACTCGAATCCACCTCCAACTCTCGGCAAAATTTGTTGTCGCGCGAAAGTCGAATTCGCAGCAGCCGCGAAATACTAGCCGGAAAACAAAAGGGGTGCGCTGTTTCTCCTTTCCCTTCGGCGGGATTTCCACGAGGCGGCGGCGCGATAGAATATTCAACTAGAAAATAAAACAGGGTCCCGGACGATGGGGGGTATTGCATTAACCAAGATTGCTGACGATAAAATGAAAATAATGCGGAATGACGTGCGCGGCGGCAGAGTGGGATGGGTAAGCAAAGGTAGGCGCGGTGGCGGGGTGGCCGAGAGGACGAGAGCGAGTAGAGTCTAGTCGAGTCGAGTCGACTCGAGGGTGCGAGAGCGGGGGGGGGGGGGTGAAAAACGGATAAAGATAAAGTACAGGGCAAAGTAGGTTCGTGGGCGAGTCGCCGGGCGAGGAAGCAGGACTGTTGGGAAAGAAGGAGGATAGGAGCGGAGGGTAAGAAGAGTAAGAAGGGTGGCAGGAAGGAAGAAGACGAAGAGGAGGAGGTGTAGGTGTAGGCGGAGGTGGAGGGACAGACTGGCACGCTGTTACGGCGGTAGTAGCGAAACGGTGAAGGATTGGGCGGTGGTCGAGGAGCGAAGGGTAGCTACGGCGGAGGAAGCAGCTCCGCGGAGGCTGTTGGTGCGAAAACCGGAGGGGCGGAGTGGCGCCAGGAGTCGCTCGTAATTGCGTTAAAACTTCTTCCGTGCAAAAACATTCCTCGAAACGCGTTTCCAGCAGCGGAGAAAGACTCGTCGCGCGTTCGACCGTCCCGCGAGTAGCCCAAAACATTCGCGATCTTTTCTTTGCGCCGCTGCAACCACGAGCGGCTGGTTTCCGGAGGACGGATTTCTATCGTTCTTTACGGTCTCTGACGATACCGATAAGGAGACGCGGTACACCGTGGGACGTCGATTTCGATGAAACTTTGCGCGAACGCTCGTCGGTCCAACTTGCGATCTATGTCGTATTTCGTTATCGTTTTCTTCGAATTTAGGGGCAGATCGATAAATATTTCTAGATGAATAGCGTGTTTTCAGTTTACGCAAAGTTCGATCAAAATCGCAATCGCCTCGCGACATTCCCCTGTAACAACAGCGTCAGAGTAGGATACCGTGGTGTGTCTCGGGCGAAGAAAAGCCGCAAAGGATGGAGCTTCGTCCTCGAAACGGGAAGTCGGAAGGATCGCTCGCCCCTCTGTTCACGGCTTACGGACGAGAGGTAGGGGTCGATGGGAAAGGAAGAGACTGCGAAGGCGAGAGCAGCGGCAACGGCAGTGGCAAACAGCAGGAGCACGAGTGGGTGTAGGAGGACTAAGAGCAAGGGCAAGAAAAAGAGGAAGCGATGAAGTGGGAGGAGGGGGAGTAGGAGGAGGTTAATGTATTCGGTCGTCGAGCGTAAAGTGTCGTAGCGGCGTTGACGCGCCTCTACCACGTAGCACGTAAAACGTGCAAGTACACGTGTAAAGCCCACGTACGCGAACTTGCACGGTGTTGACACGGTCGCGTGGCACGCGAGCTCGACCCACGGGAGGAAAGCGCTCGCGATTTCCTCGCCACGCTCCACTCACCCTTCCTTTCTCATCTCGGGCACGACTCACCGGTTACACAATTTTTCCACATTTTCACCGAGCGAAAAAAACACCCAGCGGCGGACTTAACCTTATCGAGGTCGAAGGCTATTCACTTGGAGACTTTGCTCCCGAAGTGTTTTTATCGAGGATGCGTAACTATCCTTCTGCTCATCTCTGCGTAAAATACTGATCATTTTTTTTTTTTTATTTGTTTTATTTCGAGGTACCGTTCCGCGCGATGGATCGAACCCAGGGTTCCCGTAGCACACGGGTCCTCGATCCCGTTCGGATCGAGTCGAATTTTTCGCGGATGGGCACGTAACGGAGCGCGTACGTTATCCGTTGCAATGCCGAACGTAAAATTTTAATATCGAGGACGCCCCTTGCGAACCTCGGTAGCGGGAAATTAACGAGATTTCGCGATCGCGAAATACGCGTTGCGTGTCGTCCGGTTACGAACGGGGTTCGGGAAAAATGGTGTAATTTCGAAGTTTAATATCGCCTGGCATGATTTCCAGCTCGGTGATCGATAATCGCGCGCATCTTTTGTCCGGTGGCCGGAGGCAGCCTCTTCGGAAACGGTGCGCGGCTAGGCTAGGCACGGGTTCCCCGTTGGCTGGGAAATACGTCCTGCTCGTGGGAACCGAACGGAATGGTTTCGAGCGGTGGCGAACGAACGCCCACGCGAATTCGGTCCACGAACGGCGCACCGCCGGCTGCTAGACGGGTGGCCAATCGGTGAAAAAAACCGGGACTAAAAACAGAGGGCCTCGTACACAGGGGTGGTTCCATAATCCTGCGCCCTGCGACGCGGGGGTGGGGTAAATGCGCGGGTGCGACAGCGCGAATTCCTGCCGCCCCACTCTCGATGCACCTGCACGTGCATCGCATCGACTGCACACACGACTCATTCACCGTCTCCTCCTCCTCCGCCACGACCACCTTCCCTCCCTCTTCGATACCCCCACCCCTTCTCTCCGAACGCTTCCCGCCACTTCGCTTTCTAATCCTTCTTCTTCCGCTTCTTTTCGTCCTTTTTCCTCGGCCCCGTTCTTTCCCTGCTCTTTGCGTTCGAGCGTGCACGATCGGTGACCCGCGAATCCGCGCCCGCTCGCATCGTCGACTCCGACGTACGATGCCTCGACACGGTTTATGCTTTCTAATCCGCCCGATTCCTCCACCTTCGGTCTGGCCCGATCCGCTGCTCAAAAATCGGAAAACCGACAACGAATCCGGCCATTCTCGAGAGATTTCGGCGACGAGAATTTTTATCGGTACTTTTCTCTTGTAAAAATTCCATCGACCGGTCGTAGACCTCCGAACGTAGGAAACATTCTCGAGCAATCGATGACGCGAGTAAACGAGTCTTGAATTATTAAAAGTTTACAGTCCGATGTTCTCTCTTTACGACACCTTCGTCTCTCGCGGCCCGTGAGTTTCGACCCTCTTCCGTTCAACGTCTAGTCAACGTTTTAATCCAAGCTCGGTCTCCCTTTCAAGATCTCCTTCTCTCCGCGTCCCCACGGGAGGGAGAGTTCAAAGTTCGCGGAGATGTTTTTTTCGCTGGTACTCTTGTCGATAATCCGTTCTGCGATCTCGATACAGGTTACGCTCTACGAAATAAAAAGCGATATCGGTTGAAAAGAAACGTTGCTTGGAATTTCGAAGGGTTACGCGAAAAAGTTGAACGGAAACCTTTCGCTTCGATCCAGTCTCGTTCGGAGAGGTGTCCCTCGCGAAGCATCGGTCGAACGGGTTCGAAATTCTTGGTCGGTGCGCGGCGACGATCGAAGAAACTGGCAAAAAAGAGAGCGTCGGTGGGTTAGGAAAGTTCGATTCCGTTAATTTGTAACGGCAGTGGGCACGGGATAGTCGAGCAATCGACGGCGGGTCGCACGAGTCGGAGGGAAATCCGAAATTCCTGGCACGAACGGGCGATCCTCGCTGCATTAACGTTTCATCGCGCTCGGTACATACGGTAGGGTGGCACATCGATCGTTACGAAGTTCGGACTCGAGTCGAGCGTCGGAGAAGCGTAGGAAGAGGAAGAGAGCGCGAGAGAGCGCGAGAGAGCGGGAGAGAAGCGCCGCGGCAGAGGGACATCGAGAGACCTGGCCCAGACAAAGACGAAACGGAGAAACGGAGAAGGAACGAGCTTACCCAGGGTGCGGCGCCGCGACGCAGAGGGTGGAAAGTTGAGCGAGCCGACGACGGAGACGAAAAGAGAGAAAGAGAGGCGCCACCGAGCGAAAGGAGAAGGCAATGAAAGACACCAGGGAGAAAGAAAGACGCGTATAGCGGGACGAGAGGAGAGTAAGTTGACTTTGCATTATTTAAACGGCGTCCTAGCACCGTAACACGTGTTCTTTTGAAGTCTCGCCCCCTTCAAATATTCAAGCTGACGTCACCGCCCGTCATATTCTTCGCTCGTGGAAACCCAGGAAAGCATATACGCTCGGAATACGCGCGTTCTCTTTCGCCTTTTCTGTCTCACCGACCCTGTCTGTCATCGGCTCTCTTTGTCCACCTTTATCCGTCTCCCGCGGCCGTCTCGAAGCCTTTCGCGAGCTCGCTTCCCGATCGTCCACCCTTTCGTCGTCTTCGTCTCAGACTTTGCCTACTCCTTTCGCCTTTTATCCGTCACCTAAACCCAACTACCCGCGTTCCAATTCCTTTCGCACCTCTTCCGACGCTTGATCTTAACCCAGTGATTCCGAACCACGGATCTTTCTCAACAGATCGACCGAATATTCCTTTCTTACCGCTCGCAATTAAATATCTTTCTGATACGAGTACCGCTTGCGCGTGTCTCGAATTAGCCGTCAGGCGCTGATAGGCCTCGGTGCAAAGGGTCGAATAACGGAAGGGTGTAAAGTCATAGATATCGATAAATAATAATAACAATGGAAGAAACTTCGAAACCAGAGACGCCAAGGTTCGCCACCGTTCTCCGAAGACTCGCGATTCGTCATTGTGTTCGCCCATTAACGATACACCGGGTTTCGGTTAGCGATTCTCGGAGCCGCAGCGCTGCGGCATTCCGGAAAAAATTAACGCGCCGCGAATATAAATATTATTATCGTAGCCAGACACGGACAATAAAAACGATATTGTTTCGCTGGCCGGATTATCGCGAACCGGTCGAAAGCGTTTTACGCGCGCCTTTATGCTCCGTTATTTTTTTGCCTTCGTTCGAACGACCGTTCCTGGAATTCGGCCGTCGGGGATACTCGTTGCCGAGCTCTCCTTACAAAAGCAGTTCGGTTCACCGAGTGTCTCGAAATCATTGCGATTTCCTTCGACAATTGTAAATAGCTCCGTTAATCTATGCACACGAGCCAAACGTGTAAAATATTCGATCGACTAATATTAATCCCTTACCTCCCCAAGCTCGCGTTAAGTTAATAAAAATCTAAGAAAGGACTTCTCGTGTCCGCGTATCTCCCAAAAGTTCGTATTCCGATCTTCTTCCTCGGATGAGGACTTGCCGTACTCGAAACGTGGGTGGTATCGGTCGATGATCGTCCATTCGTTGAAACCAGCTGTTCGAGTCTCTGTTACGTATCACAGGGATGCAAGGAACCATCGATCGATCGCGATACACAGTGGGAGAAAACGATAAGAGAGCGCGTCTAGCGTCTGACGAAACGATTCCGGTCACGATTTCCCGATTGACCCACAGTTTGCCGCGGAACGATGACCAAGTTTCTTGGAGGGCGCGAGGAAGCTCCTTTCCCGTTTCCGGGCGTCGCTCGACAACGGAAAGGACGAGAACGAAACGAAACGAGCCAGTCAGCGAGGAAAAGTCGATACACCGGTTGCAACCGGTCGTTCGCGGATTGTTTACGCGACGCGAGACGCGACTTTTCGCGACAGCGGAGTTACCGCACTTGGTTAACGACTTTACGCTTGTTTTCGTAATAACCTTCCGCGACTGTGCGCGTCGCAGTCGGAGCGTGGTAGTCTCGAGCCAGTTCCACGATTTTAAGAATTTTATTCGTATTACGAATTAATTTTAGTTCTCGTCGCTAACCAGATTTTTTCTTTTTGTTTCAGGTAAGAGACCAAAATTTCACGTAAACCGATCCGTAACTGATTTCCAAAGTGATCGCTCTTGCCAGGTATTTACGATAATTACTCCTCGTCGTCCGAAAAGCGTTAGTTTATTTCGCGAGCGTACGGCTTGTCTCGATACGCGCTTAAGGTGGGAATAAATGCAAACGGTAAAGTCTAAATAAAAGTACGAGTAACCGTTCCATCGCGTAAACGTTGGTTCTTTCCGCCGTCCATTATTCCGGTACAATTTTTGCTCTAGCCTCGGTTCGAGAACGATGGCGTTCGAGATTTTTAGTGCTTCCAATTCCGTGGTTGGCGACGCGAGGAAAGCACCCAGGCCCGGTTCGTGTCCGCACCCTCGAATCGTGCGGCATACTTACGTCATGCCCGCACGGAGGAACACGGTCTTTATTATATAACACTCGAGAACCTTCAACGAACGGCTGAATAGGCTATTCAGCGCGTTTCTAAGGGACCGTTAAGTTATTCCGCGGATATAATTGACGCCGAAGTCCGCGTGGGACTTTTGCCGCGGCGCGCACTCTTGCAATAAACTGCTTGAAAAACGTCGGAGACCCGCGTTTATTTCGCGCGTCCGCTGTCCTCGGTGGTTGCCGCTTTCTTTTTCCTTTTCATTGCCCTCCGCCCTTCGCGGAGCCAGGCCCTTCTCACCTCCATCCTTCCTCGGCCACCTTTCGCTCTTTTCTTTTATTCGCGTTCCGCTTTGCCGGAGAAGCTGGAAAGAGAAAGGCACCAGGGGACACCGCCGCGAAGGGGAAAAGCCACCGCGGGGGTTGGTTGGCGGACCTCGACGCCGAGAACTCGCGGAGGACTCGAGACTCGAACTAAAAAGAAGCAACTGGGCGATACTAAAGCGTAATTGAAACTTTGTTTCGCTCGCAACAATGTCGGAAATTGTTCCTACGAGCGATTCCACGAGAGCTCTTTCCGTCTTGTTCCCAAGATCGCTTAACGTCCAGCCGACCGTTTAAATCAGAGAAGAACAAGTAATTCTCGACCGCCGCGGCTCCCGCGTTTTCTTTTTTTTTCCCCCGCTTACCACTGGCGTTTTCCACCTGTTCTTGCCCCGTTCGAGCCACTCGAACCTCTCACCGCGACTCGCAACTCGAGGTATCCCCGAACGGCGCCACCCGAGAGCCAGATAGACTTCGGCATTCTACGCGTCTTTTCTCTCGAATAGAACGGGATTTTGATGGCAATCCGATCGCACTTGTTGCGCCAAGCTTGTACCGAACTATAGCCGGCACGCGCTGCCATGCTTCTACGATTTAAGAATCAAAAAGCAAGAGAGTCAAAGAATGCATCGAAATGAAAAGTTACGTTAGTCGAGCCGATATCGGATGTTCGTAATTTCGAGGAGCACGTTCTCGAAGCGTTCGTCCTCAGACCTCTTCGCGTACCAGATACAGATTTTCTAAATCGAGAACGTGTTTCTAGCGTATAAGCAGAGAAAACCTGTCCAAAGCTGGCCGAGTATCTCGATTTATGACAGCAGCGATAAGAAATCCTCTCGCGCGTACAGATCCACTCATCCATGTTTTCGGAAAGGACGAGGTTTTCTAAAATTTTGTACCCTCCAAACGCAGCGCTTCATTTTTAGATACGTTCGTATCGCTCTGAGATTTGGGAGGGTGTTTCCCGAAAACTTTCATACTAGGAACTTGTCCAGGATTTTTGTTTATACTGCCCCTACGCGACGTCGAGTCGCGTTAGGCGCGTACAATGACACGTTCGAGTCGAGCATAAAAATCCGACCGTCTCGGTAGACGTTTTCTAGTCGTCGAAATACGACTCGAGGAACAAGTGCAAACGCGCTCGTCGGTGTCGAGCAGGGGCTCGGCAAAGATACGGATGTTATCAGCATTGCGCGAGCGCGAGCGCGTCCACTCGCACCGCTACTCGTATAAACGCACGACGTGTCATCTCGAGAGAGGGGCAAAGATAGGAAAGAAAACGGGAGTAGGGGAGGAAGCAAAGTGGCGCTCTTGAGAAGCGCCTGTCTGCTGTAAAGAATGCAGGGACATCTTCGTTTGCTTAGCTCGCTACAAACGGTCGGCGCTGCACTTTCAGCGGCAACGCTAGCACCAGGCCACCGCGCGCGAGACGCGACACTGCGAACAGAAACGTGGATACGACACTGTTCGGCCAAATAGTAAATCGCTTGCCAGAACTTCGTGACTCGACGCTCCGGTTCGGGGCAATTAACCTCTTCGAGCCTAGCGCTAACGCGAAAGGAATTTTGGGTGTCAAAATCGCTTTTAAATTCACTCGTCACTCAATGATATAAAGAAAGAAAGGAATTACGGATGCAAATAATTTTTTTTTTTGGTTATAATATAACGCGTCAACGCCTACCCATGATATATCGGCATTCATAATTTCAAGGGACGAACAATTCCCTCGATATCGTCGCATCTCGACACTCGCTAAGTGAACTTTTCATCAAGCGTCGAGACATTTATTTGCTACTCAAAAATACGTTCGATTAGACGAGATTGAGTTTGAGCGTCGGGCACGGGTTTCGCGCGGATCGATGATATTTCGCGCATCAAAATATCAATTACCCGTCCTTTTTGCTTCCAAAACATACTCGTTAACAATAATGAAATATCGCCCCAAGAGCGCGGAACACATCAGTCAGTCCCGCTCCGATGACCGCGCGTATTTCTTTCCCCATTTTTTTCGTCGTTCGATAATCCCCCTGTCCCCTTATACGTTTATGACGTAAATTACCCGCAATCTAATAACATTGAAAATCCCGTGACAGGTGACGGGACCGGATGGAAACGTCGGAGTTTTGCTTTACGCCGTATCGATTTCACGCAGCTTTTAAATATTTCAATTGCGCGTTTATAACGAGCGTCGCGATTCGTCGCCTTTCTTCTTTCTTTGCGGCCCAACTAATTTGCGACACGAATCGAAATACTCGCGCGACAACTTAGATTCTATTTCATCGCGAAATCGAAATTTGCGACCGGTGCGCGTTCGCGAGCAATTCTTGCCACTCTGCAAATCGAGCCGCGGAAAAAAAGCGTTCGACGCAGCGAATAATATTTTTATTTTATTCGCGCGAAGAAACATTTGATATTATCGCGATAGGACAGTTTTATTGGTACGCGCGGGTGAAAATTGAATTCACATTTTGCCCGTTTTCGCGGACTAAAATCCAAGTCGATTTAAATTTCGTTTTGCTCGAGCTGAACTGAAATTTGTATTTACATAAGAAGTTCGCTCCTATCCGAGACGCGGCACGCAGGACCGCAAGGACTACGGAGCACTGCTACACGCATACTTGCTTGTCCATTCACCTCGACGCGCAGTGACGTAACGCCGACGTAAGGCGATTACGTGGAAACTACTCGATCGAAGTAACCCGACGAATCGTCGTCCCGAATGAATCGAGTTTACATACTCGCCTCGAGACTCGTTTTTAGGACCACCCATGCCTGCTAAACCAGTATCGGCGTTCGATCGCGTACCGATTCGAGTCCGAAACATTTCTTAATCGTTCCAGGCCTCTGATCGAACGTAAGAGCAATGTTTGTCGGAGCAACGCGAGCTTACGGTTTGCGCAGATTGTAGCCGAGAGGCGATTAAGCGAATCACAGTTTACGCGCAGCTGCCGCAACCGCGAGGGCTCGTGTGTCCGACGTAGCTACGACGCGATTGGGACTTATTAAATAGGTTAAAGTTGCAAATGCGATAACGATAGTAATTAAAATCGTATACGGTAGCTGCCACGGCAAAGTCTGCCGCGTAGTCCTCCGACTCGCGAACTAACGACGTCGTCCAGCCTGGGTCCTGGTGACCCCGTTTCGTTCCTTTGACGCTAGACAGACGCTTCGGTTGAATCTGGTCCACGAACAGAGGGTGGGACGCGAAGAAAGGATGTACTCCCGCGTTGTAAAGGCGAGAACGCGTCTCTGTATACCTAAGAGAGGTAGAGGTGATAATGAAATTCATTACCAGTGGTGGGGGTTGTCGTCGTCGTTGTCGTTGTCGTCGCTGTCGTTATTATTACCGTAATACGCATATAATGCCGCATAATGCGAGTCGTGACACGACGTGGGTCGTCTAACATTGACGTTGCACAAACTCGCGTCTCCGCGCGCGATTATAAATCCTATTAGGATCGTACGATGGTAGCCTACATGGATAAAGGCCCATCGCGTACACGCGCGTGCCACGTGTCGCGCGTCACTCTGCGCTCGGAGACATACGACGAGTCCGTCCAGTCGTTTCTAACTGAAATGCAAGCGGAACGTTGCAGGAAACGCTTTCGTCGAGCCGAGTATCCACGTATGCTTTTGCCAAGTCGATGTAAATAACGCGTAAAGCGTTGTAAATTTTCTACAAAACGCAGCGTAGTCGAGGTACCAGGTCTCGGGAGTAGAACGTCTTCGAGCGTCTGGATGGTGCAGCTGGCCTTAGGAGCGCGGGGGCCAACGTTTAAATGATTCAACCACCGTGTAATTCGCTTTAATCTTAAGAGGAATACGGTTGAAAATATCTGCCGGGAACGTCTCTTTCGCGCGTATTTTTACACGGCCGGAGAGCCCTCCATGCTCCGGGATTCGGATTGTCCGTTGTAAACGCATCGTTCGCCTCACTAAACGTTTCGAGCATCATTTTCTAACGCGCGGAACTTGATATTTGATGTTCGCTGGTTTGTAGGATAATCATCGGTAAGGATATAAAAAAAAGCTAACATATCGATCGCATATTATATGAAAAAAAAAAACATCGGTTTCGAAAGGTGATATATCAACAATGTAGATATTACCTAAAAGAAAACTAACATTAATTTCGAAAGGCGTTATACCGACATATATTATACCGACAATATATTACCTGAAAAGAAACAAACATCGGTTTTGAAAAATAGTATCATCGCTGGTATATTTCTTTTAAAAAAAGAAACTGACGTCAATTTTGAAGTGCCATATTATTGTTGATATATTACCGTTACGAAAAGAAACTTACATCAATTTCAAGAGTAAATATTATCGTCGATATATTACCTGTTCGAAAGAAGATGTCGTTATTTTTGAAAGACGATACGATCAATTTCGAACTAAATATTTTATCTTTACCGATCGATGCTAATTTCTCCGCGTACCCTTGCCGATGATCGTCCCTCGAACCAACGAATAGCACACGGTATACGATGTCGTATCGCTCCAAGTATGCGAGGACAGAAGAACAAGGAACTCGCAGCGAAGGATTATTTTCTAAAGTCGCGTTGGTAATCGCCTTTACCGCGACGTCGAGAGGAAGGACTAGGGAATGCCGAGAGAGGCGAGCGACGAAGCCACGCAGGGCGGAAGGAAGGAAAAAGGAAAAGCCTTCGCTCTCTGTCATTACACGCACCGCCCTCGGAGAACAATCTGTTACACGTCCGAGCGTACACCTGCATTGTCCGGTCCGTGGACCGAGGGAGGCGAGGAGAGACGAGAACAGGTAAAAAGAGAGAGATGGATCGAGAGCGAGTGGGAGGTCAGAGGGTGGCGAAACGACGATTAAGGTTCGTGGAAACGTTAAGCTCGCATTATGTAATTTAAATGCGTTCAATTTGGCGTAATTAATAAAAATTGAGTTTTACGTGAACGAGCACACCCATCGATTATTCTGGTTTATATAATCGCCCGATTGTATTTCACCATGAACCGAAACTACGCCGATAATAAAAACGATGCGCATCGGTTCAGGGCCGTACGAAGGTAATATCTGCAGGATGGCTCCATCACGGCAACTTATGATTCTCTAATTGAACCGGTCCATTCAGCCGCCGCATACAGAATAGAACCCACATCCTAGACCGTGCCGTCGCCATTCTAATGGCAAATTGCATCAATATTATATGCAGATTTCACTGTGCCGCTTTATACGCAGATAAGTACCTACAGCTAGCAAGCTGACTGGCTGGCTGGCTGGTTGACTGGCTGGCTGGCTGGCTGGCTGGCTGGCTGGCTGGCTAGCTAGCTAGCTAGCTCGCTCGCTCGCTCGCTCGCTCGCCAACAGAGCCCGATAGACCGATCTTTCGTGACCACCGACGCTGTTGGCGAGTCGGTCTCTGCGTTCAGTTGCTCGGGATATTAGCCGTTCGCTCGATTTCCTCCAGACCGGTCTCCGATCGCGAGAAATCCCCAACCTTCCTCCCGCAAAACGCATGTCGCGACATTAACCGCGTTCCGTTTTGAGCGTCGGTGATTAATATCTCAGCCTTTCACGGAACACCGAGACACCGAGACGGCGATTTTTAAAGATCGCCGCCATCTCGACCGCAACAAATTCACGATTTGTGACAGGAAATTTACCCGTTTGGATTAAATTATCTTTTTACATCATTTCTACAAATCTAAAGAGCAATTTTCTCGATTACACGTTGCAACAACCCCTGTACGCTTCGATTCTAGGGAATACTCGGTAATGCGAGATCGAGTCGGGATTGCCGCGGCGAGGTCGTTCCATCGAAATTTCAGCCTCGGGGATCGTTTGGTCGCGTGGCCAAAGGACGAAGGACGAGGACTCGGTCGAAACGTTCGGTACCCGTTAGTGCGCGTCTCGAAATACTTCCTACCGTCGCGAATAACATAACCTAGATTCGCGGCAATAAGCCACATCCTACCGCGCACGCACGCTTCGCACATGCATAGCGCTCGCGAGCTATGCACACACCGAGCAACCAGCGCGCTGGCATATAAAGTAGAAATAATAAGACGCAGAGTAAATTCGACCCACTTAACGCTACTTAACGCTTACACTGAATACGTTATGTTTTGCACAATATTGTCCCATGGAGTGACCGTCTCGCGCCGTTGCGTAATTCGCAGGTTTTCGCGTTCCATCGCGCGCGAGAACAGAAGAATCGCGAGAAGAAGATCGGGAAGGAAGGGTGAATAGCCTGCCCGATACCTCCGTTACCTTTAACTTACGAGAAAATGGCGGTGGAGTTGAAAATATTTGCTTCGACGAGGAAAATATCGCGATAAGATTTTTTTTATCGGGATCGCAATCTCCGAGATGCCAAGGTCATTGACGTTTTCTTCGGTGGGATAACGCGTTTTCGCTACCGCGATATCGTCGTCGACGAGAAGACAAACGTAACTGCGCGCAACGCGAGGAAAATCCCGAAAGTCGGAGCGCAAAGGGTGTCGAGGGTGGTGATCAAAAATTACAACGAGAACGTCGACGAGCGGACTGTGACTGCAGGCTCTCGTTTCTAGGACCCTTGTTTCAATGACGAATTTTTTCCTCGTATCGCGTGCTCGCCTTCCAAGAATTCCTTCCAAACGGTCTCGAAAAACGCACACAATTTTACACTTTAATTTCACACTCTCGAAAGAGTCTCGTGTAGCCACCGCGCGATCGCGTGTTTAGGATATTCGGTGCGGTGAGGTTTTCGGCGTCGCGTCGCGTGGCGCAATCGAACGCAGCCACCGGAATCAGCGAATTAGTCGCGACCGTGGAAGCGAACGCGATTGGACGAAACGACGCGATATAAGAAAAATGTTATCGATCATCGGGTGTTTATTTATTCAGCGACCGCACGGTGCTTATAGCCGCGCACCGAGGTGGAATTGAATGGAGAACGAGGCGGAGATGGAAGCGGATCTCGAGCAAAACCCGTGAAACGACACGAGCGCGTCCGAGAGGTGTATCCCTTCCCGTTCCCGTTCCCGTTCCCGTTCTCTCTAAAATTAGAGGTACAATGCCGCGTGTAATTTATCCGGCGCTGAAAGAAGCGCGTCATTCTGGTTATAAAAGAGACAATAAAGAGTATTAAAAGCGGAGAGCCAACAATGCAGATTGCGAAGGCTGCAATAATACGGTAACCTTCGTAAACCGTGGTGTGCGCGGTACACGTCCGTAAAACTTGGGGCATAATGCGCGTGTTATTCGTAACGGTACCAATTTTATTACGCGAGATGTACGATTTATTTCCTTTGCGGCGGAGCGGCGAACAGGGGAAAACGAGAAGACGAGGGTGGGCGGTCGCGGATATTGTCTCTGTCGAGTGGAGACACCGACCAGGCCTTTCGGCGACGGTTGAAAATATTCAACGGAGATACGATGGGAGTCCTCGCGGAAGAGCCAAGAAAAGATTATCCTTGGACCGATGGAAAGACCGCTTATCGATCATTTGTTGCGCCTCTATGCGATACTCTGCTTGCCGATCGATTAAGATAAGCGCCGTCGGTGTGTTTCGCGCGCCGTTTGCTGCGCGAGAAATATTCTTTTCCATTTTTCTTTTTTTTTTTTTTTTCATCAACAGTGCCTGTATCTCCCGTAGAAAGGATCACGTATGTGGTAACGTACACAGGGTGGACAGAATAATAGAAACACCTGCGAGGTACATCATACGGTTTTATCGGGTCGTCGCGAAACCACACCTATGTTTAACATTTGGAATCGCATAGTCCGAAACCTACGTTATAATGTTACTTTGGTCGAAACCCTGTACACGATTACGGTACATGCCGAAGAATGCTGTGTCCATTTTCCTACGTCGGGCGTGCATGCCAAGATGAATGTTTAATATTTATGTGCGCAATTTACATTTTAATGCGATTCTTATTAATGTGTTACTTACTAGATGGATGCCCCAGGCTGTTTATGAAATATAGATTGAATGAATTATAACTAACTTACACCTAATTTATGCTAGCGACGAAGGTCATCGGTAGAATGGTGTTTAACGTCGGATGCCCGGTGTGCGATTCTGGTAAGTAGCGCTTATGACTGAGAAGAACAATCGAACAATGATTAGAGGAAATGGTCGAACTGTATAACGTAATATAGAAAAGATTCCGCGACATCAATTAGCCAGCCTGAGGGGATTCTTATCGCTAAAGTCCTCGTAAGAGTCTGCAGCGACAGACCGATTCAAAGGTATCCGTGCAGTCGGTGGAAAGCATGCAGGTTGCATGCCCGGTTGCGAGCGTCGAGTGAATGTCTGTAACAACTCTGACCAGCAGCTGGGTGTTTGTACGATTCGTTCTATGCATACAACCTGCATGGTTTCCAGCGAGTGCACAGATGTCTTTGGATCAGTTTGTTACTCGAAACTCCTATGAGAACTTTAGCAATGCGAAACCTCCGACTAGCTAATCAACATCGCAGTATCTCTGAAACTGCTTGTTGCGAAGATAGAATTTCTTCTTCGTTCGTGTGAAGCGAATAATCGTAGGAAGCGACGCAGAATCCTCTGGTAGAATTTACTTAAGCGATTAGAAGAAGAAGAAGAAGGCTAACGGGTCGTTGACTTTGCGCGAGACGGTCTCTTAGCCAGGTTTGAGCAGCGGTGAGATGATAGCTGCCATTGTTTGGGGAAAAAGGTTATGTCGAAAGCAGACGCCGTAAATCAGCCTACGGAGCATACGCCATCCCCGTTCGGAGAAGTAGTCGGAGTAATATTATACCTCGCACACAGTCGGAACCTGCACACTTTTTACCTTTCACGCAACAAAGTAGACCTCGATGTAATCTATGATTTACCAAAGGCGCTGAAGCAGTGCCACGAAGAGGTACGAAGGAATTGAATATGGTGGTCGAGCGCGAACGTTGTCGGTGAGAATGGTTGCTTGTTCAGCGGGAGTAACAATACCGGTGTAAGTAACAATTGTACATTGTTGATATTTGCCGTGCGCTAATCGTATCAACGTCGGGAATTTTCTCGGCTCGGTATGAGAACCGTGTTGCTCGCTTTCAGCCGTACGTTCGATAACGATCTAAGCCGTGCCGCGAGTTTAGGATTCAACGAGGAAGGAAGTTTGAGGCTGATTTTAATTCGAGATTACGCGAATTACTATATCGATTAAAGAGGTTTTCTAGAATTTGGCGAACGAGGAGCGAGTCGGCTGGTACCTATGTACCTGGTCGCGAGATCGTCTCCGTCGTTCCCAACTATAGTTTTCTTCTGCGCGGCACGTCGCTCGAGTTCTCGTCGCTTCATTCTCACCGATGCATTCGCCGACTCCCTCTTCCTCGACGCGTTTCTGCCTCCTGCCCCCAGCCTCGCGTCCCATTCCGTCCGTTCCCCGCTCTTCGCTCTCCGTATTCCGCTCTCCTCTCTCCTCTCTTCTTCTCTCTCGGCCGCCGCCACCACCACCTCCCGCGTTATATAATAAATTATTTCATAAATTAAGAGCTATTAACGCGTAATTATCCTTCGCGTGTGCGTGTTTTTCCATGACTGCGGTTATAGACCGCGTTACGCTCGACTATGCGCGCCACGATAAAATGAATAATATGCCGGCGGCGTGGTCACTTAGGGGTGCGTGCGAGCACCGTCCACTACCGGAACATCCGTCAACGTTGTTTCATCCTGAACAGATAAATTCCGTTTTATCGCGAACCGGCGAAACGATAGTTTTTTTTAGCAAGTTTCCAAGTGCCCTCTTCCTTATCTGATTTCGACGAAACTTTGAAAGCTGGTAATTAATCAGAAATTAGATGACACTTTCTTTTCTCCCGATCATCGTAGATCGTAGACTCGCAATTACACGGAACGGAGCTGATTTCTTTTCCGTATCTCGCGTCGGTGTGTAAAAACAATAGGAGAAATCGAGCGCGATAGACGATTAAAAGAAAAGCAAACGGCGATAACGTGGAACGCGAGTGCGCGATAACGATGGAAATATGTTTACACAATGACATATTTGTCGCAACGATACGCGAGTGTGCGCGCACGCGAATGCCGCTTCCACGCGGGATGATTCACTTAATTCGACTTGTAAATTACTCGTCAACTATTGGCAGAGCCAAAAAAAAATTGTTCGAATAAACGTTGCGTCGGATCGAACCATACGATCGATGGACCCATCTATACGGTTGTGTTAGTCTTTCCGATCTCCTTTGCATACAACTAGTTAAACGAGTCGATGTCAGCTAGATCGGTAGAGGTTTTCGGAAACGAGGAGTCTTCAGGAAATAAGAAAAAGTTCTCTGGTCGAATTATCGAAGGACTTTCCGAGCTGTAAATGACTCGAAATGAAGATGACTGGTTTTAGCGGGAATCTTCAATTGCATCGTTGGCGTTGGCCAGGTCCCTCCGTTGACTGGGTCCGTTGTCGATTGCGTTCCTCCGCTCGTCGCACGCGATACGCTCGCCTCGAGCGGAAATCGAGGATTCCGGTCGTCCGGTGTTCGCGGTCGTGTGCCGCGCGCGAGGACGCTTCGGTGCACGCCGTCGCGTCGCGGATCGCGAGAGACTTTGTTGTTTTAATTTTCGCTCTGTTTATCGTTTCCCCCTCGTGTATTTACTCGCGATGCGAGCGCCGCGATGACTGCGGTCGCATCATTTTGTAAATATTGTTTCGCGCGTTAAAACGCGCATCCCGCAGCCACTCCGTGCCTCCGTCGACGCTGCAGCTCCCAACCCACACGGTTTTTCCGAATGAAAATTACTCGAGTGCCGAATGATCGACGCAGGATCGTTGCGAGCGAACGACGAGCACCGTCAACCGGTCGTTCGATAATTATTAAATCGTCCAGCGAATCGTTCCCGATACGAGCGTGGAATAAATTAACGAGCGCTCGTTTGGGACAAGATACGCCGCGTTTCTGACAAAAACAACAACCGCGAAGGTACGATAGAACCTTGATTGCCCGTGGTACAAATGTTTTCGATTGGATTGTCCGCGGCTTTGCAACCCCCGGCGTTCCGAGTGCCAAAGGAAAATGAAAATATTAGGAGCGATTAGTTTGACGATTCCGACAAGTAACGAATTTACAAGAAACAGTTGCGTTAGAACTAACCGAAACGAATATTTCGAGGATAGTCTTGGCGGGGGCCGTATGGCCCCCGTTGAGAATCCCTGGTCTATATTATGCTCTCGAGTCCAGCGCAAACAAGACTCTGGTAGCAGACTCGTTACCGTTCCTCGTTTCTATCCTGTACGCGGGGTATCCTTCCTGCAAAGATACAGAGCTAATACCGCGGAACGTTAATATATTTGCCAAATACAATTCAGCGCGTTACTTTTTTTCTCTCCACTTTGGATTCCCCGTTCGTATTTCGCTGGGGAATATGTATTTTTTCCGAAAAGGTATTTTCCCAGCACTGCTCGCTGAATCGTTCGTACAGGTATTATCGTTCGTTTCCACGTAATAATACCGCGAGCAAGACCCTCGCAGCCTTTTAACCGTCTCGCGTTTGCTTCCCCGCGACACTTGGCCGCCAATAATTAAATAAGTGGGCTAGGTAACTCTTTCAATTATTATCGCACACGGTGTCGTTCGGCGTCGACGCGACGAGTAAAAGAGGATCCGAAGCTGCGTGAAGCGCGACGGCAAATTAAATTGCAGACGCATGAACGCCCATTCTCGAGTGGCGGTTCGAAGCGTTATCCATCTTCCATCTAAAAATAAGCTGCAAAACCCAAGACAGGCTTCTACCAGAATTCAATTTATGCTCGTCGAGTCGTGTTCCTTGTTGATGTATTTACAAACCTTTGTACAAAAAATTCCAATTATTCTCGGGAAACACTCGTTTCCTTCGAGAATAAGAATCGGAGCCTGACGTGTGCTGTAATAATTTATCGCGTGTTTTTAACGCGATAAGGAAAACGAAACAATTCCTCGATCGATAAAGACTAATAAAACCCGGCGTCCAGTATTCTTACTTTTTCCTGGTCGCATTGGCTCGAACGCTTGCGCGATCGAACAAACCAATTACCCTGCATGAGTCTCGCGTCGTTCTATTTGCATAGATGCAAAGTAGATGTCGTCTAGTTAAAAGTAACGTACGAATTCCATGTTTTTTTGCCAGAAAATCGTCGAGGACGGTTTCTTTGTAAGTTACGAATAACACTCGAACCCATACGCCAGCGAACGACAAATACTTTAGCGTGCGAGATCGCTAAACATCGCGTCGACTCGAAACGCAAAGTATTCCAGAGGTGGAAAATACTTTTTCTCCGATAACGAGTTCAAACGACTATCAGGAATACGACGTACCGCCTCTTCTCGGGAAAAACTTCATTCGAGGAAGTTGGCAGTATTTTCGTTCGGATCGGATGGAGAACGTACATTTCTAAATGTACATACGCGTACGATCGATACGCGCCACTCGCTGTCACTGTTCACTGTCTGGTCTCGATAATTAAGTAGTAATGCCATAAAAGTAAATGCACGGATCCGAACGCGTTTCGTCGAGGAAAAAGGCACCACGCGAACGCGCAAGTCCAGCAACGATACCGCCGCGGTACGCTCGAAAATCCTTTTGCGTAGACGCGAGTCGTTCCGTTACGGGTTACGATGATTTATCGTCCCTCGACGACTCGTGCCTGCACGCGCGAATATTCACTAATTTCTTATTTCTACCTTTTTTTTATCGTCCGTTAGCGTTACACGTGTCTATCGCGAGTATCGTTTCTCGTTGTTCGCTCGAACATGCTTGGTACAAAAAAAGTTGAACAAGAATTTGAAAGAACCATTTAGAAGCATTTGACATATACGAGAAGTTTCTGGTTCTCGAGCGTGAGTTCGACGAACCATATGGTCGATCTTATTGTTAGATGTTCGAGTACGTACGTTCGAATTGGCAACGTTATCGAGGTACGCGTTGGTCCGAGACAGGGTGTGTTAGAGGACCGTTGCACGCTAGATGCGCGTGTGCTCGTACGCGTAATTCATTGTAATTAACTTGGCGGCATAACGGTCATTTAATAGAGAGAGATTCAGCTTTGCTCGTGGCCGTCTTTCCCGTAGACGTCATCGGCGACCTCTTAAGCGACGACTTTTCGCCGTTCCGAGTAGGCAGATAGTCTCCGCGTCGCGTCTTTGGCTCGGTCGATGTTCGCTGGTATAATTAGCCCTTTCCCTGCGGACAATAGGGTCATTGTGTCACGATTTTTTTGATAAAACGTGCGTGGATGGGACTGGAGAGCGAACATCGGTACGTCGCGTCGCGTCGCGTCGTCTCGCTTGGTACGCACTCGTTCATTACGCGACGAGCTTCGCGCAGAATACGAGATCAAAGCAAGATTATTCTCGAGAAATCTCGTACAGGGTGTATGAGAAAGACGCGACTCAAGTTTCGGGGTTGTACTCGACGACACATTTTACATTCGTGGCGTACTCGAATATTTTCTTAAGCATTTTTTTAATTCTCTTCAACCGTGCAGGGAGCTCGCATCGCGATCGTAGCGTGCGAACGCTATCGCAGGAAAGGAAAGAAGCTCACGTCGCGCGAGCGAGTGGGATAATTTAGAGATCGACTCGCTGATTTGCCCGTAAATCAAGTACGAGCAATTAAATGTAACATAATTTCGCGATTAAGGTTTTCAGTGAGCGTGCCGCGTCGAGTGGAACGCGTATCAAGGGGCCATTCTCTTTTCTAACAGTAACACCAGCGTTACATAAATACCAACTTGTAAAATATCTAATTTCAAACGAGAAAACTAACGCACAGGGGGTCATCCATAGGCTCCACGACTTTCCTCCCAACTCTTTTTCCTTCCGTTGTTTCGTTGGCGCGTAGGTATGCGCGGCTGTGCCGTCCGAAGCGGGTGCTCGGCTGCGCTCGCTCGCAACGGAAGCGGTAGCGACCTTTGTCGCCCGTAACGAGTTGTAAACCGATGCCCTGACTGGCCTCCGCTTTCTCCTACTCCCCCGATAAGCGTGTATCGCGCGAGCGTGACCGTCTCGCGATCGGGGACTCCGATTCCGATTCCTCCTTTGCCCGATCGAGAGCTCCGCGAAACTGCGAAGATGCGCCGGTTTTCGTTTTCTCGAGACCGCGCGCCGCGGCCGTTGACCTAAATTTATCTCGACGGAGATTAACCCTTTTTCCTATACGAGCCTCTTATCGGACATATGTGTATTTCAATACTCATTCAACAGAAAGTTCTTGTTGTTTTGTCCTTGGTTACTCCGTGTAGCATGTAGCGTGTGTTGTCGAGCAATCTTTGATTCGCAATAGAGAGCTAACGTTTCGATACAAGAAATGTTATAAGCGCGATAACACGTGGAAGTGGTATACGAAAGATACAAGATCGGAAAGCAGATGAGACACGCGTATCGAACAGATATACGTATATAATTCAACAGTCTCCTTAAATGCACAAGTTTCTCTACGATAAATGGACAGTAAGATGATCCGGGATCGGATATCTCGATGAGACAATGCTAATGCAACGATCAAACTTTTTTTTATTATTACCGGTTTTGTTGTAAAACTGTTGCCATCGTATTCCTGACATTTTTCTGATTAAAATGAGACCATACACGACGTAATTTGCAACATATTTACTACGTATTGTCTCACCGAAATAATTCTTTATTTCTTTAATTTATTTCTTTAATTCTCACTCTACACTCGAAGGTTGGTGGCAAAACATTAGAAGATACAGTGATGAGACTGAAGGAGGCATGCAAAATTGAAGACCCAAAACATTGCACTCGAGTGTTTTTATATGTTTACATTTGACTCGAGTCGAGCGTCGAACGTGGAAAAGGACAGATAGTGAAAGAGGAAGAGGTCCGAGAAAAAGAAAATACTCGACAGAAGCGTAACAATCGGCGAGGATCATATTACACCGGTGGGTGGGGCTACTCGGGCGAAACTACGGGCAAAAGAAATTCCGAGTGGGCTGGCAGCGAGGGGGATGGGTATCTGAGAGACAAGGTTTCCCAGCCTAAGTAACACGGAGCTCTAACTCCAAAACTATCGGCCGAATGCAAAATTTCAAATATGGAAATTGCATGGTAAAATGGGGCTCATCTTTCAGCGAGAAGGAATTTTTGTTAACTTTGTTATTTAACGAGATATGATGGTCAAGTTTCGTTTTTCAAACGGAACTATATATTTTTTGTTATACCATGCGAGAATAATTTTCAAGACGAATTCATTAAGCTTTAATGTATTTACTCGATTTTTATTAGTTTTCAAGCTGTAACGCTTCAAAGTTTGCTAATTTTCAAGGAGAAAACTCGGTTCGGCCCCGGCCGGTTTCCATTGGTGCAGAGAGCACCATGCGGTTCTTGAAATTGATACGGACGGTCTCGTTTGGGATTCTAGGCCCAACGAAGGGAAATGGGAAGAATCCCAATATTCTGGAAAGAAAGTCGAAAATCTTGTGGAATGAATAGTCGAAAGATAGTCGTAATTTGTTGTGACAAGGGCTCTCGAAATCGCATCGGGTCGCACAAAGGTGTAAAGGGTCACACGGCGTACGAGAGCAGAAGGCGTGTACCGCGAGTTTCGGAGCGCGATCGGTCGAGTGATTTCGGGCACGCGGTAACTCGCGCGCGCGAACCGGCGCGGCGTCGAGGCGATAAATCGATCGGTCGTGTGGCTGGCGAGCCGAAATAAAGAAACGATCTCGTTTCTTCGGACTAGCCAAGCGCGGTCGTTGGCGCCGCGAGGAGGAAACGTTGCACAGAAGAGAATTCGGTGTCACGGAAAGGGAAAGAAGGCTCTACAAAGAAGTCGCGGCGAGATAGAGTCGGATGATGCGCGTCGCGGCGGGTGGATGAGGGGGCGAGGCGCGGCGAGGCCGTGACGGGTATGACGAGGGCAGCGGGGGAGCGGGCGAGCACACACAGGGAGAACGAGGCGCGTTCATTATGATTCGTGTATTTATATAAGGTCTAAAAATATACGCGCGCTGTGCCGCCGGGCCCCACCCGGTATTTCATCTGAGAATAATATTTTAATGTACATACGTCCCCTCTTTCTCCATCCTTTGCCCCTTCCTTTGCTCCCGACCCCGTCGCCTCGAACTTACACACATCGCTCGCCACCACCGCCGCACACGAGCGTCCTCTCTGTCGCGCTCTTTGCCCCTCGCGACATCTTTCATTCTTCCGTCTTCTTCCTCTTCTTTCCTAAGCTGCCTCTGTTCCATGATAATCCTGCTGCCCTTACCGCGTGTCTATTCGTCTCCTTCTACCGTTCCGTTCCCGACGCCGACGTCCCTTCGTTTCCGTCTTCGTCACCGGTCTCGCTCGTTTGCGCGCTCTTTCTTCTTTCCGCCACCGACGCCGACGCTCCTCGTCCCTGTACGCGTCGCTTTGTACTCGGCGCGTTTTTTTGATGTTTCTTCGCGAGCGCGCGTTTGACGCTGGATCGTGCACACCCACACGTTTCCGGACGGTCGCGTGCGTGAGTGCGTGCGAGCACCGGAGACCAGCAAAATTCTTATCTAGATAAACATTTCGAGTAAGAGAGTAAACGATAAACAGCTGTTTATCTGTCTCCCCTTGAATTAAAACGTTCAATTTTAATTATAGAACGAAAGATTCCACGGTGGACAGATACGAGTTTAACTTATCGAACTCTGAATGCTCCGGCAAACCTCGTTTATCCATCGTCGATGATGGTAAACGTTTTCGGAGCAACGGAGTAACGATTACATTTTTAATCTTCCATCGTAAATTATTTCATTCTTTACCGTGGATCGTTTAATTCGAAATAAACGGTTGTTTATCTTTTATTCGTTGATTCTTGGCCTCGATTCGAGTTTTACAACTTATCTGGCCCGAACCTTCTCTTCGCAACATCGAGGCGGTTACGAGTCTACGGTGTCGTAAGAAACTCGTTGAGGACCCCTGTCTTAAACGATGTACAATAATTGCGCACCCACGCATTCCCGCGTAACCGAAGCGAGATAGGATTTGCGTGGAGCCTATACGCGAGCCGCAGCTTCTTGCGGTTTCTCGTCGACGGGAAAAAATTGATAGAAATTCAGAAACTGTTCGCGATACCTCGTACCGTGTACCAGCGTTGGCCAAGATGTAATCCGATTAACGATTAACTATTAACGAGTATCGTGTAATCAAAACCGCGATTAACGATAACGTTTGCCGAGCAAATGAACTCGTTCATAATCGTTGATCGCGAAAGTGAATCGTAGAACGTAACGAATTATGAAACGGAGGCCGGAAAACGACTAATTTTATTTGGACAATAGACGACGAACAAAAGCATGATATAAGCACGTTCATCTATACGTAAATAAATTATTTTGAAGTCGTAATGTACGGCAGATGCGTAAAATGTTACCATAGAAACCCGGACCAGAGGTGATAATTCGAACAACATTATATCGGGATGCGCATTTTTAGCACAACCGACACGAATTCGTCCATTTATTTGCGTCGGGGTCGATAAATAAATGATATTCTATGAAAGAAAAATCATTGGATCCATAGCCCGGCTCGAGGCTTGCACATTTGTCAGACCGTTGTTCCCAAAGGACCGAAAATGCGAACGCGCGAAACGACAAAAGCTCGAATTGGTAGCTATTATTTTTCGCTCGAAACGATCGATCAATTTTTCAATGTCGTTACCCTCGTCGCGATCGCGCGTGCGCAACCTCCGATCTTTCGCTATCCACGACGTTTACCAAAATGTTTCAGTCGCGAAACACTTTTCATCTCGTGCTTTTCATCTTGGGAGTGTCGTTCCTTTTTGATGACTCCGTTTCACGAGATGGACAAAATTTTACTCGAATAATAGATCGCGAATAGAAACGAGTCGCGAGTATTTCGGACTCGTTGCGCGATTCTACGTCGACGAGACGTTCGTGCATCCCTCGTACGCGACGAACTTTGCGCGATCCTCGATGGGGAGTTTGTCGACGGAAGTTGATCCCTCCGCGGAATTTCGAAAGCGAGGAGTCTCACCGTGTCGGTGTTCGCAACGTCGTCGAAGATCGAGATCGACGGCCGTCTCCAGCGGCGGAGAAACGGGAATCGAGAATCGAACGCAACCGGGGACTGCGAGACGACGAGATTGCCGCGATAAATTTCGATGTAATCGCAAACACCGAGATAATAAGATACAAACGTATACGCGACCCAGTAACGGAGCCGACCGGACCGCTACCGCGCGAGGCGAGGAGAAACTCGTCGAAACAAGATCCATCGTATTTCAATTGTAAAGATCCGACCAGTTCCACCCGTAACTTTTTCTCGAGCCAATATCCGGGAAAGCAATGGCTTTGGAACCTACACCGTAACTCGTATGTGCCCACCCGTGGCAGCGTTTGCCGTTGCGATAAGTCTCCGCAAATAACCTTTTTCCGTCGAAATTATTGAACTTGCCGGTGTTATTTAAATTTCTTTTAAGGGAACTAGAATATACAGAGTTTTTCGATAGACGCGGCAAAGTCGGATAGGAGAATCCACTCGAGAGGAGGGTATCGTTTTACGCGTTGGCTGGCTTCGTAGAATTTCTTTGAAAAAATTGTTACATCTTTGAGGAAAGGAAACAGAAAAACATTTGTGTAAGCAAATACCTACGTGCGAGAGGTTCAGCGTACGTCTCGAGCCGTTCACTCGTTCCCGTCTAAACTATATTTATTCTTTCGGCTCGCCTTGCGCGCCGGAGATGCTACTAAGGATCTACGGAACGCGCGCGTATCTCGGATCTCGATCGTGGCTCGCACGAATTTACATACTTCCCGATGGAAAACGTGGTCGCGATGGAAAAAGGGAGGGTACCGAAACTAAAAAAACGCAGCTACAAACGCGAACAAAGAAATCATCGAGTAAAGGAACAAAGAAACTAGGTGGGAATAATTTGGCCGAGAGTCGATGATGGGCCGCGCCCCGTCGCGTCGAGCAGGGACATCGATCGCGATCGGTCAGCGCCGTTCATCGCGACAGAAATTGGCGAGTCGACGATCGAGAATTAATAAATACTCGATACAGCCCAGCGATACGAAATACTCGCAACGACGAGGCACGACTGGTTGGAGCGTGTACGCGTTACTCGCGGCACGGCTGACTCGAGCGGTACGTGGGTGCACGCGTGTGCGTCGAAGCTTGGGTTACGAATGTACCGGTGCACGGTGCACGGTGCACGGTGCACGGTACACGGCGCATAATATATTGCCTGGTACGAGCGGTAATCTATAGGGTTTTAATAAATCTTATTCTTCGTATGAAATACGATAATAATAATTTATAACGTAAACTATAAGCTCACTGTAAACCGCATGGCCGCGCTCTCCCTCCGCCTCTCTACATTCGTCCTCCTTGCCCCCTGTCACTCGATCTCTTTCTCTCCTCCGTCTCGTCGAGCTCCCGCGTTTCTTTCCCGATTCTCCGTCCTCTTCGTAGCAACGTGCTCGCGGCTGCGTTTCGAATTCAACCGCTCCAACTAACTACCTACGCGGTCTTGTGTTCTGCCTCCTCCGCTCGCCTTCTCCTCGTCTCGCTTTCCCACCCCACGCCCGCTCCCGCGCTCTCCCGCTCTCTCCCGTACGGCTATACCGTGTATACGAGCGTACCGTCTTTAAATAAACTTTTATTTATACGACCAGTCGCCGAGATGAATTTGCGCGATTCCTATCGTACACGGCCGGATATGCACGATGGATTCGAGTCGCTTTCGTTCCCACCAAATGTATTCTCCGAAGTCATTGACCGTCGGACGAGGAACGCTCCACGGAATATGCCCCGTGTCTCGGATCGCGGAATTCCGCGAAAAACAAACAATGCTACGGAAAAAGAGTCTCGCGGTATCGAGAGGTATCCGATCGTCCCGCCAAAGACCACGGCCACCTTTCGCGGGAGGTCGCGAATTCCGTCTTTCAGGGTCGTTCGCCAGGTGACCAAACGAAGGTTTCGCCGTGTCGGAGACGAGAAGAGGACGGAGCGTCGAGGAATTCGAGTTTCTTCGATCGAAAGGCCGAAGGAAAAGCAAACCGACAACGTTGGCACAGAACTTTATCGATATCGAAACGAAACAACGAAATAGTAGTTCGTATAAACGCGTGCCCCGGTTCGATCTTGTTCCGTGGTTACCTCCGTTCTTGCACTCCGACAATTTTTCATCGCGAATCGAATTCGCGAATCGTCCAAGTGTTCGCGCGCAATGTTTATTTATTTTAATAAACGGAATTAACCCGTTGACCCTTCGAGTGCCGCGAGTCCAAGGAAAGCTATCGACGCGGACTACGAACGTTATAATACCTCGACCAAATGATTTTTCAACGAATCGACAGACTCTGCTGGACCTACAGCCTGGTTCGTTGATTGTAATCGGTGTCTTTATTCTCTACGACAGAACGCGACAATCGTAGTTGTTCCTAGATGCGAAATAAGTATACGAAGGATTGTATAAACTAAGTGTGTTCTAAGCGAGATAACGGACCCGTTAACCCACGCCCAACGCACCGTCGGCTCCACCTCGCGAAGCCGAGCGATCGGCGAAGCCGCGCTCGCGTAAACTATTTTCGTTATTTAGGGTGTCGGTGCGCGGCGCTCGAGGTGTGTTCGTAAAAACCGGAAGCGGCGGGCCGTAGGTGCAATTAAGAAGGGAAAAAAGGAGCAGAAAGGCAGAGAGTGGTCGGGCTCACGGATCCGCGAACGGCGCGCTCGCTTTCGGACTTAACATAGGCGCATACGGCATGCAGATTATACATAATATATTATTCGCGCGTATAATATGTAGAAGCGGAGAAGCGTGGAGGCGCATATGTGCCTGCACGCAGGGACCGCGGCGGTGTGCTCGTACGTAGCCAACGCACGCATGCACGCACGCACACATGCCGGTCACACAAAGGCGAGTAGTCATAAATTTCAATAAAACACTCGGTGTGCGTAGAGAGCGCGGTAGTGGCGAGACGGTGGGTGGGGCGATCGGGGGAGAAGGAGAAGGAAAGAGAACCGAGAGGGAAGGAGAGAGCAGGTTCGACACGACTCATATACGTTCATTACGAATGCATACGAGCACGTTAGATTGTACGTTAGT
This sequence comes from Hylaeus volcanicus, assembly GCF_026283585.1. Lineage (NCBI taxonomy): Eukaryota > Metazoa > Arthropoda > Insecta > Hymenoptera > Colletidae > Hylaeus > Hylaeus volcanicus. The sequence goes on from NC_071977.1 coordinate 32,199,572, forward strand.
GCCTTGTAATAAAATATTGTAATGGTGGCCTACTTCTGCGCCACACTGTAGTCGCCGTATAATATCTCCCGTGGCATTCTTACTACGGCGTTATTTATTCTGCGCTGTGCACAATGGCGGCAGCGGTGGCGTCGGCCTCCGTGCTCATCTACGGGGTGTGCCCACGGAAAATTCTCCTTCCACTCATCTTGGAACGCTTCGAGGATCGACGCGTGAAACCGATCGAACGCGATCGATTCCAAGACTACGCGGTAGGTCCGCGAACGCGTGCCGATCGCCTCGCAACAATTACGCTCGATCCAAACAACGATCCAAGCACAGAGCAACTTAACCCTTTGCACTCGAGCCTATATCGTTGCAAACGGGAATCGCGTCGTACCGACGCGACTCTGGAACCGTCAAAATCAGAGGTAGACAAGGTTGATGTTTCCATTGTCAACCTTCCAAGAATACGTCGAGAGGCCAGAGTATTTATTCGCCTACAACTACTTGGTGATTCGATCATCGACGTCATCCATGTCTTTGCAAAGTCATTGAATATGTATATATGGATGTACATGTAATGGACGTTTTCGAAACAATCGATGTTTGAAAAAATCGTGTTAACGGTAAAAATTCATGCAAACGAAAAATAGAATCAGTTCGAAATTGCGTACAAAAAAAAAAAAACTCCATGATAGAAAGAGAATCGAGTGTACGCGAATTTCGAGTTCGGCTGAATCCACGCAACTGAAATATCGTTAATACAACCCGATCGAGAAAAGACATCGAGGAAAACAAACGCGACTCCAGGATAGATAACGAACTGTTCGGCTGAGATTTATAGCTGGGTTTCGCGATATGCCGAGATTCGAGGGCCGATTTTTCACGAGCGATAACCAACGCGATATCCATCTCTCTCGTCGAAATCGCGACGGATCAAAAATTCGCCACGCGCCGGAAATTCCGCCCTTCGAAGAACGTTCTAGCTCGTTGAAAAAGTCGTCGAGCCGTTCGAGACGAACTACCGCGGAGAAAGAAATCTCGCGTGACATCTTGGAATACAAGGAGTTATAATTGTTCACCGATTGATCATAAAATGTAATCGAACGATCGATTCGCTGTGCTCCTATCGTATCGTTGGTACATAAATGTTTGCATTACGAAAACCGGTTCCGAAAGAAAGTTTCGACGAGCGCTCCCCGTCGTATTTCGAGTTTTCGGCTCCCAGTTGGCGAAAGAGCCATTGTTTCAGTGCGGCACCACAAATCAAAATCCAGAGGCGATAAAGTCCGGCGAATGCGGCGGCCCGCATCCACCGAAACCGATTCAACGATCGTGTTCCTGTGATCCAAAAATCAATCGCACGTCCGGGAAACTGCAGGAAGATTCGGTCGAAATTGAGAGATTGAGCTTCCCTGGTAACGAGGGTCCGCGTTCTCAAACTCGATTTTCTCCAAGAGTTTATTCTACGATTTCGACTACTTTGTTCTCGGATGCACCGCAACTTCTGCGTATCGCGAGGAGTTTGAACGTTGTTTTCGAATGCAGAGTATCGGGAAAGAATCGAGTAAAATGTGGTCTCTGCAAATGTCGTTAAATTACGGTCGAAAAAGTGGTTCGTCTTTCATGGAATGAAACGCAAGGCTTCCGATCGACGCGACGAATAAGAAGTTTGCGAAGGTGGAGCGCGTTGCATCGCGGCCAAGTCGAGTGCAGCTCAAGTGTAGTGTTCCTACTTTCGGGACACTGCGTAGAAGATCGAGTAGGTGTTCCGTGCGCGCAGTATGGCGGATATTTTATTTGTATATCATTATACATCGTCCTCGTCCCGATCCTCTCCCTTTGCTCTCGGTTCTTTCCTCGTTCCTCGTCGCACGCATACCGTGGCCCGCCTTCCTTTTCGCTGCGCGGCTTGGATGTCTGTGCTTATTTTATTTCAATTTAAACCGCCCCCTCCCCCTCTCCGGTTTCCACGACCCTCGCGACAACGTGTACGTACAGCATTCCCCTAGCCTGTGCAATCCCGACTCTCGCAATGCTTGTTCGCGTTTCTCAAATGCGATGGCAAGACGAGGTTGGTCGGATCGCGTACCCTCTGTTTACGCGATCGAACGTTTCCTACGCGCACCCCTTCCGTTTCTAGTCGTTTTCAACTATTTCGCCCAAGGTTTCGCATCCCCTGAAAAGTTTCACTCCTTTGTTTCAACCGAAATTGAAATTTGTTGCTAACTCGACCTTTTTCCTTCTTGTTTCAGGTGAGTCACGAAAATTTAACGACGACGAATCCATGGCTAATTTTTCAAAACGTTTCCGTCGCAGGTATTTATCGTAATAAAATTAAATAAAAGATTAGTCTTCTTCCGGATTTGGTCCGCGTGGGCGTTGTTCGGTAACCGCTCGAGTAGGATTTCCAAATTAGGAAACAGATCGACCGTGGTGATTCCGAGCGAGCGAGTTTCCAGAGCGGAACGGTGAAATCGCGTCCTTGCCTTAGCCGTGGCAGTGGAGCGCAGAGGGTTAATTCGCCGGCGGATTTTCAGCGGTTTCCAAACTCACGCTTCTAAAACCACGCGTCGACGCGTTCACGAGCGCGACCGGTTAGGGCAACGACGTCGCGCGTTACGCAATAATATCTATAAAAATATTTTTCTCGGAGGCACGATATTCCACGAAGGCATTACGAAAACGTTGATTTACCGCGAGAGAGACGTAAAAAGTTTCCCAATCGGATGGGCGGCGTACCAACCGACTGGTACGGGAATTAGTAGGAATTCCTTTCCTCTTACTCGGCGTTTCCTTCGGAGGTAGAATAAGCGGCGCGCTAGGCCCTCGAACAGCTCCATTATCTAAACGCGGAGGTTTATCCGGCCTCGTGGTCGGAGGAACTGCCGTACACGACCGGCGCGTTTACTCGGCACCGCAGCTACCGCGATCCCATAATTATGGATCATCCAACCTATTCACCGGATATTGTCGCGTGAGATTCGCACCTTCTTCGAAGACGTCGAGATTATTCGAATGGGAAGAAGGACAACGCGTGATATCGAAACTGTATTTAAGCAATTTCCTCTCGGAGGGGCGGAATCGCGAGAATTTTATCGATACGAATAGAAAAACTGGTCGAAAGGGAGGAAATTGTACCGTGGCGCTGCAAGAAAAGTGCCGCGTATTCGTAATTGTCGATCGCTTAATTATGTAGCCATCGGATCGGAAGTACGTGCACGTTTCAACAGGAAAAGCGGAATAAAACGAAAGGAAAAATGTTCATTTTTATACATATAAAGTGACGTTAACTTTACGCGTGTCTAGCGATCCTCGAGATATCGTGCCAATCAACTTGCGAAACGTCGCTTCGATAGAACGAGTTTAAAGTTTGAGTCGCGGTGTCCTGTGCCGAGTCCGGTTTAAAAAATGTTGCCATTATCCATTAGCTACGGTACCTTTAATACTCGAAACTTTGGGAAAGTGGGAAAGGCCATCGATCTTTTTACCTTGGTCTAAGCGGACACCTCGAGTTTGTCGTATCTTGTTTGAGTGTAGAAAGAGTTCGGTCCAAGGTCTCGCGGGCCGTTAATTTAAATAACTGTTTCAACGTAATCTCGTAACTCGAAGAAAAAGTAAAAAGGAAAAAGAGTTTTTTTTTTTTTTTTATCGCGAAATTAGACTGACCTTTTAATACGTAAGTTGGTAGGGCGGGGAAATTCCTTTGGCGGTCGCGGGTTCGGTAAACCGTGGGTCCGTATAATATAGTTGGGGGGGAGCAAGCGGCGTCGGCGGTGACGTTGAAACCCGCGTTTATCCGTGTTTGCCGACTTTTATTAACGCGTTACGTACGGGCCATTTTCAAATCCTGCGTAAATAGAAATTCGCGGCGGCATTAAAATGCAAATTTCCCGGGAATTATTTGAACAATTACGAAGCCCCGAGAAAGAACGGAGCGCGCGCGCGTGAGCTCGTCTCCGGGCGCTTCCATTAAAATTTTTATACATTTCATAACGGGTCTTTTATTCTTTATACGCGAAAATCAATATTGCTCTCGACGCAACGGGACTGGCCAGAAACGCATAAAAACATGCGATCCGCGCGTAATGCGTTAACGGACAATGAAGCTCGGTTTAAACCACTGGAACGGAATTTATTTTACTTTCGATATGTAAAATACACGGTGCGCGACAATCTTCGTTTTCCGGTTGTTTCGACTGGCGCACAGGCGCGAGCTCCGCCGCTGCGAGTCAACGATTTTTTGACTTTACGTATTTACGACGATCTTCGTTCGCCCGAAGTAAATTATTTACGATCTCCTCGAATGGACGCCCGTAATTGGTTCTAAAATCGACGTCCCGCGGCAGCCCGGCTTCTTTCAAACGGTACACGATTTCGACGATCGTAACTCGTCTTTCCTCTACGAGCATGGTCCTGGTAGTTTGGAAAGCACCGAGACTAGTCGCGTACTCGAAGAATCGAAACTTTGCGTAACGGCTGATAACCAACGACGACGTATAAACTTGACCCTTTGGGTGGACCTCTGCGATCCCTTTCCTCCGCGACGAAACAAACAATTTAGATCGATAATTTGTAGTCGAGAAAGGTACGTAACGAAAAAAGTAAGAATTTCGAAAGAAATATAGAAAATCGCTTGCTCGTTGATTTTCTTTTCTGGATCGATTGTAACAAGTAAACTCGATTTAATAAAAATTCTATTCCCGGATACGTTTATTATTCATTCTACGTTTCAGCCTTACTTCGAGAATAAATTAAAACACTTTGTTTCTCGTTACTGTAGATTAAATATGAATTATGGATTTAATTTATCGAACCCGAAGTAAGCCAAAAGTAGAACGAGCAATAGTCGTTCCGTTCTGGAACAGAATTTACGTTAACCAATTTGAATTTGCTTTTCAAATCGTTAGAACGGAAAATCCAGAGTCGGTTGCAAACGAAACAAAGACGCGCAAGGTGTGTATCGTTCGGTCGTTGTTCGGAAGTGCTCGTCCCGATAAGAGTTTCGGTCATCCGGGCCGTGGGTTAACCGCGCAGGAAGCGAAAAACGAGAGTTCCTTGGGCGAGGTTCGGAGTAATATTTGTCGCGTAGCAGGCACGTTCAAAGCTTCGGTCTCGTCGAAAAACTTTGGGAAAGTTTGGTGTAGACGGGGTCGAAGGTCTCGACCGAGCCGTGGAAGGGGTCGGTGCCTTTCGGAGCAAGGGACGCGCCGGCGACAGAAAGGGAATAGAGGCGCGGAAGCAAAAGGCGGTGTGGCGGTTCGGCAAGGGGGGTGGGGGTGGGGTCTGGGCGGGGGAAGGGGTGATTGAAAGGCGGAAAAAGAGAAAATCGGCAGGTAGACGAAGCGACAGCCAGGCTCCGGTTGCCTGGCTCGCGAGGGAGCGAGCAGACAGCGGGCAGACGAGGAAGGAAGGAAGGTGAGCCGCGAAACATCGTGAAAGAAATTCGCGGCGAAAAGCGTATACGCGCGCCGGCACGCTTTAGCAGTAATTTCGTATTAAGGCCGGCGTGACGTGTGCCTCGTCGGAAAGGCCGAGGGAGTATTTGCGAGGGCAATGCACTCTGGAATGCACGAGCCGGCCAGCCAGGCGGTACGACGTAATATTATATATTTTATCGCTTTATTTGTTCTAACTTCCCCTCGCGGCCTCCTCGCGCCCGTGTCCTCGCGTTGCGACGAGCCGCTTCGATCGTGCCGCGTTTCTTTCATCTGCCCCCGCTTGTCCCGTTTCCCGCCACCCCTCCGCGAACCCTCCGCGCTTCCTCTCTTCCATCTTTGCTTCTCCGCTTGCCTCGCCTCGCCTCGCCTCTCCTCGCCTCGCCTCGCCTCGCTTCGCCGCACCTACATACAACCGACACCGCTCGAGCAGCGTTAACACTTCGCGGACGCCCGACGGCATCGGCATCGGCCGCGGCCGCGGCAGTCGCGATGTTTTTGGCCAGCGATCCTTTCGCGACAATCCCACGAATCAAGTGTTAGTCGTGCCGCGTTTCGGCTGATATTCCTCTTTCCTGCGAACCGTGACACGCGTTTCACGGCTAGATTGCAAATATGGAAAACGTATGCTAAACATATGTAGACTGTATGCGTTTAGACGAAATGAGATATTAATATTGTTATACTCTCGTACGAAATATATGCCGTGTTTTGCATGTTTTCCGTGATAGCGTGTATGGACGAATGCATAAAATCCACAGCCTATTCTCAACCTTAACATTTTTGTTGTTCGCAAATAAAGTGTCGAACCCGTAGAAAAGACCGTCGGACTCGAGAGTCTCGGTTGAATAGTTACCGCACCGTCGAGCGCGGTGGTCTCGGTTTGTTCGCCGACCGCAAATTGTTAACAGCTTGACAGGGGGATCTGTTTTCTCCTTAGTTGGTGAAAAAATTGCGCGTTCGCGAACGATTTCGACACAAGCCCAAGGTATCGTCGGCTTGTTATTGACCGGACGGTACGCGATAACGCGTGATATTTTTATAGACCCACGGGGTTACGTGCAATAATAAATATCGTGACGCGAGATTAAATAATAAATCTCTTCGCGAGATAGCGCGCCGCGCTAACGTCGCCCGGTTACGAATCTCGCGGTTCGTCGATCCCCCGATACGCGACTATCTCCCTTCCGCTCGGCCACCTGTAGTCCAGTCAACCTACGCGAAAATACGCGCGACATTATGAAAATATCGTTATCGAGCTGGTTTTTCCCGTACGCTTTAATTAAGCTGCTACGAGTAACGTGTAAAATATCCCAGATTCGAGTGGATCATTTTTCGCAGCTTCCAGCGGACGTAGACGATCGGTTCTTCGCGGCTGTCTCGAAAATTATCGATTTTCCGGTGGAATCAGCTGCTAGCAAAATAAAGACGAGGAAATTATCGACGAGATAGCGTAAGGCGAAAGCTTCGAATGTAACTTTGAAGTTTACAATCGCAACTCGAAGCCTGCGTCGATTCGATCGGCTGTCACTCCTCCTCCGCGCGGCCGCGGCACACAAATATTCGCTGAATTCGTCTTGAAATCGTATGCTTTCGGGTTACGATGCAATTTTACTTTCTCCTCTGTTATCCGATATGTCGGACAATTTGGAGAGCGCGACGATATTTCGACGCTTCAGTCTTACGTTGATACTAAATACATACTATAAAACAAAAGCGTGTCCATAATATCGTTGATAAAACTGTAAATTAAGAAAGAAATCGATGGACGACCATAGCGACGAGCAAACGAGCGCGTCGTTAGGTTTTTTAACGTTTCTTCCGCGGCCGATCGAGCCGATTGGGAATTTTTTCGGCAACGTTCGATCGGGCCTGCGCCGCCTGGAAAACGACACGGTCAGGGAAAATTGAAAACAACGGTTTGGTAAGCCGAAAAATCGTCCAGTTGGCGGAGGCACGCACGTGGCCGCACACACGGAGCCTTTCCGGGGCGAGGGCGAATACTAAAAAGCCGGATCTGAATAAATAAACAGTTTTTAATTGCGGCCCGCTGCTGCCGAGTAAAAACAATAATTATTGGCTTGCCGTACCATCGTGTCTCCGTGTTACGTTCCCGCTGCGGCCCGACTCCGACGACCGTCCGCCTAACCCTCTTCCGCTGCGTATAAACAAATTCGCGCCAATGTTCCGCGAGTGCAATTGCCGTTAATAACACGCAAACGCGAGAACGCCCTCCGAGGAACTCGAAATTATTTATCAAATCGAGTCGGGCCATTGTTAACGTTTCTACGGCTACCGTTCTCGCAATGTCACGGACACTTGGATTGACGCTTGCCATTAATGAATTTATCATTCACGCAGACTTTTGTTGCGGCACCTCCCATATTCGCCACTACAGGGGACGGCGCCCGATACCCTCGTCCGCAGGTGCTCGATTCGCCTCCGATTCTCAGAAATCCTAGGCCTTTTCGCCGAGTCTACACGCAGCCAGGGAACGAAACGTTCACCCTCCTCCGTATTTGCTTACTCGAACTTTCCTCTGTGAAATTCTGTTAAATACTTTCGATCGTACCAAAGTTTACGCGAGTATTCGGTTTCTCGTGATTTGCTTTGGAATGGAAGAATGTCGCGGAATCTTAATTAGCGCTACTCGTTGCTTCGACGATCGCGTAATCGTCGAGTTTGGCGCAAGACCCGAGCACCCGCGGGGAGGAAGGAGGCGATCAGAAGCGGCGTCGCTACCGACACCAACGACCCGACCGACTCCGCTGCACTCGCCTCTAATGCGCCCGGTGCGCGTTGCAAAAGAAAAACCATTTCGCGAATAATAATACCGGCATTACGGGCCATTACGGACCGACAGATACTTACGGGGGTTACATTAATGCTTCGGTACCGTGCCATTCGAAACTTTGGGCAAGGATTAAGCAATTTCCACGAAACGACGCGTCATTTCGAGAACCTCCGCCTTCTTCTCCTCCTCCTTCGTTTTTCTTCTCTTCGTATCACGCATCCGGTTCGGTTCTCTCTTCGATCGACTCGATTCGAGTTTTTCGTCCCGCTTCCATCGTTGCTCGAGTCTTTCTCGTCTCGTCCTTCTCCTCGGCGGGTTACTCTCGTTTTCCATACTTGTACCGATAAGAGCATAGCAACCGAAACTTTGAACCGAGAGTCATTTTTCATCCTGGAAATCTTTCGAGATTAGTGTAACCCGCACTCTGGGTTTAACTGGTACATTTATAAGTGGCTAAATATAGCGTAGAAAAAGCAAGCACGATTCGCAACATCTTTATAGTTTTCATCGCTGTGTATTTCATCGGTTTGCTATATTCGTTAACAGCTGGAAAATTAAAAGTAAAGAGAGCCGAGAGAAGAACATCCGATCGTCGATGGGCTTCGATCGATACACTCGGAGCGGTTTCGATCGATTCGATACATTTCACGTTCACGTTCTAGTCGGTTCCAGGGATTCCTTCGACGTTCGTTTCTCTCGCGTTTCGTGTGTATCTTGGTTCGTACTGTTTCTGGCGAGAGAACCCGTTCCACGAACAAGAAAGTAAATGATTTATCTATCTCCGCTGCTTTTTTCCCCTCTTTTCTGGAGGGCTTGCCTTCTTTCTCCCGGTCGGTCGAGCGAGCAGCTCGTTCCCGCGGTATTTGGTACAACGGCCCTCTCTTCTAGCGAGCTCCGTAATAACCGGCGCCGAGTACAGACGAGCACAGCTATAAATATCGTATAGTAAACACGAGAGCAGATAAGGTGGAGCGTGAAAACTTCGGGTATAATAAAATACAGATAAGTCCGTGAACAAATAGTTCTGACCGTAGAATTTTACGGGGAAAAGGAAAGAGAGGAATGCGGCAAGGCGGGTGGGGCGGCGGAGACGGGGAGGGTGGTTAGAACCGATAGCGAGAAGGCGGAAAGTGGAATAATCGTGAAAATTACTCGCGGCCCAACTTTTTCTAGCCGTGTAGAAAAGAAAGATTCGCAGGCAAGGAGATCGGATCCGTCTTTATCCGATTGTTCAGCCTCGATGATGCGAGTTGGTCTGTTAAATTTGTTTGTTGGCAAGTGCCGTTTTAATGATTCGAGAAACGGAGGGGTTAATTATCCGGGATATTTGTAAAGAAATATAGAGTTTGAGAACACTGACGAAGATCGAACGCGTGGGTGGTGGGAAGGGGAACGCTTCGACTCGCTCGCGAAGCGTTCTTCCTGGCTGCTATCGCGAAAGAAGTTCCGTGACGGTTCCGCGAGGGTAAGGGGTAGGAAACGAAGTGAAAGGAAGAAGAGGGCGGAAAGCTGGCGAGAGAAGGAAGGATAGAGCTGCGATTAACGCCGACGTTTTCTTGCGCTCGCTCGGCCAGAGCTATGTTTGTTCTGGGAAATGCAATCACGCTGTCATATAAAATATAACGTGCTTCCTTTACCTCTGGTTCGCCCCCTCTTCGTTCTCAGACCGTCCTCTCGACGATGCGCCGCGGTTTCTTACTTTACTTCGTCGAACGCGCCTCTCTTCTCGATTTCCACGCTAACCGAGGAACACCGGTATTAGGCTTCGCAGTGCCTTCGCAGATTATGCGAAAACTACAGGCCGTGTCATTCTTCCTCGTTGCCCATCCTTCCGAGAACTCGGCCGTCGCGTCCTTTCCCTTGTCCTGCTTTTTATGATTTCGTCGAGTTATGAGCAACAACTGACAATTAAACTGTAAAAATTTGTTTGTTCCTACTTCGATCGTGGTCGTTCCAAATTTTTAATAGTAAACATAAACGAATCTTATTTTTAATTTTTCTTCGTCGAGAGACTCGTTGTTTCAAATCAAATAAAGTCATAATAAAGTTTATAATTGGATCTGGAAACTCTTTTCCGTTTCAAAGGTGATGTATTACGAAACAAAACGTCTTGAAAATGGCGATTGACTTTTAAATCCATTTGACCGTGAGACAAAGGACGCGATTTTTTGTAACGCTTTATGGATGTTCTTTGATCTTGTTCGCCCGCTATTCGAGTAAATTTTTACTCATCTCCGTCTGTTCGGTTCCCTCAGTTTCGGTCGTCGGCCGCTGTCCCATGCCAGTGTCCTGCTTCGCCTCGTTGCCCCTTTTTCGAGCGAACCGGAAAACACAGCCGCAGGTACACCTGCCCCTACCTTGCCACGATTAGCTCCGACATCCGGCTCTAACCTGGCGCGGAACTTGTCCGAAACTCGAACAACGTTCCGACGTTTAGCCACCATTGTCGTCCGTTTAATCCTGGGACGACTTCTGGGCTCGCAGCCGACCCTATGCGCGTTTCGACATCATCCGTGAATCATTCTTTCTTCTTCTTTCAAATGTTAGAAACACAAAGAACATGAAGCAACGAAATTCAAGGTCGGGAAGGGTCTCGCACGACCCATGCGAAACTCGACAGAAGTCGCTCTCGGGTTAAGATATCCCTGTTTGTGTGACGAGTCGTTGATCGGTCACGTTGTTTTAATTGATAGGTTATTAATTGCAATCTTACTGCGCAGTGCATCTATGGCAGGCTCGATGAGTCATCGGAGCCCTGATTACGCTCTGTCACGATACCGGCGAAACAACGGAACATTCTAGTTGGGACTAAAATGGATACAAAGCCTTTCGAAAAGAGTGACTCGGTTCTCTATCTTCGTCGAAAGATTTTTAACAAATGAAATCGAGAAAAAAGCGAAGGACTGAGAAAGGAAAGGAGGATCGCGATTAGCACTGTTGGTGAGGGAGCGGGAATTCCGTGAAATTGGCACGCGGAAAACCGAGTACGTCCGTGTCGGGATACGATAAAAATCGTGGTTCGCGTGAGAACGAACAGTTGATTTTTCCAGGCGCACCGCGCGTCGTTCCAAGTTTCGTTCCTCTAAAATTTTCATCGCGTCCCATTCCTAAACTGATAACCTTGGGTGCTCCTCCCTACTTTTCGAGGTTGTCGCGAGCGTTCTCTCTCTCTCTCGGAGCTGAGATGACTAAAAAAAAATCGGGCAACACCCGCGAGTCCGACTTTAACGTACGTTTACTCGTTGCATCGTGTGCAGGAGCGGTTGTTTCGCGAAAAGGAGCTCGCTCCGTCGGCCACGACGAAAGAAAGGGAAAGACGAAACCAGGCGGTGGGGCTCTGACCGAAGAGAAACATATTTCTTTATTATTACTCCCACCAAGCTTATTTTTCTTACCCACCGACTTGGATTCCAGATGGTTGGCTCGCCTCCTTTCCCTTCGTCGCCCCCTCCCACCTTCCGCCATCCCTTCTCGCTCGTTCCCTCTTAATCTCCTTGTCTTCTTAGACAAGAAAAACTTAACCCCGAACTCGTCGTTCCCTTTTTGTACACGCATTGCTGGGAGAGATCCCTCCGGTGCTGCCGGCCAAGGGAGAAAAAGGAGAGCGAGAAGGAACGTCAAAGCCGAAGAACGAGGACAAGGGGAGAGAGCGAGAAGGAATAGACGGCGGGCGGTACTCTCCTGCAGGCGATACACGGCAAATAATGCATCGCGAGAAAAAGAGGCAACCCGCGCCGCGGCGAGAGGAAATTCTCCGTCCATCGATCTCGACGATCGCCCTATCGAAGATGCGCACCTCGTTCGGCGTCGGCGTCGGCGTCGGCGTCGTCGTTCGTCGTCGCGGCTCGTTCCTTGGAACCTCGCGAGATGATCACCGACTCGGTTCGAATTCTGTACGCGGTTGGATCCACCGTGCACAGCAGTGGTTCTTAAGCGTCGCGTTCCATGGAGAGACTTTCGAGAGCTCGACAGTATGTAACAAGTAGCGTGCAAAGTCTGGTCGAAATTCTGCGATCGGAATGCATCGCGCTGTCACCGGCCGGCGTTCGTCTTCGTCCGCTCCCTCGAACCTCGAGCGATAGAGTCATCGAGAGATGCACGCGTGGCGCGTGATACGGCGTCACGTCACGCGATCTCGACTCGGATTCCAAGGTGGCCCCGATCTCCTCTCGCCTCGAGGACGTTCGACGAACCGTATATTCGGGATTCGCGACTCATGATTTGCAGGGGGGGGGGGGGGGGGGCGGTGATGCGCACATTACGCGTCGCGCTTTCTCTTGATGCCCTGACGCAAGAAGATCGGGCAACAGTTGATTCGTAACCGATATAAACAACGAGGAGCGATTCGGGCCGAAAACTTTCTCGGCCGACTGTACTGGCGACGGGTTGCCGGTGTGGCTGTTATTATTTGTATATTATAATTTAGATAGAATTATATCGGGGTCCTTGTCGCGCTCGCGGAGCCACCGATCTCGCCGTTCCTCTCCGGTTATCCTCGGTCGCGCGTCTCCGGTGTCTCTTCGCTGATCTATCCGTCTTTCTCCGTCCTCGTCTCGCCAACGAAACGCGATTGTTGCATTCGAGCGAGAGGAACGAAAGAGACGGAGAGGCCAACTCGCGGAGCGAACGAGAGACCGCGAGCTCGGCCACGGAACGACGAAGAAAGAGCAGAAAAGCGGGCCGCAGAGGGCGGCAGCGGGGGCCGAGGAGAAAAGAAAAGGGACAGAAAGGTATAATAAAGTCTCGCGGAGACCGAGGGGAGTGGAATTGCATTGCGTAGCAGTGGAGAGTCTCGGAACGAAGGTGTTCGTAGATGCCGTGCGAGCAAAGCAAGGGAACGGGACTGAGTGGCCAGGGTGCAGGGAACCCAGGGGGCGAGGACGCGGAGCGCAGAGGGAGACGGACGAAGGAGAAGGTGGGGGTGGCGCAGGTGAGGGTGGAGAAGGTGGAAGCGTCGGTGGGTGCGAGGGAGACCGAGATAGCAATAAAATATATTACCGGAGAAAAATGATGGCACTGCGAGACAAAGAGGGCCGATGGCATTAGCCGCGGCAGCCTCGAGGAATTCCACCGGCGTTATTTCGTAGCGTTACCTGCAACCCGAGTTACCTACCTGCTTTCAGCTGGAAATGCACCTTCGGGAGAGTCCAACGACGCCCCTCGAACGTCTTCGGGTTTTGCGTTCGTTCTTCTTCGCGTCCTTTCGTTTCACGTTACTTTGGCCATGCGTTTTCGTCTCGTTCGACGGATGTCTTTTCGCTGTCTTGTCCTGTACGAACTCTTCTGTTCCGTTGGCGTCGCCCGAAAAACCTACATAATATGCAACGCGATTCGGTTCGAATTTTATTTACGCGAACATTTTATTTTTAACCGGTGATATTCGACTGCTCGAATGATTTCGATCCCACTCTCGATTTGCCGATGCTGCGTGTTCGGCTCCTTTTCCGTTGGTGCCCTTCGACCGAATCTCGGCGAGGTCTGGATGCTGAACCCGGTTGGGTGCGCGTATCGGCGTGAAAAGAAACATCGTTTCCTGGAAAAAGAAACGACGCCTGTGTCGAAGAAAAGAGGAAGAGACAGGCAAAGCGCGAGAGGGAGACGGAGCACGAGCAAACGCTACGAGAGAGGAATAGGAAAGAGAAGGGGCGAGGATGTTGGCGGTGGGGGCGGTCGACGGGAGACGAAGCGGGAGGGAAGGGCGCGGGCGTTTTGTAATTTCTATAATTTAAACTTCGCGGCAGCTGGCGTGGCTCGTAATTACTCTAACCCGGAGGAACGCGTGAGCCTGCGTGTTTACTTTTAATTCCTTCTGCCAGGGCCGCGGTCGCAGTCGCTGCCACTGTTACCGCAGGCATTTCTCGATTCGACGCAATATCAAACGAAACTTCGCTTCGCTAGGCCTCGGTTAACAACGTCCGGACGCTCAAGGAAAGGAAGAGTTTCGTAAACTTTTCGAATCTTCTCTCTTCCTCGGTTGGGTTTCATTTATTCGCCTTACACCCGCGACCAAGTCTAAGAAGTCTCCCGCTTCGATTCTTCCTGCCATTCCTTTTCAAAACGAAACGCCTTGGCGAATCCGCGAATTAACCCGGACCTATCGACACCGTTCGCGAGCCGAATTTCTTGTCCCTCTCGACGGCGATCACTCGCGGCGCGTTGTCGGCTCGTTCCCAATCATAAATGACGCGTACTGTACACACGCCGACAGCGCACCTTCCTTCTGCTTCCTTCCATCGCAACCTTCTTCGTCTTCCGCCCCCACCGAGAGAATGCCTCGAGTTTTTCTTCCTCGTCTCTCCTCTTCTCTCCTCTCTGCTCCGCTCGCCTCTCCTCTCCACTCCTTGCCTCGTCTTGTCTCGCTTCGCTTCGTTTCTCCGACTCGTTGAAAAATCGTCCGTCGTAAACGGGAACAGCGGTTTTATTGTTCCACTGCAGACAATGCCCGGGAATATTATAAAAACTTTCCGACGGAATATATTAATGTTAACTCATCGCTTTACCGTTAGGCAAACTTTTCGGTCGAGCAAGCTTCTGGCGTCTTTGTGTGCGTGTCTCCGTTCCTGTCTTCCTTCGTCTCCCGCGGACAGCATTTCGCGTCCTTTTCCCTCGCGTTTCCTTCCTCCCACTGGCTCCTCGGCCTCCCTCCCACCCTCGCTCGTTCCATTTCGCGACTTTAAATCACCGCGACGCTATTCGCGTTTCTCGCGATATCGCCGTCGATCGCGGTACGATCCACCGACCAAAAATTATTAGTATTTTCTTATTTTATCAGAGATCACCCTCAGCTCTCTAATGCCGGAGTCGAATTATTCGATAAGAAACGGAGCGTCTCGAAGACGGACGCTATCGATCTAGCTGTAGGGGGATGGGGGTGAATCTCTCGGTCCGAAATTTACGTACCCGTACGCGCTCGGAGGAGAAAGACGCCCTCGTAATTATTCCAGCGAGGCGGAACCACCCGAGTGATCCACCGACTCGAATTCAGGTCGTTTTGGGGCGTTTTGCGCTCGAGAAGCGGAACGACTCGACGGTGGCCGAGCCACGATAAACTTTAATGTATTCGGAATTATTAAAATATATTCCCGGCTGTGTGGCGTAGATATTTTAACGAGCCTCGTTGTGCTGGCGTCTCTCGCGTCGCGATACCAACCGAACAAATTATACTTATAACGACTTATTTAAATTTATATCGCGCGTAAATCTATCCCCGTGCACGCCCGTACCCGGTATCTATACGAACGCAAACGAGCCTCGTTGCGGTTGCGTTCGGGCTTGTACGTACGAGATTCTCCAGACTTTCACGAGCCGAGTTCTTACAGCTATTACCGTACCGAAGCTTCCGGGTGTAAGTTTTGTCGTTTCGAGACAACGTTCCGAGGCTATCTCTGTTTGAGCTTCGCGCAGTCATCGTCGATCATCGACTAACGATTAAAAAGAAACTACCCTATGAGATTCGCGACGAAAACGGGGTATCGGTGGAACTCGACGACGAAAACTGCCCTGGCTGGACGAAACGCGTTCGCAGGGTTCTCCTTGTTGCAGGTAGTTCACGATCGAGCGATGATTTAGGTAGGTAATTATATTCGGTACCGCGAAGTGGGATTGCTCGCGCGGCAAACAATTAATTGCGAACGAATAGGAAGGGGGCTCGGCCCCGCGGAATATTACCGCGCTTATTTTTCATCCGGCCTCTCCGGGGCCGCGCATTTCGCGCCTGTTTTTAATATTACACCGCGGTCGCGAATGTTTTAGCCACCCCCAGACCCGCTCTTTCGGGAAGCGGTATCGCGTCCGTAACGAATTTACGATATTAATTTGGCGTACCGCCTTGGCGATTTATTATCTACAGCGTGTCGGAGGGAATGAATACAAAAAAATGCGCAACGCCGAGAGAATGGCGCCGATTTCGCTGGAAAAAAAGTGGGCGAGGTAAGCGCGTTTAATTTCTCCACGCTAACCCAGTCATCGATGCCTTCAATTTATTTCGTCGATGCGATTATCAACGCGCCCGTAAAAATATTATACGCTCCTTCATTTTTAACGAACCGTAGACTTTCGATTAATGGACATCGTCACCATTGGTGGGGTCGTCGTTGTAGAGTTAACCGCGAACAAATAAAATATGAATACCTTTTTAATATCGCATAGTTCGTTTCGAATTACGATACGAAATATTTCACGATAGTCTTACTCGTGGTTCGTTTTCGGTACAAAACGTTGCTCGTCTCTGGCAGCCGAGGAAGAGTGGGCGCGCAAAGAGAGGGTTGGCCCTCGAGGGACGCACGACAATTCGCGCCCGCGCGAAACCCGAAAATATATATACGCGCGGTGGTATATCCGTACGCGAGCACGGCGATAAAACGATAATTCTATAATTTATTCCCGTAGTGTGCGTGTACGTGCCAACGAGGCTCGGGCTCCGATCGCGCGATGCACGCGTACACGCGCGTATATGGGCCGCACAGTTGGCGTTAATATATCATCGGACGCATCTGCCCCCAACGATGCGTTTCAATATGTTCTACGAGTGTATAACCGTTTCTATAGAAATATTCCCGCGTACAGGCCGGCTCTCCGTGCGCGGATGCGCGCATCTGGATATAAATATGTCCACCGCGCCTCTCGTGTCCTCGGCTCTTCGAGCTCGGCGCCGAGTGCTCCGACCTGAAGAACGGAAATGTCGCGATAACGTTCGCCTTGCTCGATCGCGATAGAGAACAATCGAAACGCGTTGGGTCTTTGCAGAAATAATTTCGTCTCTCGTATCGTTCGAGTTTATTATTCGAGCGACTATCGAGATCGGTCACGACGGACCGATTAAGTCGTTGAATCGATCGCGAGGCATACAAACGATCCACTGGACGAAGATGTCTTGCGATCGATCTCGAGGAGTTCTCCGGTTGGCTTTACGATCGACGACGACTACGACGACGCCGAAGACGCGATCTACATACTTTGACTTTCGTAGGCTGACCCCTTTCTTCCTCTGGTTGTTCGACCGTGTCTGGTAGTCGCAATTTTGTATCGACCATTAGCGCCGTGGTCGGGGTTGCGTGGCTTGATGGAAATTTATGACAGCCACTTGATTGGGTTCAACGTTCCCCGTATTTCATCCTCGCGAAGCGCTTCCCTCTGCTTCTTTTGCCCCGTGTTCGGAGGCTTTAAGGTCTTAACGACCTCGACGACGATTAAAACGTGTGCTAACGCGCACTCTGTACCAGGTTTTTAGTCGTCCTACGCGACTCTCGCGATCGCGCATACTCGACGACTCTCCACGGAGAAGTTCCAAGGCGAGTAAAGATTGATTCTCGTATCCGAGAAGAGATTGTTTCGTGAATTCGATTAGACGATTATTTCGCGTATGTGGGTGGAGATGACCGTTATCCGTCTTTATTGGGCGCATGAATATCGAGTTATCGAGCAATTATTAATTTTGGTGTCTCGAACTCCCAAGGACTTGCAAAGGGTTGAAGAAACCGATCCGGAACCGTACACCGGAACGAACGTTATTGTTATTCAGCCCGCGTTCTTTTGTCCCTGTAACGAATAACTTGCAACAATATCCACGCGATGAGTCCGGCTCGATTGTTACGGTATCCGGTTGTGGAGTCAAGTGGTTCCGAACTGCCTTTTCCTCAAAAGAATTTTAACGATTCTTTTATGGTAAAATTGCTTTCTACGAGGAGAGCCAGCGCCTTTACCGTTGGCTGTAGATAAGAATACAATTTTGCGAATCGTTAGCAGGGCGGAGATCGTTCCTTTTGCGGCAGTCTCGAGCAAGTCGGCTTTACGCAGTTTTCCTTACGTTCCGAAACAAATTTACGGCGCGCAAAGGCGGCTGAAACGCGTAACGTTGCGTACAGAATGCAGCGTTACGCGTTCTACGAAGCCGAGACGATATCGATAGTCGATCCTTTGTCGATGTTTCCAACGTCTAGGGACGTTGACGTTTGTTTTCTATTCGCCATCTATTATTTAAATCGAATTTCGCCGCGGCGATTCGAACGTTCGCGGGTATGTTCGAATGTCTTTGTCTCGATTATTTTGAAAATATCGCGACCAAGACAATTCGAGCGACGAGGAGGTTCATAGCACAGTGTGAACATGGAAATAATGGTGTATAACGAGAACTGTGGACCGGAGGGGAGGAACGAGGGCGTGTAGAAACGCGAGAAAGGAATAATAGAAGCGTCGAAATTGCCCTCGAAGACTCGGTGTTCGCGTTTTGCGGTCGTGCGCGCTGATTTACGCGGTCCCGAACTGCCGGCGACGAGTGGCCGCGCACGCGTGCACGCATCACCGAACTTTTTTACAATTATTATTTTTCCCCGTTTATTTCGCGCTCGCGTATTACCGCTCGTAAATTTCCTCTCCGAGGCACCGCTAGAAATTGCCCGGTTTTCAGCGACGAGTTGCTCACCGAGCAATGCCATGTTTCGCGGTCGCGTCGGGCTCAAGACGGAATTGAATTTGGGAGTCCCACCTAAGAAAAAAAATGAGGAACATGAAGCTTTACAGATGCAAGACGACAGTCGATTTTTGGTAATTTTAGAGAATGTCGAATTTAGACAACGTTTCCTCGTGATTCTCCGTTGTGCCCGAGAGGCTCCTAATCGAGAAATTGGAGCGAATCCGCGAACCAAGAGCCGTCTCGACCAGCTTCTTCGGGTTCATCGGCGCGCCTTTCCGACCGCTAATGGAAACGTCGTTACGGTATTGGGTCGGATTAGCCGATCGAACGATTAATTCTCCGACGATTTCATTTAATTAAACTCTCTTTACCTGGCGACGGAATTAAACGACGTTAAATTATCGCCCGGCGCGTCCTTAGAATCGCCTCGAGATTACATCGTCTCGTGGATTAACAAGGTTCCTCGGAGACGGTGGAAAAAAGAAGAAGCCGTCGGCCGGCTTCTTCGGCGCCTCCGTCGACGAAAAGCTCCAGGGCCGATATTCCCGTGTGTATTTAAGAGGAGACCCGAGGTGCCCGTTATTCGTTGATTCTTCGTCCGCTCGGATCTTCGAGGTCGGACATTTTTTTAACGGTGGAATTTCACCATGCAACAATCTCCTTCGCTGACTTCTGACTCTCGAGGAATTCTTTTTAAAATCTAACGTGTTGGTTGTATCGTACGTAAGTTTATCTTTAAACGTCGAAGCAAAAGTACCAAAGTCCAGGGTTCCTGGAATAAAATACTCGGGAAAGCATCGATTATTAATCCATATATTTTCCTGTTTTATATTGCACCAAAGGGAGTTTTCCCTCGTCGGACTAACGAATAAACAAATAAGTAAATGAATAAGTAAATAAATAAATATTTCATCGGTTTTGGAATCGACGTTTTCGGTGGTGGGCTCGAACGGGGCCGGTGGGGGATGGGGGTGGGGGTGGGATTTGGGCAGTGTCGGAGAGCCTACCGCGGAATGTTCCTGGAATCGAAATGAAAACGCGGCCGGGCAAGCATCCATAAAAACCCTTTCGCCCCCAGCAATTAGCAATAAAGTTTTCATCGTTTAATAAAGGTTGGTACAAATAAATGGGACGATAAAAAATCGACATACAATACGCGGAAGCGAGCGCGGCACCGCCTCACCCCTAGAACGCGACAGACGTACAATTCTCGGATGTACGTGCAGAGACTGTATCCCCCGTGAATGCGCAACCGTACCGCCAGATTTTCCGTGTCCGTTTTATCGTGCCCGCTCGGCTTTACGAGATCGACGTTTTATTTCGTTTATCGTATATAAAACAAATATCCATCCCCCTCCCCTCTTCACCCTGCCCTCATCCCTTCGCCGCCTACGCCGCTCGTTTCACCGCGGTATCGATGGATTCGCTCTTCCCGCCGGGAGCAAAATCGATGCGTCGTAATCTTCTTGCTCCAGATTACGGGACGCGGTGACACGACTTTCTTTTTTTTCCTATCGCGAGCCAGGCGTCGCGTTCCTCGCGCGACTCGTGGATCATTTGTCGCGATTTCGGTCCATCGAGGGAGCTTAAAATTATCGAACGTATTCAACGTCAAATTTTGTACGTATACTCGTTTACGCGCTCGAGAAAACTCGCGTCGACGAGAGTTACGGTGCGCGCGATGCAATGGAGAAGGTGGAATTTTTCAAGCGTCGAGTTTAAGAAGTTCCAAGACTTCGGGACAACCGACATGGTTATTTAAAACCTCGAGTAGAAACGTCAGCTATAGATCTATGTACGCTGTTTAAGCGTAAACATACCTAGAGCCGTGAGAACGTGAGACGTACAGGTGGCTTGTCGTTGGAATAAGTTTGTTTAATTTATAACGTAAGAATTCGCGGTGGGTATTTTCCAAGAGGGCGATAGGAACGAGATCGCGGGGATGTCGGATAGAATAGCGGCGAGTCCCGAAGGCTAAGGAACATTTTTGAAAATCGTTATCGTCCGAGTCTCCGTCGGTCGGTTGGAAAGTTGGTCCGAAAAGCGACGTGTACTCTATCCTATTGGAAAATCCGTCATTCGTTGCTCGCCAGAGGACGACGTCGATCAGGAAAATTATACGGGGGGCAATGAAATTGTAGGTAAGCGAGAGGAGAAGCTGTCGAACGGTTTAACGAGACAGGGAGAAAGAGAAGGAAGAAAGTAAAGAAAAGGGATAGAGGAGTCACGGCAGCTAGATGAGCGAGTGGAAGAGGAGATATTGCACCCGAGGCAACGCGAGCGAGCGCGCGTGCGTCCGTGCGTGCATCCGCGGCCACGGCCGAGAAACGGAGGGACGAAGCGAGGAAGCGTGAATGGAAGAGCCGCGGGGCACGCCGGGAGTGAAAGCCGGAAAAATATGTCATCGTTTCATCGACAGTCATCACAAAGAACCGAACGAACGAACCAACGGACGGACGGACGGACGGAACGATCCGTGGCGACGAAGCGCGTATCGCGTCCGTCCACGTGTGTGCGTCGAGCTGCCGTGTACGCATCCCCTTCGATTCCTTGCACCACCCACCCTCTCCTATACTCTTTTTTCCCTTCTCCTCCGCGTTTCTCCACCGCCACCTCCACCTCCACCTCCACCTCCACCTCCGTCTCCGGTCTCCGCCACCCTCCACCTCTGCATCTCCGTCGATGCAGTCATTGTGCGCTGCTCATCCCGGTGTATTGTCATTCGAAACAATGATTTCATAAAAATACACGCGAGCACGCCTGGCTGGGCTGACTGCATGCCTGCGTGCGCGGCTCCTGTCTGCCACCGGCAGGAGAAGGAACCCACGGGACGCGCGAGCCGCGGGAGAGGGAAGCTAAGAATACCATTCGAGGGGCAGTCGATTTACGAGGAAAATATTCCCTCGAATCTACAGAGACCGCGGGAGAAAGAGGCGAGACCGAAAAGGGATGGTAAGGGAGAGGGCTCCCGCGACTACAGTCTCCCCTTGAATCGAGGAGGAGGACGTCGACGGACCGTCCAAGCTCGACCGCACCTCAATCGTATCAATTTATGCGCCGGATGGTTTCTTAACGTTGCGGTTTCGTCGCGAACGATGCGAAATAGAAACCCGATTGAGCTCTATTCGGCGGTATACCCTGGAATCGACGTCGTCGTTTTCGGAGCATCTCCTTTTTTCGTTTCCTCCGTAACCTGCCCTTTTTAACCCGGGAAACGCGCCGTGCCGCGCCGCCAATGGCTCGATATCGCAAATATCGGGATATCGAGTATCCGACACGGAGGAATTCTTCGGTTTAACGCGGTGCCGCGAAAAGTTGGGCTCGACACAGGGCAGGGGCCGGAAGGTTAAGGGGGTGAGTAAAAGGGACGAGGCTAGGGGCGTTTTTCGGGCTTCGTGACGCCGTGTGCAACAGGTTATAGTTTTTGGCACACACCGCCGCGCCGCTTCGCTCTTTCCCGTTCTCGCTCACCCGTCCTCACCCTTTCGCTCGCTCTCTTTTTCCGCGTTATTCCGTTCACGGAATTTCCCTTAGTCGACTCGCGATTACCGCCGGATTCGGTGCGCCGTTTCTCGCGGCGGATCGCGCCAAAGCGACACCCTCTTCTCGACAGCTCGACACGCGTTCTTTGGCCCGAGTGCGAAACAACTTTCAACGTAAATTACTCGTGTTGGCTTCTCGATCGGGTACGTCAGACGATGGAGAGTTAATAAACAAATGATAACGATCCGATAAGGGAATCCTTCCTCACAGAAACGACAAGAATTTAAAGTTTGAAACTCGAACAGTCCGGTGGGAGATTCGAAATTCAATAGCTGAGATGGTTCGAGGGTTCGGAAGGGACGTCTGGCAGGCAGGTGCCGTTCGATCGAGATCTCGCGGGACTCTGGTGGAATCGGTGGTCCGCGGAGAGCTTCTCCGCTGAAGGTATAGGATCGGGAGGCAAAACGGCGCTTTTCGCGGGGCCTTGGCACCGTGTCCGCCCCGACAACGCTGAAACGGGAGTGGGTGTGGGGCGAGGACGAGAGGATCGACGAACCTCGGATGGAACTGGAATTTTCGTTTGTCCCCTTTTCCGCCCTTGCTTTCGTTCCTTTCTTTTTTTTCGTCGAGCGAGCCCTCGCGGCACTGCGCCGCGTCGAAAAAAAAGCCCCGATTTTTTCCTCGCTACACTTCTGTGTTATTTGCTTTATGGAACGCCTGTTACAGATAAATATAATAGGCATTCATCGCCGCGTATTGTCCCCGACGAAGCGCCGTGCGCGCCGGGGCTTTTACATTTTTTCCACCCCCCTTCCTGCCCATTTTTTTTGTCTCACCGCCGCCGTCACCACCACCACTACCACCAGCAGCAGCACCACCACCGCCGCCGCCGCCACCGCCGCTACCGCCGCCGCCGCTGGAAGCGTCGCATCAGCGCCGCGCCTAGCATCGTACCCGCCACCGCCATCGCCACCATTGCGGGACCCACACACGCGGTGCACGCGAGCTCTCATTTTTATTATTCGCGTTTTTTGGAATTTTTCCAGTGGCGCCCAGCATTGTTTCACGGTTTGTCATTGTTATACGCCTACATCCTGCCAAGCGAGAGAGAGGCGAGGGCTCTGGGAACTGGGATCCAGCGAGCCCTACAACGCCGCCTCCCTCCTCCGCCACCTCCGCCTATCTCTCGCACCGATACCCGTTCCCGTCCCCGTTCCCGTTCCCGTCCCCGTCCCCGTCCCCGTCCCCGTCTCTGTCCCCGTCCCCGTCCCCCTTTTCCTCTTCACTCCTCCTATGTAGTTCTTCCTCCCAGTTATACTACCCCTGAGCTAACCCATGGCGGCACTCCGCTCTCCAACCCCCCGCCCCCCGAGCACCCGTGGACCGACAAACTCCCGGCCCGGACATGCGCTCCTCTGTGTTCCTTCTGCACTCGCGGAACGCGATCTCGATGACGATGATGACGAGACCGTTGCGATACGCGACTACCACCGCGATCACGACGTCGTCGACGATGGTTGTGGATGAGGACGCGGATGACGATGACGGCCGCGTCGGGGAAACCGAGGGTGCCAGCCCCTGCCGAGCTAACGGGGGCCTCTGATGACTGTCGAATGACTTCGGGCGTTATTGATTCCGACATCGTTCCGCGGAAACCGATCCTTCCTACCAGCTGCCGCTGCCGGTCTCTCTATCGCCAACCCGACCAGAGTCCTCCTCTGTCTCCCGACTCTGCTTTTACATTACAACGCATCCACGAAACTTTTCCTTTTGTGCCCGACTCGTCGATCGTTCGCCGATTCTTCTTTTGTCCCCGAGACTAGGAACCGAGTCGCCAAGTACCGTTCGTAGCCCTATGCCCAACCACCTAAGCGTTTCGTTCGAGAGGAAAAAAAAACATATTAAAGAACCGCATCTCCGTAAGATTAACCAAGTCTCGCAAAGCATCCCTCGCGAAACCGCGAAGAATCGATGAGCCAAAGGGTCCCGTGGCGAGGGGATAGCGATTTGCCGATAATCTGAAAAACGAGTACGAAATCTAAAATAAATGCTCGCGATCCGTCGAGGAGAATCGGCCGCGTTAAAATCCTTCGGGTGAGGAACGGGCAATTAAAGTGACGATTCGAGGGAGGGAAAGAGAAAGCGGAGCGATATCTACCGCCGATGGGCGATCACGAATCCGCTACGATTGGGTCGCGTATGATAAATACGATTCGAGCATCGACGCGATCGTAGAGGGCCGAAACGATAGCGCGAGCCTCGCCCCAATCGTTGCACGATATACGCGCGCGGTTCGCGATAAACGCACGCACACGATTGTTCCTCTCTCGCCCTCGCGCGCCATTAAGTATACCCGTTGCGTTTATCATTTCGGCTTTACGTTTACGTCACGCTTTACGTTTACGGTTACGGTTACGATTTCGCCGCTGACCAGCGTGCCCCGTTTTTCCTCCTCCCTTGCTCTCCGCTTTCCGCCCTCGAAGCCCTTTCGTTCGTTCCATCGAGAATTATCGTCCCTCGGCGATTCGCCTGCGCGCCGAATTCGAATTGCGGCGCTCTTTTCGTTTCGACGCGATCGACGGGAGGGTGTTCCTCGGTTGAAAGGGTTGATCTTTATCTTGGTCGATAGGTTATCTCGGTGTTTATTTTCGATTACGAGTGAACAAATTTCGTACGATTCGAACCAATACCTACAAAGTTCTGCAACGCCGACCATGTTTTTTTTCTTCGGAGCTCTCGTTTGCCCGTAGCCCGCGCTTTTGTTGCCCTTCCGGTTGGTCCGATTCCATAATTTTGTTCTCCGTCCCGAATGGGGAGAGTCGAGCGTCGGTCGTTTCCTGTCTCTTTGCAGGGAAAGTCGAAGAGCGAGATAATCGGTGGGATCGACTCGATCGAATCCTCGATAAAGCGTCGAGCGACGAGGGAGGACGGTACCTTCCCCCTTGGACAAGTGCCGTTCCCCTTAACCAGATTTTACTTCCTTCCGGATTGCGGTGCGCGAGCCAACAACGCGGTTTTCGCTTCAATTTTCGTGCTGTTCCTCTATGATTCCTCGAGTGGAAGTAACGCCGTAGGGAGCATCGAGAGGTTTGAACAGCCAAGGCGGAGGGAGAGAGAATTGACCTCGCATTATCGGCCGGGGCGATATTTGCACTCCACTCGTCGCTTTTTGCCGCGAGCGGCGAGTGCTCGCGTTTTTTCTCCGATCAAGCGTCGTTGCACCCATCGGCCTCCGACTGGACTTTCAATCTCGCGGAGCTATCGAGTCGTCTCGACGCGAGAACTTAAAGGTAGCAGTACGTAGGGGTACTCTTGGCTTCGATCCTTTCACCTCGAACCTTCCTTTCCGTATCGACGCTCGTCCTTAGTTTGCGGGACGCTACGGTGTACAGGGCATGTTTCTATCGAGCCCATTTTTTTTTTACATGTGCATACTTCCACCGCCAACTTTCACTGCGATTACTTGTACAACCAACGAAAGTACGTTTCATTTTCCCCTTCTTGGAATCTTAAATATAAAAATCACGTAGAAACGCGTCAGTGGCGGCTGGCTATATATTTAAAAGTGACTTAAAATTACATTAGCGAGAGCAAATATGTCGAGTGGGACGATTTTGGCAACTCTTCCCTGCGTTTATGGCGTTTCGAGCGAACGTATAGGCCGTAGGCGAAGATGCAGCGGCGATAGCGTCGCAGCTGCGTCTGCAGTCGAGACCGCGGCCCTACGCGCTGCCATTCCCAGGGTCACTGGCATCGCGGCCAGAGCGCCGTCTTTGATTTTGCTACCCGATGCACGCGAGCTGTTTCTCTCGTCCGACAGCGGCGAAGCCTTTCTACAGGCCAGCGTGTTTTGATTTTCAACATTTTCAACTTATTCAACCGACGAAAATTTAAGAAAAACGAATCGTCATCCATCTCTTAGCGTCTCAGAATCTTGTATTTCGTTTATCGGATAAATTTCAAAGGGTGTATTCGTTTGGCAAGCAAACCCCCCCCCCCCCCAAAAAAAAAACTGTAATCTTACATTTAGCAAAGAGTCTGTAACCGCTTCCTTAGAAAACTCGAGCTATTCAGCGATAATTTAGGACATCGCGAGTTTACGCAATCTACGTCAATGTCCACCCTTGACATGGTATATCGAGACGACGGTGTGTACGCATGGTTGGGATTCGAAATTTGTTTGCAGCTATTTAGGTACTACGTTCAATTTTTGTCAGTTACTTCTATCCCTGTTTCGAGCTCTACATGCAAACGGAACAGTAATATCGCCGGAGTTGACTGTCTCCGGCCAAAAATATTCCCGTATGCAAAGTTGGTCGCAATTCCGAGAGGATGCAAGTCTCGACGTTCTCTTGTTAGCTAGATTACATTTAAAAACCCGGGAATATAGAGAATACGCGGTGGTAATCTCAAGAACTGTGCCGCACGGGTGGCAGCATGCGGAAGTTCGCGAGTCCGTGCAGCGCGCGGACCTCTCAGTTAAGGGGTTAATTATTTCGCCGTCAAAGGCGGCTACTCGCCGATGCGATTCGCTCGCGAAGAGCGATTCATCGTTGATCGAGATTTCGAGGAAAGGAGAATCGTTGCGTAAATTATTATCGCGCGCAAGTAAAAACAGCAACGGCTTTGAAGAAGACGAGAAGACGTATTCCATACGGGGAAAATTCTTTACGATACCGAAATGTTCGATTTCGTAGGAATCGAGGACTCGGGATAACGGTTCGTTTGGTTGTCGGTGTGTATGGAAGGGTACCGCGATCGCGAGCTCGGAGTGGAAAGAACGCTCGCGTTCCGGTGGGTGTAGAAAAGGTGACGATGGCCGAGGGTGGGTCGTAGATAGAGCCGTGAAGAGAAGCGAAGAAAAAAGAGAACGATACTCGAGGTTGGCGTTCGTGTTGGTTGGGTGCGTGCTCGTCTGCGCGGGGCCGATGCAGCTTACGGGTTATTCAAATGAACGGTAAAAATCATCCATAACCGAGGGTAGAAGGCACCCCGGTATTGGTTATATTTAAATGGGTTTAATGCCCCGACCGTACCCTCGACCAGCCGGCAACCGTCCTGCGTCTGTCCTCTGCTCTCCCTCGGTCGCGATTCGTTCTCATCCTCCGTCGCCACCTACGTTCCACCTCTCGCACCCTTCCCCCCTACGGCCCGAGCCGCACCCCACCCATACCGCGGCTCGAGGGTTAAAGTACGCCGTCGATAAAAAGCAAGTGTGCCGACGTCGGGGGCGGAGATAGGAGGAGAGGAGGAGGTGGAGGAGGAGGGGGCGAGAGTAAGGGCAAAGACGGGCGAGGACGGAGGAACGCGACCGGGCGAAAGAGAGAGGACCGAGCCGGAAAGGGGTAAGAGAAAGGCCAGGGACGCGGCGGGGGAGGGAAGAGGAAGGGCTCGAGGGAAGTCGGTGTCAGTTTCATTCTTCCGCCTTTCTCTTCCTCTTCTCCGGCACCTTTTTTTTCCTTCTACGCTGGCTGTACTCTCAACAATTAGGTATATCTCGGGCCACCCTCGACATTGTTTTCGCGGCATCTCGAGTGAGCTTTTCGCTCGAGATTCTTTCCGCGCGGCGACGAGCTCGCGTCTCTATCCGTCTCCTCTTTATTCCCCTTTCTGGCGCGAGCGCGACGCTCTTCGACGCCGCGACACAGGATCGCGAACCAACTCCCTCCCTTCGCTCTTTTACCGTTCGAAACAACCGCTCGCGATCGAGGGAAATCACCGACGCGTGGCTCGAGATCGACTTTGACTCTCGCTCCATCCCCTAACCATCCTCGTCACCTAGAAAAGAATCATCCCCGCAACCCTGAAAATCGAGGATCGAGGATTTGGCGAGCACCGACTCGGATTCTATATTTATAACGAATATCTCCGAATCTAAGCGGAGGTTTAAAAATCTGCGATCGAGGCCGGCTTCGCGTCTTCGAGATCTAGCTCGACACCTCTGTGGATACCGCGGACGAAAGAGAGAAACGTAAAAGCAAATATTTTTTCATCGAGTCGGTGGAGGCTGCGCGGCAAATCGGTAGCGCGATCTACCGCTAATCCAGCCTCGGCAAAACGGTATCGGATTTTTGCGCCGTATCGCGGCTCTGGTAAAAAAGGCGGAAAAATCGGCGCTCGGAAAAAAATCGAGAGATACGCGACGGGGCAGTCGCTGGGAGGGTTGGCGGATGACGGGGCAGAGGAAGGGAGGGTTGCGGATGAACGAAAAGCCGCGATCGAACGCGGGAACAAAAATTGCGTGTAGTTGCCGGGTGACAATAATTGAAACGGCGCGTAACACCATCCGAATCCTCGAAACCCATTTTATATTTTAATCGCGGTTCGATAGGCTCGTCGCCGATCCTCTCCTGCTCTTACCCCCGGCGCCCTCGGGTCTCCAGGCTGCCTCGATCGACGTTTCCGAATCTCGAACCATTTCCGAAATATCGGCAAAATCTTTGCAATTCTTCGCTGGTTTCCGTACAAGAAAAAACTGTTTCGCTTTTCTCTGTAAAATTCAACAATTTTTTCTGACAATGTTGTCGGTAATACAATTTTGTTTGGTTTCGGATAGATTGAATTTACACAGTCGATGATGCCTGGATACCGTGTTTTTTTTTCGTTGATGCTCCAACGATCGATACGAATAAAAATACTTCTCTTTGCATCGTGTGAAAATAAATGTGTAGTTTAGAATACCTAAAATTGTAGACAAACGTCGATTACGTAAACCTGCGATGATTCGAGATAACGAATCGAACAAATAACGAGTAACGATCGACGTCGCGAGTTTTCGCGAAGCGCTGTCGTCGAATCAATTGGCAATAAAGCGCGCGTGCATTGAATTATTTCATCGATTTCCTAATCGACACGCAGCGGAGATCGAGGAAAATAATTATAAATGTAGTTGTAATAAGAAACAAGCAGCGAAAAAAACTCCATATGGATTACGGAATATACGCTCCGAGGGCCGTTGAAAACGATTCCAGCGCGCGATGGTTGCTCGCTAGTTGAGAAATCGATTTCTACGCGTAACACGTAATTGCGTTAATACATATTTACGTCCGTTCGCGTTTCACTGTAATTTATTATTTCTGCGCAATATTATACGCATATAATATCGGCTCGAGGTCGAACCCGCGTTCTCGGCCGCGTAGGCGAAACTATCCACGCTAAGCGAGGCTGTCGACGACTCTCGGTTGTTGCGTCGTCGCTCGTTAACGGTAATCGATAGTCGTTTAATCGATTCCTTCTGTTTTCTGTTACAGGTGAGTACTCGACGATGGATTTATCGACCCGCGAAACCAGGTGTCGGGACCTTTTCCCCCCGAACGCAGTAAGTTGTCGACTTATGCGACGGCTAAGGGGATCTCCCGGTTAGAACTTGGATGTTTCTTTTCGGTTTCCAAGTATCGTATAGGAATTCCGATAGTCGAGGCAAGAACGCAAATCTTTCGAGATATAAAATCGCGAGTCGCGATGTTTATTCTTACAAAGGCATTCGATGACAAAATTATTCGTGTCGTTGACCCTCGTCGAAGGCGCGAGTTTTCAGATGAAATCGTCGAATCTTGGAATCGTATCGCGACAAAGTTGGCGCGCAAACTTGAAGCGCGATGCACGGATTTACAGGTCGCGGATTACAATCGGCCGTAATCGTAAAGATTTTACCGCGAGAGGACCGGCAAACGGCCGACGCGAACGACGTTATTTACGATTTTTAATATACCGAGAATCGCGGCGCGGTCGTCTATCCGCTCGTCCATCCGTTTCCCTCGGCTATGAATAAACATTAAATTCCTCTTTACTCCTTTTAATAACTTTGTATACTTCATATTTTATTAATGCAAGACATTCCAATCGAGCTCGCTACGGCGGCGAGTTGCGCAACGTGATTTGCGTTTCAATAACGCGTGCGTACTCGTTGCTCCAGCCTTTTCTTCATCCTCCTCTTCGTCTCGGCCAACCTCCCCCTTTCCCGTCATCTATCATTCGCGGTTGTCTTCGTTCCTTCTTCCAACCCTCCTCGGTCCCAAAGATGGGCAAAATTTTATTCCCGTAATAGACGCGAATAAAACGTACGGCAATCTATTCGTGACGCTTACTCGCTCGAATAACAATTTTCAAACGTCCTTTTCCCTCCACTCTACGCGTCGACAAGTTTTTTCATTGACACGTGTGCCGTCGGAGGCAACACGATATATCTTGTAGAAAATTAGTATCGCTATTAATGTGTTCGGCGGTGCGATATACCGGTCGGACGACGTTACAGCGTGCGTTTGCGCGAATCGTTGAAAGTTACGGCGATCCGAGAACAATCGCATTAGGCGGTTTGTTGCAAACGAGGTTTCCGAAACGGGAATCTCACGGGCGCAGGAGTGCGCTCGGGCTCGAAATCGGACGCGAACGAGCGCACCACGGTAAGCGTCTGGCTTCGAAAAGAAGAGAACGGAAAAGGATCGAGGGAACGACGGGTGCCAGGAGGCGGAGTAGAGGCGCAGATACGCGGACAGGCAGAGGATAGAAGCATCGTAACTGTATTGGCCCTGCACGGTGGCTGGATTTTAATCGAAGCGCAACGTATAAAGTTGCTGAAAATCAGATTATCCCTGCTCGTCCTGTTCCTCGTCCTCTTCCTCCACTTGGCATCGTTCTCCCTCCCCCTCCTCGATCTCTGCTTTCCGCTTGGCCCCGGCTGCGAACCATTTTTTTTATCCCGAGTTTTTTATCCCGCGGATTTTTATCGATTCCTGCAAATCAAACGGTTCCATCCGCCAGCGTCGCTCTATCGCGAGCAACGTAGACCGACATCGGACGTCCCGACTAACGAGAAATCGAGATCGTTGAGTTTACGCGGATATTTTATCCAGTCGGAACCGAACGATGCTTGTTGTAATAATAAATTCGCTTGGCGAAACGGTAGCCAAACAAGCAACCTGTAAACGCGCGTTCGAGCGTATAAATGTTTCGACCTTTGCGATCTCCCTATCGGCGGAAGTAGAATCGCGATTTTACTCGATCGACAGGAAAACTTTTATACGAGAAATTTAAATTAATCGAAACACGGTGCACCGATTTATTAACGCGTTCTTCGGCTTCCCCTCCTCTCGTCTTTTGTAAATTCTCTCGAAACTCGAACGGACATCCGCGACGCTTTTGTCGCGTCGATCGCGTTCAACGCGCGCGATAGCCTTCGCGTTGATTACGTTGGTTTTGAATTGAAATTAATTTCACTAGGGTGTATCCCCTGTGAAATATCGATCACCGAGCGTCGTCGTAACTCGCTCGTACTCCCTACGGTTGCTCTCTTGTTCGATCAAAAGGAGATACAGTTTCTCCTCGACGAACGAATCTCGACGTATCTTTTAAACAACCAAGCAATTGTAACACTTACGGAGAACACGATCGTACGTAAAATGTCACCGTTCGTTTGAGACGACTAAGACGCGGAAGAACGTACCCCGTTTCCGGTTCTTGGCTCCGGTTCGACGAAATAGTTTTCGTCAGCCCGATGGATAAAGCGTACTCACGGGCAATTACTCCCGCGTTGAAACTCCACGAGGCAATAATTTTGCGCGTGGATACCAGAGAGGAGGGGGAGGAGGGGGAGGGGGAGGGAGAGGGAGACAAGTGGAAGCTCGCGCTGGAACGTTACAGTATTATTTTTAATAACGGTCGCTGAGAAGTGGGGACCCGTTTGCCATTACGTTACGCGGTAAATAATAAACGTTTATAAGGCCTTGGAAGTTATTATACAATATATACGTTGGTATACGCCCGATGCCATTACGGGTATCGTATATTATTAATGCAGCGGCTCTCAACCGACCCACCGCTGCGCGATCGCTGCTCGCCAGACTCTAGCCGTTTCACTCTATTCAGAGACCGCGTCTCTGCGATTATTCGATACGAATCTCGCGTAACGAATAAACGATGAATAACCGGTTGTAAAAATCGGCCTTATCGGTACATCTCGAACAGTTTTCATCGTATAAAATCGCAAAGATACCAAATACTTTGGTATTTTCGCGATTAGCCTGGAATACGCCTTTAATCTGATCGCGAATCGCGGGATGTTCGCGAAATTCGCGTTGCGCACCGACGATTCCTCTGATCAGCGACGTCGACTAGGAACGGAAAATATCCGTCAAGGTGACTCGGGCGTGAAACGACATTCGCTTCCGATGTAATTATATCATGCAGTGGCATAATTTTGCTGACGGATAATGAAGCGGTTGAAAATAATAGCGACGAACGGCAACCTCCGCCGATCCTTGCCACCACCACTGTCGAAGATTCACTCCGAATCTCTTGCACCTGTGTCCTCCTTGGATTTTGCTTCGTTATTTATTCGATGAAAATGTAATCAAGTTCAGAAGTAGTCTTCGCCCGTTTCTTTTATCGACCCGTTAATTATTTTATTACCATTACTCGAGCAAAATTCTGCCTATCTCCAGCTTCGAATTCGCGAGACTCTAGGTGGCGGTGGACGGAAACGAGACGATTCGAAGGCGAGAGAGGACGATATGGAGCGGATCTCGCTCGAGAAGAAGCTCGTTACGCGGACAATAAGTTTCGGTGGAGCCGCGGCGAGCTAATTGCGCAGTTATTTCGTTAAGATAAGAACTCGCGGCGCTTCATGGCCGCTCTCCGCTAGATGGAGATTAGGCGAATTACATTATTTTACGTGTAACATCGCGCCCGGACGACGATAGCGCAACCAAAGTTTCGTATCAATATTTATTGTATAACGATAAGATTAAAAGGAATTTGTTAATGCGCGCTTGTATTTATATTGTTACGTCACGCGCCAGCTCGAGCCGACCGTACGGCGAGACATGCTTCTACGTATCGAGTAAAACAAAGAGGTTCTCATCCGCGTTTCTATCGCGTCGATTTCACCGATCTTTCCCAAAATACCGAATCGATTCGAGCGGTTTCCCACGCCGCGCGCTTCACAGGCGAAAAAGATCGACGCGACTCTATCTTTTGATAGCTGTACAGATACAAATTTTACGAGGTATACTCGAGAATGCGCATATTCGCGTGTTTAAATTTCAGCCATCTGCGTTACGTAGCTTTCATGCTAGAAATTCCCAAAGTTCGCTTGTCTTCTTGGGATGCTGGGTAGTTTGTAACCTTAAGCCGGCCATATACGCGGAGGATCACGGGGGGTTTATCCGCAGGTTTGGCCGACCATCTTTGTGGTTACTTTTTTCACGAGAAAAACAGCGTATCAAACCTGCAGGCAAATCCTCCTGTAAACCTCGATTGTGTATGGGTCTCTTTGTGCTCGCGTATTGGCCAAACGAAGGGACTGTTAAGGTCCCCTCGTTCCTTGCCGCGAAGAGATAAAAATATCGCCCAAAGAAATGGCCGTGTACTCGCGACGACCGTAAAACGTTCAACCGCGCGACATTATTAATAAACGCGAAGCGTTACATTGCGGTAACTATGGTCGACTCGCGGTGACGCGCGTGTATAGGCGGCAGCGACAGAGGGAGGGAGAGGGAGAGAGAGAGAGAGAGTACGTAGGTAGGAAACGCAAAGAGCAAGAGAAATATACAAGTGAGGTCTGTTCAAAGATGAGCAAAGTTTTATTACTTTATTGGAATTATCGTTGCGGAATAAAATTAATAACGGAGCTAATCTGTATACCGTTTAAATAGTCGTGAGATCTACTCCGACACGCGTACTCTTCGTTCACATCGGACGCACGAAACATAAACGCTACAAGGATTTACATTTCGAATATTTCCAGACACAATCTAGGTGTGCGCGAACATATTTTGAGACGGTTTTATAGATGTTCCTTGCGTGGCTCGACGAGACGTTCGAAAGGTCTTTCGACGCGACGAAGCGAGCGTTCGAACGATGTTTCGATGTAGGGCGACCGAAATTTGATTTATCGATCATCCGAACGCGTTGGAACATCACTCGAACGTGTACTTAACCGTGTTCGAAGATCTTCCGTGCCACATGGGTTACATCTCGGGAACGTATATCTGTTGAACGTTTATCGTACATCTTTCGGCTACCCAAATTATCGACGGTCGACTCTCGGGCCACTCCGTGGAGCTAAATCGTGAAAACCTTGGCGGAGAGAGTTTTTTCCTCCGCAAGTGAATCAGAGCTACGACATACTCAAAAATTTTAAAGGTCGTCTTAGCGATGGGGATGTCGTGGCATTTTTCACGAGAATCGCGAGAAATCTTCTAGACGCATCGGTCCAACTTTGACAGAAAGAGCAGGAATAAAGATAGAAACTGAAAGAAGAGAGCAACGAAACTCGGGAGGGAAGTACACGCGATCTGGATTGGCCGGTGGTGTAATATCTCGTGATAGAGTGTTGTCGGGCGTCGTTCGGTCGGGTTCGATTCTAATTAAAGATTGCCTGTCAACGCGATCGGGCCAACGTCTTAACGAGGATAATTTTCCGGGAAGTTTAAAAAAAAAAAAAAAAAAGAAGACTAAAAGGAAGAAAATATCGGCCCCCTTACTCCCGACGCTTTTTCACCCGGAGAGGAACTTCATCCGGCGGATTAAAAAGAATCTCGGGGCCGGCAATAACGAGGCGCTTATCGATCGATAATAATTTAATGATAGTTATTCTCGAGCGGGCTGTTATTTCTCTCGAGGCGCGCCCCGGGTAAAATATTTTTGTTTCGTTCTGGTCGCCCCGGCTGGAAAGTCGATTCGTCACGACCTCCGCGTAGAAAATATGCTACTTCATTCTCGTCCGGAGAAACAACGTTGGGAGAGGCGCTCCGCGGGCTCGCTAGCTCGCTTGCTCGCGCGAGACAGAGAGACACGTTCAACAATCGCGCGAGACAGAGACACGTTCAACAATCGCGCGAGACAGAGACACGTTCAACAATCGCGCGAGACAGAGACAGAGACGAATACTGGCCGTGGCGGCAGAACTGAGAGGACAGCCGTAGAGAGGAACGACGGAGACAGCGAGAGACACCTACGTCTTCGGTTACGCTCGCACGTACGGGCAGTGGCGCACCCACAATTTCAAGGACGGAGGGTGCAACTGAAAATTGACGAGATCGAACATGTCGCGATACTTTCGAGGCACGTTTCAAAAGTTTATCGAAGCAGAGAGAGATAGGATTTGTCTAGTTTGGGGTACAATCTATGTTTCTTTTCGTTTCACCCTCTCGCAGCTGCTGTGGCACGTACGTCTTACTTTCCCTAAACGCTTTTGTCCTAGACGATAGTTTCGATACGATACTCGAAGCGTAACGTTGATCTACTTTTGTATCTACGCTTAAAAAAATGTTGGATGCTTGAAAAAGAATATCAGTAAGAGCGTGGGGTGCGATTGGTCCCTCGCGCCCCCTAGCGACGCCACTGCACGGGCGTTTCAGGACTCCCGTGTGCGAGTACGCGCGCGGGTACTTATATATAGAATTAAATATACGATACATTATTCATTTTAAGTTCTTTCTCCTTGCTTGTCCGGAGATCGTATGTATTGCGCGCTCGCGCACGCAAACGCGCTCTCTCTTTCTCTCTCTCCTCCTCTTTGGTTTCCTCCATCTCCCTCGGGCTCGTTCACAGATGCGCGCTCACGCCTACAGCCGTCTCCTCCACGTACACGCTTAGACGCGTAGCGTCGAAACTTACGAGAGCGCGCAGTTATAACTTTTTATTTTAAAGATGGCAGCGTCTCATTTGCAATTCTATGCAGGACGTCGATACTCCTGATTTATCGTTACCATACTTATACCGGGTCCGCGTGTTTCTGCCACAATTTATATCGGGAGTACGAAGCCGCGTCGGTACGTCTGTGCACGCCGATACGTGTGTACTTTATTTATTCGCGACGTTTTCACGATGATCTCTTCCTCGGATGCCTTTGCTCCCGTTCGTTCGAGCAACGACAAAAGTCGGGGATGCAGACGGATGCATCGAGGTCTGGCCACGCGTACCCGCGGGAAAACGTGCAGTCGATTGGACCACCGTTCGTCGATCTCAAATTCACAATTGAATCCAAAGTTAGACTCGAGAGCGAAGAGAGCAACCGTGCAGTACCCGGAGCGCCGATGGCACGACGGCCAGAATCGGAGACGCGTAAAATCTCCAAGGGTGTTTCTTCGCGGGAAGGTATTCGATGCATTCGTTCGTTCGTCCGGTTAAGGATCGAAGCGAACTATGCGTGGCGAAAGGTGTGTTCGGGCGGGGAACCGAGATCGACCTTGATCGAGCGTACGCTAACTCGTAAGAGAAGTAGATCGTAAAAAAAACCCGGCAATAAAAATGGTAATACACCGAATAATACGCGCATAATACCAGCCATTATCCACGCGCCTGTACCTTTATTATCTTCTTTATACTTGATACAGTACGGATCGTAAAGATCGCTGTAATAAAAAGTATTATTTTTGTCGTGCAGACCGATGCACTGGGCGCTGTTCTCTGCTGTTCAACGGAGACGAAGCAAACGAAAATTGTTCCGTTACTTCGACATTTACAATCGAAGAAAATAATTGTTTTCGTCGTAAACGTATCGATTAACCCCTTGGAATCCGAGCGATTCGGACCTTTAACCTATCGTTCCGCGACATTTTATTCTTAGTCTCGCGAGTATCCGCGAGGGTGCAATTGTTTCCGCTCCACCGATGCCGCTGTTTGGACCAATTTGGACGCGTTTCAATCGCGCGGCGTCACCGTCGGACAAAAAGTTCCTTTTCCAACGAGAGACTAATTACGCTTGCTACGGCGGGATAATTAAGCTACGGAACGAGAGTCCGGCGACGACTTTCTCGAGTTTGTCAGCGGCGAAGTTTCCGGTCCCGATCGACGAGTAGGCGTCGAGGATAACCGGCGAGCAAGGGTGCGATGAAAATTCGTTGGGGGAAAGAGGGAAGAGAGGAGGGTGGAGGTATAAAGAACGCGATCGGAAATTGGTCGAAAAAGCAGGGCAGAATGACCGTCGAAAAGTGGCAAACCCGTTCTGCGCGGCGCAAGCTCGCACCATTGTTCGACTTATCGGCCTCTACCACGTGCTTTACATAATGGCAGTGTCGAAAATGCGGTTTAACGATATCTAAACACGAGTACTCGGCCGTTTTAACTGGAAACGCGCCGCGGCATGGGGTGGACCAGCTGCGCGAGAGAGAAAGAGATCGGCTCGTTGTGTTTCCCGCTGGCGAAATCCCCTTTCGCTGGGGAACGTTCTGAGCCGGATACATAGCGCGCTCTCTCTTCGCCTCTGTTACACACGCGCGCCCGTGTCGCGGAAAAGAGGGAGGAGACAAGGGTGAGAACGAACGAGAATGGGAACAGCGTTCGCAGTGATGCGCTGCGAGAAGCAGATATCGGTTTACATCCGAACAATTGCTGCCTTTTACCGGCTCCAAAACGTTATGCTAATTGGTTCGGTATCCGCGGAACATGCAACCAGAGGAGCCTTTCGGCGATCCCTTTATTTTCCGATCGCGTTACGGACCAACCGAGTGGCTTCGCGTTTTTCTCCGTCGCGTTCTCTTCTGCTTAGCGTCGCTAAAAACTGCCGATTTTACGCCAACTTTTATCTCTCGAATTACTTCGGAACACGTCGTAACGATCGCATTCGCGCCTTACAAATATTCCGAATTAACAGCAAGGAGAAGATAAATATTTCCGTAATCGTTGATTGCGTTTTGCGCGTCGACGATCGGTTGAAATCGTTCGGACGGTTCCATTTACGTGTCGTTAAAGCAGCGAGTAACAATAATATCGGCGCACGTGCATAAACATTCGTATAATGATTATTCTATTCAACATCGCGGATCGATCGGTGCTACGGCTCGTATTTTTACGACAAATCGAACGACGCGGCCATAAAGGCGACGATGGCTCATCGCCGAGGCAGCGGTTCCGTATAGTTGCATTTATGACTCGTCGAATTATTACATTTTGCGACAACGGTTCCCAAATTTACCCGTGTACCGAAAGCGAACGAAATTCTTGTTCGAATACAAATTTCGAACAAACAATTTCAAGTACAACGTACCGTCGAACGAACGGGTGTCGACGTTTCCTTCCTCGCGTTCCAAGTACAAAACGGTGGCACGCTGGGTCGATAAATAACAACAATTAGCCGTACACTAATATTCTTGGAACGCTTATCGCGTTAACGTTCCGATACATATACCGCTTAATTAGATGCGAGAGAGTTGCCGGGGCTACGTTCGTTCGGGGCAACTTGCGAGTAATTACGTCGGGCGATCCTCATGCGTAACGCAACGCGTGCGCGACAAGACGGGATCGAACATTGTATAAAATGGTGCGGCGTAAACAGAGCTATCGTTCCACCGGGATCTTTTCGGTAGCGAGTTTCGATGCGAGATATATCTCGGAGTACTTGCCAACAAGCTCGTTCCGGGTAGTTCGCCGGGGATCCCGAGGAAAACTCGCGAGAGCGCGACGAGAAAATAAAGAAATTCGCGAGCACTGGACGCGACCGAGCGAATCGATCGCCGCGAGACTTGAATTCGGTTAAACGTTTTCGTCGAAACGATTACACGCTGTCCGATAAAGAAATCGTCCCGTTCCAGACGGTAATAGCTACAATTATCATTTCGATGAAATATGGTCGCCGGTCCGACAACGTATGCACACCCGTACGAATTGCGGGGACAAAACTAGTTTGTCTCCTCGAACGTGCGCGCCGCCCTGCCCGAGCAATTTACGAATCGGAAATTGTCGAAAATAGCCAAACCGTTCGCGATCGTCGCTGTTTTCCGCTGTTCAATTCGGACTTGGAAGGGCCCGATATTCTCGGCTCGAAAGCTACCTGTAAATTCGCGAAAACTATTACTTTCCAATCAAGAGCCAAGTTCGAAGACCCTCGTGGACGTGATTCGAGACATAAGCGTAGCCGAGACAAACGCAAATACGACCGAGAGCGAACCAAGAAGATTTGTATTCGATATGAAAAAGAAATTACAAGTTCGACGAACTCCATTCGCAGGTTTCTGTTAGACGCGCTCGTTCTTTTTTAAACGCCGAACGAATCGACGCGTTCGCGAGCCGTGTTTGCTTTGCGAATAATCGATGAGCACTTTGTTGTAACTAGACGTCGACGTTGACGTAACGCGTCGCGGGAGCTAAGACAATCGTCGCTATAGCCGGCTACCCGCTCGCGATAAATCTCAATTACAGAGGTAACGCGGGACGTCGATCGGTCGCGATTAATTATTCTTTTTGATTCCGCGGTGCTCCGCGCTCATCGAATCGAGCTCCTCGCGTTCTCCGTTCCGACGACGACGATACATTTGGTATCGCGAAATATTCTAATTAAAAAAATGTCCACTGCATTTTACGTTTCAATTATAATTTCGTACGAAAGGAGAAGTGGACGCTAGTCCATACCGTTTCGTCTTATTCGAATGATAATTTCTTTTGTACGCGTGTCTATAATACCCTTTTTTTCTTCATTCTCGGTAATCGTGTTTTCGACAGACGTCTCGACGACCGACGAACGGGGAAAGTTGTTAAAAAATAAACGATCAAGTCCTCCCTCCACCGAAACGTGTATTTTCCGCGTTCGTACCGCGGGCCGTCCGCCGACGGCCGTCGAGATCCGCGATCGCAATCGACGGCTAGAACTTCCTGGGTGAACCTCCGTCCGGATTGTCGACGAAACGAAAAATTTCCACGTCGAACGAGTCTTCCGAGCTGACAGACCCCCTTCGAAGACTCGCGCCGCCTGTCGATTACCGCGAAATTAAACGCGAATTCATTGAAACCGAACGGACTTCTCTCGTTTTTTACGCTGACGCGAAAACGTCGGAGATTTGACGATCGGAGCCCCGAAATCCGGAACATGTCTACCACCCATCGTTTCGAGGAATACAGCTTCTTTCGTTTAACAACAGCTCGTACCGCGTCGAACGGTGGACTCGCGCTATTTTGGAATTCATGGCTTTAATTCGCAAAGCGCAACAGCCGCGATTCGAGTTAAGTTCTGCAACGACGGAAAGTAATTCCGTACGACTGGAGGCAAGGAGTCGCTGTAAATATTCCACGAATTCCTGAAACCGTGCTCGATCGTACGTTTCGGTCTTGCTCGGAATAATAATAATAATAGCAACGGTAGCAATAATGATAAAAATAATAATAATATAAATAATAGCGATAGCGACGGCAATAATAACGGTAATAATAACGCTCGTAATAATAGCAATAACAATAACAATAACAGTAATAACGACAGAGCGTTATTGCGCGTAATAATTTTCAACGACGTAATCGTTAAGAAAGGACGTCCCAGGGTAACTACGCCTATAATCGTTATCGTTACGGTTTACGTCGCTCTGTTCCCTCCGTTCTTTCCTCCTTGTCTGGGTCCTCGATTTCCTCCCTATCTTCTCATCTTGCCCAGCCTACTACCCCTCTCTCCTCGTCTCGCTCTATTTTGCTATCTATACTTTTGCATCGTTACTATCTCCGTTTTTTTTTTTTTTTTACTCACGCGACTGCATTCTCATCGTTGTCATATCCGCACTCGCACCTAGGTATCGCTGGTTGGTCACTGATCGAGTGGCGATCGGGGTTTTTCAAAGTTTCGTTCGGCGTCTCCGGACGTCGATAACGCTTGCTCCCCTCGCGAGCAGTGTTCGTTTCTCTCGGAGCGGTCGGAGGCATAAAGAGTTAAACGAGGTTTCGCCCCGTAGTCCAGCGCGAAGGAGGCCGGGCGGTCGGCGAGGAGCGGGCAAGACGTTCGAAGCGGGCGTGGGAGGCGGTTGGTATTGGTGGCACACGTACTCGAAGGAGAGCATTAGTTTCAACGATTATTAGAGTTAGTTCTAGCCGAATGAGTTTCATAAATGCCCGGGGAAAACTCGGAGCGTATACTTGTATTTATACGAGCAGCTAGACGGAGACAGGAGGGTGAGGCGGTGTTCCGGGGGTTCTGGAGCGGGAACGAGAGAAAGAGAATCGTTCCGCACCGTCCCCAGGGGTAGGGCGCTCTCTTTCCCCCTTCGCCCTCTTCGCCTCGCCGTACTCTCCGCTCGGCCTCCTATTATTATTATTTTTTATCACAATATTTGCTTTTCCCACATTCTGTTTTATGTTAATGGTCGCTGCCTGGCCCTCTCCGACCCCCCCCTCCCGGCCTCCTCTTGCTCCGTCCTCGCTCCTTTTTCTCGCCGGTTCCCGCTTCGTATGCATGGCCTCGGGGAACTTTTAGCATTTTGTCTCGAATTTAAAAAGTTTTTCCGCCGCTCTCGTCCCCACGCTGCCCCTCCGCGCCGTCTCTTCCTCGCCAGCTATCTATCTCTCCTGCTCTTCTTCTCCACCCTCGCATCTCCGCGGCTCCCTAGGTTCTCCTTGCCGCGAGGTCGTTCCTTTTCCTTCCTTCGTCTACAACTTTGTGCGCATCTCCCGGTCGATTCGTCTTCGAAATCGCGGCAACGCGAATACAAACAGACCGGCCGTATCGTCGCGTTCCGAGCACTTTGTCGCGGTACCAGCCGTGGCTCGCGAAAAATTACGTTCTTTGGAAACACGTTTATCGGTTCGTGAAGTTACGATCGATGGCAGGGTATGCAGTCTTTGGGACCGATTCCTGTTCGGTCTTTCTTTGATGCGAGTTGGTCAACGGTTCTGGATGTATTTTAGGGTCGAAAACAAGCGCGAGATCGCGGTACGCTTGTTTATCATGTTCCGTTGATCGAGGAAACTCGAGATCCGCGGGAGGTCGGCCAGAGGAAAAACAGATCGGAGCCGGGGAGGAGAGAAAAAGGGCCGAGACGGTTGGAATTCGGAAGAACAAGAGCGAGAAAGTTTCGTAAAACCGACTCGAAGACGGATCGATCTGTTCCTCGCGACTCGCGACTCGCGGGACGAGAAACGACCAGCAAAGAAAAGAGGAGGGTGTGCACCGAGCGTGTGCTTTCCTCCCGCTTGTATCGACGGCGGAGAGGAGGTAGGAGCGTAGTTTCTCGAGCCCGAAATCCATAAGTTAAGAATTTTTCGCGGAGTGGAAAACTTTCGTATAATATAGCGTTCGGTCCCCGCATCCAGAGCTCCGCGGCGAAGTTTCGTAATATATTACGCGTTTCTCTGGCTCGTCGCGGCCTTAACGGCGCACCCAGCGCACGAACAAATTGGAATTTTTACGTTTGAAACTCGGTCGTTGCACTCGGTAAACTCGATCGTCGCGTTACGGTTCTATCGTCGAATAGAAATCGGCTCCGGTACACTCCGATTCTCTCGCCGCGATGCGCAGTTTAGAATTTTAGAAAAACAAGGAGTGAAATTACGAGTACAAGGAACGTACTACGCGGCTTACCGCGAAGCGAACGTGTAAACGTCCTTCTCCCGGAGTCCTTGCCTTGTTTACGCACAGTGTTGTCATACCGTGCCCCACCTCGACGCCACCGAAATGTACAAGCAAGACGGATTATCCCCTCCTTATCACCAATCTTGCTTTTCCTCTTTTCTTGCAACGAAAGATCGTTGTTCGGTGGTCGCGTGTGATTGCAGAGAGATCTTGGAGTTGTTCGTCGAGAAGGAGCAATGTACGTAATACTCGGTAAAGTTGGTCGAAATAAAGTTGCGAGTATTTCTTGAGGCGTGGGTAACGGAGGAAAAGTTTGTCTCGCGGCTAGCAACTCCGTCGCGGAATTATTTTGCTGGCGTGGATTCCCTTGGAACGAAACAGGGAGAAGCGACGCGCCGGGCTCGCGGCGAGTAGAAACGGCCGCTTTATCGGCTCGAAATCGATCGATTCGCGCGCATCGGAGTCTCGTGCAAAATATAAAAAAATGGAGGAAAAATGGGGAGCGAGAGGGTGGGAGTAGAATAGAATTCCTCGTATCCCCGCAGCTCCATAACTTTTGACGAGTTTCAACGAGTCGAAACCGTGGCGAGATGTGGATATAATTTTATCCAGTTTTTTATTGCGGACATGTTGAACTGGTAAGGGCTTCGATAGCGGCAGCTGAATCGGAAATATTGCCCATAAATATCGGAGATACCCACCCAGCCACGTGTAACTTCACGCACGTGCAGCCTCCCGCGTACGTACGCGGAATTCTCGACGGTGTGCGCCTCACGCGGATTCCCATACGCGCTCATCGCGCTGCACACGCTAGCTGCCACCTCCTCCTCCTCGGCCTCCTCCACCTCCACCTTCTCCCCTCATCCCCCGACCTATCCGCCGCGTACCTGCAGATAGCCGATTCGTATCGTCAATCCTGGCCACCCTATATACCCTCCGCGGTATAGGGCCTACGCCGCGTCCGCGTCCCGTATCTATTCCGCGACGGCTCTATCGCGAAATGGATTTTTTTTCAAAATCGTGAAAGCGCTCCCACCCTACCCCTTCGCCGCCTATGCTCTGCCCTCTCCTGCCGCCCCCGAACACCCGTCCTCCTCCTGCTCCCTTCCCGCCTCCACCTTCTACCCCCGCCCCCTCGCCTACCACCCTGTCGGCCGCGGTTACGCTGGAAAAAATGTTTCAAATTCCTCGAATTGCTGCGATTAGTTTCCGTCTCGATTGTTCGATCGGTCGGCCATTCGAGACGGATCGTCCAAGTACAGCCGAACTCTCGACGCCGTGTGCGTCATCGACCTCGTCGCGTCGAGATTTCGGACAAGCCGATAGGGTGGTAATTTCAGGATCGTTAAATAAAAGAGATGTTATTTCGTTCGCGTACGATGCTAATGTGAAACGTTATCCCTCTTAGCATCGACGACGACATGTGTATGTACACGAACTTGT
Organism: Hylaeus volcanicus; assembly: GCF_026283585.1. Classification (NCBI taxonomy): domain Eukaryota; kingdom Metazoa; phylum Arthropoda; class Insecta; order Hymenoptera; family Colletidae; genus Hylaeus; species Hylaeus volcanicus. The sequence goes on from NC_071977.1 coordinate 32,243,389, forward strand.
TGGATGCGTTTAGTAGTACAGAAATCGCGTATATTCCTGCGTTCACGTTAACCCGATTTTAATATTACAAAATACACCTACGCCGAAAGTGGCGACTTGTGCCATCGCAACAAGCATCGTACAACGAATAAAAAAAAAAATTGTCGATGTTGTATCGGTTACTCGGAATATTTCGCTAATTTCTGGTTGGAACCCTAGCGCGCGGGATATCTCGGCGTGAGCTCGCGTTGGGCTAAGCGAAGCGCGGCGTGATCGCGGATACGCGCCCCGCGTCGTTCGAAGCGAGCGAAACGAGTCTCGGTACGGTCGAAGCGCGACAAAAGGCGAAGTGGCTCTTTCATTGGCCGTGGCAGAAAGCGCGAAATAAAAAAAAAAAAAAAAGCAGCGTCGAGAACGAAGTGGCTGTATCGGGGAGGGCGCGCAGGAACGGTCTCGGTGGAGGGAGATAGGAATAAAGGAGGCTTCGCATTATTTTGAACGCGGACCTCCGACTCTCTTTCTGCCTCTTTTTTCCTCATTCCGTTGCCGGTCTGCCTGGCGGTTTTCGGCCGGGAGAATTCACGGATAGGCGCAGCCAGGACAAATCGTTGAGAACGCCTCGCGCGAAAAGAGCCGGAGAAAATTCGTGGCAGCGGCGGCGGAGATAGACGGGCCCGGAACGGGGAAAACGTTTCCCGCGTTCGAGACGCTTTTCACCGACACCGTCGTCGTCCCCGAGGCGCGACGGCGATCGCTCGAACCTCGATTGACCGTTTCGCCGAAAGTAACTTATAAATAGTACGAATACGAATAGAGCGTTCGTGTTTTGAAAGATGTAGTTTCGAGTAAAACGGGCCGAATGTCAAGGAGGAATAATTCGAAATTGTCAAAGCAACGCACCCCTCGAGCAAACCTTATTAAATTAGTGCTCGCGAGGGTGCGTTGGCCAGCGATTGCACCCTCGAGGAAACAAAAGGACCTCTCGGTGTAAAATTGATATAAAGCGGCGAGCAAGTATAACAGCTGTGCTCGCGAAGGCGCGCGAACGCGCGATTGATATCGAATAGCTGCAGTACCGCCTCGGAGAGAAATAAAAGGAACCGCGGAGCCGTAGAAAATCGATGGAAACGATTCTAACGTTTCTCGCTTCCGACGATACGCAGATTCGGAGAGTGCGGATTTCTCGTCGATAAACTTGCACCAACGAGCCGTGCTCCTCTCGACAATGGAATCGACCGGAGCGCCGATTAAAAAGTTTCTGCTGCTCCATGCTACGCGAACGCTTATATTTTCTACGTGGACCGACGTATTTGAAAGAAATATTAGTAGAAATACGGCAACGTATTCGTACCTTTCGATAGAAACGAACGCGGAATCGTGGCCGAGAGAAACACCGTTCGCGACCAGCGAGCCAAAGAAACCGATCGGGGGATGGTTTACGCGGCGCCGGTCTACGAGTCCTTTGGACCGATGACGATGCTTCGAACGCGTTCACCATCCAGCCGATGCTTCCGCCTCTCGGGATGCTAAGTACGCCCTCGGATATGAACGTGATTAATTACCACCAAATAGGAGCCGACGTAGATTGATATACCGAACGTTCTTGCAGCTTTCCCGTCGATTTACGGTCGCATCTATGGGTTATGACAATGGGGACAGAACGGACGAGGGAGGGGGAGTCGGTGTATGCGGTTGTCGTCGATGCGCCGACCTGTCGATAGGCCGAAGAGGGAAAGGAGATGGATAGATCACCGGATAGATAGACGCGTGCGTGTATAAATAGAGAAACACGGGAAAGAAAAAGAGTGACGAAGGGAAAAGGGTCGAACGCTGCGGGGGTGTTATCGAAGAATACTCGTTGACGAGTACAAGGAAAAAGGAAAAGCTCGTATGTTGTCGCGTTACGCGTCGTGATTCCGTTACGCAGCAAATTATTTTACTCTGCTAGCATTACGAGATCCTATGACGAGAATCACAATAGGCTTCGGAAGACAAAAGAAATGCGTGTTTGCACCTTGTCGCGTTGAAAAGTTCCCCACACCTACTCCGATCGAAACTAAAAATATTATTCTGTTTTTACTGACTCGATTTTTCCTTTTTGTTTCAGGTAAGTCACCAACGCTTCATACCGACGAATCTATGTACGTCTAATTCTCAAAGAAACTCCTAGTCACAGGTATTTACGATTATTCCTCGTTATCGTTATTTTCACGTAAAATAAATCTATCTCCTTTGTATATTTTTCGGCGATCGTCGAAGGGATTCGAAAATACCTCGGTCGTTCGATTACGAGTGCCATAGCTCGGGAGGCTGTAAAGGAATAGGAAGGTGTACAAGGTTAACGACTGTTCCTCCCTCTCTCGGCGTTTCGCTGATCGGGTTCAGTCGCGTAGGAAACGAGGCACGAGGTGCGCAACCTCTCGTCTTGAAATTCCCAGTTGTCGTAGTTGGAATAATGATTAGTCAATTAATTAACGTACACATAATTATCAGCGAAGACGGGGAAAGCCGTGGGCGAGGAGCACGCGGTTGGAGAGTGCCAGCTGTCGCTTTATCGGTAGCGTAACCACCATCCACGCCTCGTTCGGTTTCGCCTTCGATTAGGAATTATTCAGGAAATTAATTGTGCGTGAAGTCTGCCAACGCGACCCTCTTCTGTCTCTCCGTTTGTCTCTGTTCCCTGCTCGATTTCTCAGTCCGTTCCACTCTTTTCTCGGTTCTCCGTCCCTCGATACGCGCACCCTCTCATTCCCTCCGCATCCCGGTCTCTCGATTCGATTCGAGTCGAATCGAGTTTGGTCGGGTCGGGTCGAGTCGAGGTGAGGTGAGGTGAGGTGAGGTGAAACGAGTCGATTCGAGTCGAGTCGAGTCGAGTCGAGTCGAGTCGAGTAGAGTCGAGTCGAGTCGAGTCGAGTCGAGTCACCCTACCGTGTACCACTTCCGCGATCTCCCATTCTCCGCAACCACCCACACGCGCCACCACGCTTCCTCTCCTCTGCCGTGCGGGGTCGGAGCGCACCCGTCAGAAGTGGCACTCTTTTTTTCAATATCGTGCTCCTCGAGCCCCCGTACGTCTCGAGGCTCGCAAAATATGACGCATCGAATATAAAAAAATATACAACGCTCGGCTCCATTATTATTCCCCTGAAGCGGTCTCCCTGCGGTTTACCTAATTCTTTCTTCCACCCCTTCTTACCGACTCTCGTGTACCCCCCTGCTTTGCCGATTCACTTTAACCTCCCCGATGATTTTTGCAGCAGGAAAGCACAACGTTGGCCGGGTACCTACTTTGCGAGGTTCGCGATCCTTTCCTTCGATCGCGATTTCGAACGGTTAAACTCGAAGGGATAACGTATCGACAAAATTTGTTTACGCTTTTTAGAAGAGTAACGAATAATCTTACTAGCGACGATAACCTTGGGGAGCTTTCCGATGTACGTATTGGAAACGTGTTTGACTCCTGATCGTTACCATTATATCTTTATTTATTTATTTTTTATACAGATAAAAACGATTATTTTACATAAGTTGCGTAATGTATGCAAATCTGTGTGATATGTATACAATACTTTCAACGCATCGATGATGTAACAATCTTGCTTTGCCCCGATTCGCGAAACGTTTGTATTCCCCTTTCGCCGATTCTTCGTTGTTTAATTACATACTAGAAGAGTTACGATTACGAAAAGGCGCGATTGCGTAAACTTGTTTATCGATTAAACGTTGCACAAGAAGATTATCGGTTGCATCGGGTCAAACTTTTCCGATTAAAATTAATTAAATAATATAGATATTATTATATCGCGCGTAACGAGATACCGTGCATACGTGTAAATAAATTATCGAACGGTTATTAACGGGTATCGAAACCTCTTTGATCCAGAATTATTTTCCTCGGGTAAAGAGGATGTTCTTCGCGTGACTCGAATTAATTTGCATTCGACAAACGCGATTGAATTCTTGGGAATTTAAATAACGATGTATATTTACGCGACATTCTTCTCTAAAACTACCCGGTCGACCTATTTCGAAATTGTATTTAAAGTTACTCGATTATTAATAATGCTTCAACCGTAATTTGTGGCAACGTTTATTGAAATGGAGAACTAATTATATTAATAAATTAATTTCTCCGTTAGAGATAGATCGATAGGTGTAGCGTTGATTTATTTTCGGATAAAAGTCCGTCTAAATCTAAACTAGCTTGTATCGGTACAAGTGGGTTAACTTTAAAATTTCATAGCTGCAAAAATACTCGAACGGAGGTCGATTGCTACGTTTGTTCTCCATGTTAAGGTAGCAATTATTTGGCAACGAAGGGTAACGATAAATTTCACGCACGTTAGAATATGTACAACAGGCCCGAAGAGGTTAAATCAACTGTTTACTCTGCGTAAATCCGAGCGTCATAGCGGGTGAAGTTAACGGGCGCTTTAGATAAACGACGATCGAATAATCAAGGCTACCGCATCTCGTTTGGCGGAGGTTGAGATCGCATCGTCGGCGTCGGCGTCGATTCGGGTCGAGGGAACAAGAAACAATGAGACGGAGGGTGCGGGTAGAAGGGAGCGAGATCGACGGCTCCGCACAGAACGAATTGCACCTGTATGCGGGCGAATCGGGACTACGCTCTACTAATAATTGTGCTCATCTATTTATATTAATTATCGGCGATTAGCAGTACCAATTAATCGCATTATCGTTGCAGCCCGCTCGCGTGCGCGCGCACAAGCCACCGTTGTATGCTCGAATAGAACGGCATAGTTGCTGGTCGGTGTAGTCGTTGCTGTCTATTGCCTCGTTGTCGGCATTTCCGGTGTTGCCGTTGCTGGAAAGAGGGTGGCAGCACGTAGGGCAACCCTCTACACAGGGGGTGGGATCGTGCTACCGCGGCACCAGCGACGAGTCGCTCCGCCTCGTGAGTAATTTACTGTTATTGGTCGAATTATGCCACGGTCGAATGCATATTTATGCGGTTAATTATAATTTATGATAAAGCACCGTCGTCGTGAACGACGATCGGCAGTTTAACATGGAACGACGTGTCGCGCCGACGATGCGATCCTCCGCGGGAAATCAATCGGAAACATATCGTACTCGTCACCCGTATTCCTTCCAAATCTGTTCCTCGAAAAATTTCATTTTTCTAAATAGAAAACTGTTCCTCTTCGGGATCCACCTTGGATCCCATACAAGGGCACTCGCCGCGCAGGTGTTTGCGAATTAAAATAGCGATAATTGCCACTTGCAGTCTGCCACGCGAAACAGAACGGAGCGGAGCCGTCGAAATGGTCGCGAGGACGAGGAGGGGGGAAGAAGACGCGTCGACTTAACGCGCGTAACGCGAAAATATACGATAAATCCATAGGCGTATCCGCGGCTGTCGCGTGCTCGCGACGAGCACAGACACGAAGAGGTTGGGGGTTGACGAAGGTGGGGGGTACAAAAAGCAACAGCTCGGGTTGCCACATAATGGGGTTTTCATATTTTCACCCGTGAATGGCATCGCGCATCGGTGAGTCGCGTAAATGGGAAGGCGCGGTGGTAGATTCTCGCGTTGCATCTGCGACTGCAACGGCGAACACAAGGACGGAATCGACAGCGACGGCGTTGGGGCTACGACGACGACGACGATGGCGGCGACGGTGAAGAACGACGCCGGCGTCGTGCTCGTAGGCGACTGCTCCGACGAAAGTAGACGCGCGAATGCGAGCGCGCGACACGGCGCGGTGCGGTGCGGTGCATCGAATCGACCACGCAGCCCGGAATTAATAACTCGCACGAGTAAACCGTGTGCCGGGGGTATCCACGGATCCTCTTCAACGGCCTTTCACCGTTTTCTGTATTTTAATCGCCTCCGTTTCCGCAAGATTCGCCGCGGGAGTAGACGGCCTTTTTTCATCGCGTCGCTCGAATTCGCCGCCTTTTCACGGCTCGTTTTTATATTATCGCCTGTAATTATGTCGGGTGGGGAAACATCGTCGGGCGTGGAAATTAACGTCCCTAGAATGGGATAAAGATTCATTGTGGGATCCGGGGTACACGCCCGTGTCGTCGTTCTTCGCTCGTCCCCGTTTCAACGGCGCGACTAGACGCGACGCTTCGATGAATTTCCTTCGAGTTTTACGCAACGTTTCTCGCTATTTAATCGACCCTAATGCTAACCCGTATAACGCGAATCGCGCGTCCCCGTTTCCTTAGGCAGTTTTTCTCGACGGTTGATAGCGATCGACTCGTTGGAAATCCTCGGAGCAGCGACGGATACATCCGCGACTCGGGCCTAACGGTACGGCGAGCTTGCGTCGCATCTGTATCGTCCTCGCATACCCGAGGTAAATCTGCGGCATGGTCGGTGGAATTCCAGTCAGGCGCGCCACTCTTCCTCGAAAGGAGAGCAATCTCTTCGAGAAGCGCGTAAAGATCGCGAGGAACGAGAAGAAAGTCGGCGATTTTTCGTCGAAACTGTGGCTCGACGTCGCTCATTTATCGAAACGAAAGGCAGCAATTCGGGAGTTTCGCGATAACACGAATCAATTTAGGTACGCGTGTCCCCGATACTTGGAAGTGCGCGAGAAAAATACAAAGAAATCGATCTTGTCGAAGCTGCAAACGAGAACAGCTCCTTAATCCGCGTTGCCGCGCAAGTTTCGGGCCGCGCGAAACTGTCGGTGAAACAAGAGGGCTGTTCGAGGAAGTTGGTAAGGCGGGTCCGTAAGCTACGTACCTTATGGCCGTTCCTTAATATCGGTGGAGGGGCAAAAGGGGGTCGAAGGGAGCGAGTGCAAGCGGTAAATCGCGCGTCGTACGAGGCTACTTACGCGAGTAGGTTCTCTCTCGCGAGTTGCATGCTCGTCTTCGTTTCTCTCGGCCTCCTCTTCCTCCCCCCTCGCATCGCGTAACCCTCTCTCGACGCTCTTAGTCATGGCCACCCTCTGCACCCGCCACCGTCTCCGCGAACGCCACGAGCTCCGCTCTCCCTATCGGTAAGCGCGATCTAATGCGATTTGCATTTATATTAAAATATTAATATAGAGGTTACCGCGGCGGCGTCGAAGAATACCGCCACGTTGCCGCGACGATCGCGTTTTAAATGAAAAGCCGAGCGTCGGATCGTTTTCGTTTCGAGAACGCCGATCGGCTGGAAGGCTCGATCTCACCTCGGATGTAGGTCTGTTTCGACGCTATCGTGATCTCAACTTGATCTCGTGAAATAATACGGGGTCAAAATTGGCCCGGCTCTGGTTGAACGCGTTGGCGAGACGGAGTGGGGAGCGGGGCGTTTGAAGTATTCGGGGCGAAGGAAGTCGGGCAGAAAAGGGAAAGGCGCGGCGTGTTACGAGCGTTTCGACGTAGGACGGAAGCCGCGTGAAAAAGAGCGTACACGCGGTCGTATGTCGTGCCACGCGGACATTAATTCCGAAAGGTAAGTAAGCCGCGGTGTACGGTACGTAGCTGGCGGCGGCACAAGTACATCCAGCTAATGTCACTTTGATTCTAGGTTGGGGCAACGCTAGAAGGGGCTCCCTTCCGTAGTCAGCTTCTCGAGCTCGCTCGAGGCTCCCATACATATTCATAAATAAGATACTTGGTTTTTGCCCTCTCCTTCTCCCCGTTCCTTCTGTTCCTTGCCACCTTCCTCTTGGTTCTGTTCGCGCTCCTTCCCTCGCCAGCCGCCACCTTTTACTCCGTCTGCTCGTTCTTCTCTCTTTTCCGCAGCGCGAGCCGCCGAACCACCCTCAACCTCCGCGGACTTTTTTTTATTCCTTTGTTTTCCTCGAACGATCGCTCGGGCACGAGGACGGAAAAAAGAGCAATCTTCCCCTCAGCGGACCGGGACGAGGAGAACGGAATCGTATTTGCATGGAATCTCTGTTCCTCGTCCCCTTAACCGCGTGCCATCGACTCGCGGAATTGAGACGCCGCCGCGCCGTCGAGGAGCGCGCGCGTCTTCCGACATACTCCGCGACCGATAAGCGAAGTTCCTTTTTCTTTGGTCGATACCCCAGGGAAAGTAGTAACTCTTTACGGTTGCTGGAGCGATACCGAAACAAAGATTTATCGCTCGACGTTTCTACCCTTCCACGACGAAGTCTCTTTCGAACCTTATCGTGACCAAACAAGTCTAACTCGTGGATCGGTATGTCGTCGTAATTGCCGTTAATTATGCGAGACGTCTTGAGAATCAGTCCCCTTTCGAGTACATTTTCGTTTCGTTTCTCCAACGGAGCCGACCTTCACGGTTTCTTTCTAGCGTTGCCCGCGAGCGAGGCAAAGGCGGATCGAGGCTGGTTACCGGCCGGCGTGAATCCGCCTTAATCGTCGCGAGTCGGCGCGTGTCGCGCTCGTTACTCGACTTGGCACCGATCGAGGCGAACCTCGATCCGCCTCGGTCTGCCTCCGCACCGTTCGAGGCCTTACCGCCCATCGGATAAGAGCATCCTATTAATCTGCTTAATTATTAGACAAATTAACATTCCTAATTATCGTTCTCGCTTCCATTCTCCGGTGCTCTCGACGTTTATTGCTCGCGGTCGTTGGAGCCTCGTTAGTCCGTTCGGACAGAGGGAGCAATAATAATTATCGGGCCGTCTCGCTTTTTTACCACTGCCCCGGAACGCGAAACGGCAACGGTTATTATCGCGCGTTTCACTTATTAAGTGGACGCCGTGATTCGAGCCGCGCCAATAGAAAAATGATCGCCGAGAAACGAGCCGATTCGAAGCTGCTTTACGCGATTTCGAGTTTACCGATCGGTTGACCAGGAAAACTCGATCAACGATCTTACGAGGCAACGCACATTCTGCTTACGCAACGAATCAAAGATTCTTTAAAAAATAATCGTTCGAGTCGAACCATCGATACGAAGAATCGATTACTGTACCAATGAATATCGTATCGTCCTTGCAAGCTCGGAAAATTTATATTCTCTGTCGTATCAATAATAACGGTATGACATTTAGAGCGATAGTCTGCACGGAAGTATCGGTGCGCCATGCAAAATTGCCAATCGTTGCTTTGATTAAATTTTACCCGCCACTGGCACTGGGTCGAACTCGACGCCGACGTAAAGCCGCGGTCGAGCGTGTCGCTCGAGAATATGTAATCTACCGAAATTTTTCAAACGCTGAGTAGTTTCTCGCGAAGGAAGCACTTCGGCCCAGTTTATCGCGTCTATTAGCCCATGTGTAATTTTAAACTGTTACCGATTCGGCGCAAACCTATTTTCATTCCCGTCGCCGATCGACGAAGCGTAGGACGCACCGGTTCCGCGGGCACGAAACGTCGCTTTATTTCCATCGGATCTACCTTCAAAATTTCATTTTTTACAATTTCCACCGTTCGACATCCTGGCTGAATTTTTTATCAATTTGGAGTTCTGAATTTTGAAAACCAACGTTGTAGACTTTTTACGCAAATATGTCATTCCCCGAGCGACGAATTTGCTTTTTGCGTATGTTTCCAGGATTAATAGCTGCGTTACTTTTCAAAGAAAAACTGTCTTTGCTCGAATCTGTCGGTATACAGTGGCTATAGTTGCATAATTTAAATATTCGCGATGACAAGTGACCCAATTTCGCGTTGCGATACGGTACTTATTTTTCTTTTATCGCAAGCTTGTAAGATTGGCATCGTACAAAGTACATAATAGTACTTTCTATTTAGATCGATATACTCTGCTGTTAAGCATGCTGAACGTGTCAATATTAGCAAATTGCGGAATAGCTTATTCAGCTTCGTTAACTATCACACGCTACCTAGGCGCTAGGAGAAATCCAATTTTCCACTGTCTAACTCATAAAACTAAGCGCGGGTCTCGTGATCCAATTAATCGCGTTGTTTCCTCTGTCAGTAATTACGCGAATAATTTGGATTTCTTTGGCGCTGCGCAGTCTCTCGAGAGTGCGTTATACGAGGTATCGCATTCCGATACCAAGATAACGCGATTATGACCGTGTACGCTACTTTCGCTATGTAGAATTTAAATTCACACGTATTACTATCGCATTAAGTTATGTAGAAAATTTGCTTTCGTCTCGTTAATTATCGGAATGAATAAATATATGGCTCGTGTATCCCGGTTGTTGGCGATGCAACACGTGAGATATTGTAATTTCCAGTACGCGTTTCCGATTTCAAACTTGTTCCGTGGCAAAGCATCGTGTGTGGTTAAAAGGGTGGAAATTTTCGATCCGTGGTTAGAACGCGCGACGAAAAATGAGGCTTCGGGGCGCATTAATGCGTCGCGACGGCCGCACGACGCGTAGGCCTAGGGGGTAGGTCACGGAAGAGATAAATTCTCGTAAAGACCGCATTTCGATGCAACGAGCCGAGGTTCGCTCCGTCTTTGTGATGCTAACGACTAACGTACCCGCAAATATGCAATGACCTCGCATATTTTCCACTTAATTGGATTTTCGTATTCGGCGACGTGTCAAGGAGCACACGAGGCGATTCCGTCGACCCTAACGGTTGGATTCGTCGGTGACGAGCCTGTTATCGCGTTGCCCGTATGCAAATGCCTCGCGACGGATTCGCGCACGGACACCTACGCGCCTTATTTATTCCGGGCCGAGCCGACCTCGCACCGCAACCGCGGAATCGGAAATTCAAAGCCACCGCGACGCGTCGCGTCGCGTCGCGTCAACCCTAACGATGCCGAGGACGCTTTCATTTTCTCCCCGCGATTTGGATATTTCTCCTGGGTTTGCCTAAGCGACTCGCGAGTTCCGTTTCCTCGTTAAAAGGCGGGCTTAAGAATTTACGCCAACTTGGCGACAACGAGACACGGGCCATCGTATGAATTTTTATAACAAGACGTCGATCAATTTTGCTTACAACATCGACGACAAAGCACTGTTAAAGAGAAAGGAACGGAACGTCTTGGTTGCTCGAATCCCAGTCTACTAACGTTCTCGACTAATAACTCTGGCGCAAGGGTGCATTCTCAGCGAGAGCGTCGGAGCTCTATAAACGTCGTTTTATCCAGGAGACGAGAAACGAGCAACGCGACTGATAACGTCGTCGCAAAAGGGCCGGATAGTGGAAGTGTTTCGAAACCGGAGCGCGTCAAGTATGAATCTTGAAAGGATACGAGTTTCATTTCCCGATTCCTCGGCGAAAGGTCGCGTTATTTCCGGACGTCGCGGAAACCGAACTTTAATTCTCAGCTTCTGGAATATAGCCGTGGAAACGGCGGTAACGCATTCGTCCGCGTTCACCAGCGATTCCGCGCGTTTCCCCGAGACCTGTCTCGCCTCTCCTCCTCGCCAACTCCTCGCCTCGCCCAGCCTCGTCACGGCGACGCCATCGCTCTCCTTCGCACCCTTCTGCCGCGACTAATTGACGCGGGGTTGGAAAATCAAGATGGCCGACCTATTACGCTTTCAATCTCGCGCCCCCTGTACCCGGGAGGCAACGTCCTCCCCAAAAATAAATATATTTCGCGCGCTCGAACGCTTCGTTTCGATTCTTCCGGAGCCTCCGTCGAATATCTGGTCCCTCCGCCTCCGCTCGACGAGGTCTGGTACCGTTCCGTCGGAACCGCTGCCACCCCTCAGAAAAGCTGCTAACGCCGTCTGCGAATCGTTCCCACCATCGGAATGCACATCTAACGTGGCGTTGGAGAACGTTTCTTCTTGGCCGCGGAGCTAAGCGTTTAACTGATATTTTCACTCGAGGTCGCGTTAAAATCCCGTACGCGTTCGTTTAGCCAGCCGGCAAGAAAGTGGGAAAAAATGCGTATCCGTTAACCCGCCGCGAACCAATCGACCAAACGCTCCTCGCGAGTGTCCTCGGCCGCCAGGTGTTACGAAGTCATGGCGCGTCATTGAAAATTCCATTTTTACAAAATTTGTTAGAGGGTTGTGTAAAAAATAAAATCACCGGACGGCCACCCCGGGGGTTAAAAGAGTTCTCTCGTTTTCCATCCCCGTCGTTTATTCTTTCGCGTTCCTAGCGACTCTGTTTTTTTTTTTTTTTTTTTTTTAAAGAGAACCTAGAACGCGCGGCCCGCGTCAGGAGGAAAGACCGAGGATAAAGAGAAACGAATCGAGTTCTCCGCGTCTGCAGTTTTATTTGCAGTCGTAATAAAGGAATCTCGTTACCTTCGGGAAGCACGCTCGCTCATGATCGTAGAATGGATAAACGCCGCGGTGGATGCGCCTAGTCGGAGGGGTGGACCGATTAGGCGAGCGGAGGGAAACGAACGCGTCGGGACGAAGCGGCAGGGATTTGACAATTTCTCGCCAATGACGAGCGGAGACGAGAAATTGCCGCGGAATCCGTTCTCGCTCCCTCCGGCAGTCACTTATTTCCTATTTACCACCCTTCGTCTCTGCTTCGTTGGCCTGCGACGTCGAACGACCCCTTCTTACGCGTGGATCGCCCCTCGATACCTTAACCTTTGTCGTGGTTCACCTAAAATGGCGGTTAGAAGATGGCTACCGCGTTTTCTTCGTAATAGTGCTCGCGATCGATGCGTAATCGCAGCTTTGGCGAACCGTCTCGCTGTCGCAAACGTTCGACGACCTTCGCTCGTCTATGGTCCCATCCAATCACTTTCGATTTTACGCCTAGGCGATGGAAATATCGGAAAACGGAGTTGTCGGAGTGGGACCAAATCGCGATGGCGAACCATTTCCCTTGTTTTGTAAATAGTCGCAGTCGAAGCATCGAGTCCAAGAACGACTTTCGATTACGGTGGCATAGTTTCCGTAGCTTTTTTCACACCTCGAGTCATGAAAGACTGTCTTCTTCGAACCGTTTGTTTGCTTAGTTTTTATCGCCACCGACTTTCGATTTAATGGAACGGCCTAGTTGCTTCGAGTAATAAAATGTAATAACGTAGCTTGTAAATGGAACAAATTTTTCCGGAAATTGCTCTTGCTTTTTACTTAAAGAGGTATTTCATTTATATCCAATAGACAAGGCAGACTCGAGGGAATTTGATCTTTCTTCTATTCTCAAACGTCGTTGCAAGCTTCAGGCAAGATGATAGTTTACTCTACCGAACAACTCGAACATTTATTCCCGTTACAAGCTATCCTTACGATACCTGTAAAAATTCAGAGGAGTACAGAGTAAAGCCTACGATTAAGTAGAACATGCTATCTGACCATAACGTCTGACTCGGTACGACACCGCGGATGGTGGTGTTCCTCTTCAAATCGACGTAAAAAGACTTTTCCGACACGGTTACTTCTCGGCGCCCTGAATATTTAATTTTTATTTTCTCTTCGACGCTTTGCGTTTCCCGCTGACCTTTCTCCGTCGCCGTGGCAAATTCTCGCACAATTACCCAAGAGTTTCTGTTTTCTTTCGCGCCTCTGATTTCTTTTTCCGTATCCGCTCCTTCCTAGCGACGCGATGGCGCTCATTGTGGGCGCTAACCTGTTTATCGTTTAACCGGTCGTCGTCCATCCTCGCCTCTCCCTCCTTTCCCGCGTTTCTTTTTTTTTTCCTCTCATTCCACCCTCCGACCTCCCGCTAATATTATATTATCGCGTTTCCTCGTCGACTCTCCTAGTGTTTCATCGGTGCTCGAGTTGCTCTAGATCCTCGCTACGGTCTTTCGTTCTTGGTTCAGGGTAATCCAATTGGACCAACGATTAGGATTATCGTAATTGAAATTATCGCGATTACTTGTTGCGATTAATCGCTGAAATAATCGCAAAATAACGAATCGTTGCCCAACTCTGGTTCGGGCTTTCTTCTCGCGGCTGTCCTCTCGTCGCGGATCCCCCAACCCTCGGCTCCGACGCGTCCAAGTCAGCCGAGAGTTTCCTCAATCAGACCGTTACCAAGAAGTAATTCGCGTTGCTAACCTCGTTAAAGCCGAGGTCGGGCGCTGCCTCGTACCTCCGTGGACCGTGTTCACGATTCCAGACTTAAACCCATTACCCGGCGAACGGTCCCAGGAGATTTTGGTCCCGCTATCGCAATCGGCCGCGTATCGTCGATTATGCCTCGACTACGCGGGAACCTCTTTCGATTCTTCGATGCGTCCAAGGTGCTCGAAACGAGAAGCGTTTTTCGAATTTTTGTTGCGAGAAATTACATCGATAACTCTGAAAATTGTTGCTAGTTCAATTGAAACGTTCCCGTTGCAGGAGTCTGAGGGAAGTGGCACGATCCGAGAAGAATAACAATTTAGATTTTACAGCCGTGATTAGCGGTAGCAACGTTTTCCTGCTACAATATCCTGGGTGGAAAATGGTTGCGCAATAACGTCGACTCGCTTGCGAGAAATTGCATCGCGTTTCGGTTAATGTTACGTATTAGCCGGATCGGCCTACGAAACCGAATAATTGCGGCTTTATCTTGACGGTGGGGGTGGATGCACGAGAAATCGTTTTAACGACGCGGCGACTCGTCGAGCTCCTTCGCGGGACAGGAGATAATGGAATTCAACGAACGTTGCGTACCGACGACGCATTACGAAATTACGATTTAAGCGTCGCGGCGAACGAACGAGGACGAACGATCGGGACGCCGCGAAAAAGGAAGAACGAGAGACGAATGAGGCTGATAATTATCCGTGGTTGAATCGCTCATTCGGATATCGTAGGATATTTACGCGTGGACCCCCGACTAAAACATTCACCAAGAACGGTTGACAGCGAATCGGCGTAGAATTCTCTATCGTAGCGGAAACTTGGCAGGGTAAATCTGGACGATGGCGTCATAGGTTTTTTAAAAGGCTTCCGACGAGATTGTTGTAATAAATAATACGTTAAATGCCGTGATAAATGTTTAACAGAATGTTCACGTTCGTTACGTAACATGGAGAGTTTGTTATAACCGGGACAAGTTTTCCCTGGAATCTCCCGAGGATTTCAATGTTTAACGCAGCGGATGAGCCTCGTAGTTCGATACCATATACGCGCAACAGTTTTACGCGCCGCGTTTATACGTTTTGCTTTGATACTCGTTCATTATTAATCGTTACTTTATGCGGTGTATGTTACCTGTCCCTTAAAAAATATTGGAAAGATAGCTCGCCACTACGTAGTCGCCTGGTGGAAATTGCCGTCTCGCGAAGTGCTAACGGTCTCGGTGGAAGCTCGATGCCAGGCGAAAAGGGGGAAAAGCACGAAATTGGGGGCAAGGGTGGAAGAAGCGCGCGAGACAGGGAGTACACGAGCTTCCGGTTTGTCCCCAGGCCGGCTCTCCAATATTCTTCTCGGTCGGCGATTGGAGATCGAATTGTCCGTTAATTGAAATGATTAATTGTCTCACCTCTGGCGGCCCTGGTCGGACGGTTCGCGTCCCTTGATTGCTTATTTACAAATAGGAAATTCGAAAATGTGCAGAATCGTGAACGCGCGCGCGCGCGCGCGTCGGTGCGGAACGCGGCGAAGAGGAGGCGATGGGAGGCAGGCGCTCGTTCCGTTCCGCGTGTCCTGTCGAAAGAGGAACGAAGAGACGGATCGACGATCGCGCTGGTGCGCGAGACACAGCTACGCGGGGTTGTAGTGTATCCGTGGAAAGGGGGATAACTCGGCGGTAACTCGGATACTCGCTCGCTCACCGAGTTTCCACCGGTTGGAGGATGGGGGCGGTAGGGGCCAACGAGGTGGAGGCCATACGAGCGCCGCAATATCGTAGGATATTACGAATTTGCTATTTTCCGCGGCGGCCGAATTGAAACTGGGATTGTTAATTACTCGGTGATTATCGCAGGCAGAATCGAAGTCGCGCCGAAATTGCAGAAATCGAAATTACTTTTACGATCCTCCTTCTCTGGCTACGTCCCAGCAGCTCTCGGGCTTTTTCGACGGTCCCGTGTCTCGAGCTTGGCCCGCCTTCGTCAGCTTGGCCGACGATCCGACCGGTCCAACACCTCCGATTTACTAGCAACCGTATCTAGATTTTCGATAGGTACACTTATCTCTCGACGAGACTGAAAGTGTCGCGAAAGAATATTCGATTGAAAAAAGAAGCGAGCGTTTAAAAAGTAGTGGCGAGCAGACGGGGCGAATACGAGCAGCCTCGAGCGTCAGACGGGTTAAGGATACGGCGTTAATCGGTCGTTCCTCGATCCGTTGGAAACTAGGGGGTAGTTTCTCACGGCGCGTCTCAATCTCGTGGCTCGACAATGTCCTCTGGTGAAGCGAGCCAGGGCAAAGGGTGAGACGCGATGGAGAAGGAAGAGGAGTGGTTCTCTTGGTCAACGGCAGCGGGCAAATTGAAATTCGTAGATGCGGTGCGGCTCGCTCGGCCAATTGGAATGCAGAATCATACCGGAAATGCCGAGTAATGCGCCAATCAGAGTCTGGGAATAGTTAGAGGCCCGGATGATTAGGAATGCGCGCAATAACCTCTGATTAATGTGATCGGTGTATGGTATATGCCGTGTAGCGTGGCACGACGGCGTCGGTGGCGTCGGTGGCGTCGGCGGCTCGTTGCTCCATCCTCTTTGGCTTGGCTGCCGCTTATGCGAATACACCCTCTGGCCCCTCGTTGCTCTCTCCTCTCTGGTCATTCCCTCCCCCTGCCAGCCTCCACCCGACAACCCTAGACTTGCCGTCCGTCCTCGTCGTACGCGCGTACGATTACACGCGCCTTACGCGCGCTGCGTGCACTCTCACGCAGATTCCGCGCACACATGTACAACCCTTCGCTTCCCCGTATACCAGGAGAAACGGTGCCGGGGCTCGTACTCGTCGTACCGTGTAAGCGCGAATAATATTAGGGCGTTCCTGAAACCGAATCCTGCTAGGCAAAGGTAGCCTATGTTCCTTCCTCGTTTTTATCTTGGCGCAAAACATCTTTCAGGGAAACGCATAACACGGCAAGCATTTTTGCCGTACAACCTTTTAGTTTCTACGATCTGTCTTTCGGTTCTTACAGACGGAGATTTCTTTGTCGGCAGCGAGAGCAAGTTTCAACCATCTATCCGTCGCGTCGGCCCTCTTCGGAATGGCAAAGTAACGCGACGAAGATCGATCATCTTTCTACGTATAAACAATATCATCGCGGGCTTTTGACTCGTTCGCCAACATTTCGGCCACGGTGTGTATCTCTGGCAGCAAGTATAGTTTGCGCAAGAGCTTGCCATCGGCGGCGGCCGCCGGTCGCAAACGAGAGAACCAGGCCCTGGTCGAACGGGTTGTAGGAGGGTGGTAAGGGAAACTGCGTGCGAGTGCTCGACTCGCGTAGCTTTGGGACGAGGGAGTATGCATTTACATAAATACATAACGCGGGTGCATACAATGTTAGTGCTATACTGTCAATTCTACCCTTGCAGCGAGGCAATTCTGAGTTATGCCAGAACGCCATGCCCTATGACGGGCCTCCCTCCTAGTATGCGGCTGCACCCTTCGCGCGCGCCTACCCGTATGTTTGTACCTACCTCTCCCCGCACACCCCAATCCTCTTTCCGCGCCTTCTCCTCCTCCCTCCCGACCGTCTGTGTCCCCCAGGTAACTTAACTCCCTCGCGATCCCGACCGCGGACCTCGGTGTACCCGTGATTGCAACATTCATCTTGCATCTTTCAACTTTTCCCGACCAGCCGTGAAATCGAAACTCGGATTCGACTTTCGAGTTTTTCTCGCGTTCGCGGAGAAGATCTGACCGATGGAAGTTGCCAAGTTCGAGACGTAGTTCTAGTTCGTTGGCTCACGAAGCGGTCACTTTCGGAGACGAGAGAAATATTTCAATTTTCTTCGCACCTGCCGATTCGTTCTTAAAAAGATCAAACTAATACGAGGCGAACAAGTTCTTTCGTTGTAAGATTTCCACGATGAATGTAGCACCAAAAACGGTTATTTCAGTTGTTCGCGTTTTCCCGCATTAAACATTTTCTTTCGCGCCCCCCCCCTACTTTGGAAAACACCGGTTTAATCTAACCGCGGATTGAAAGCAAAACCGCGAGCGAGCTCGATTCTTTGCGCGGGCCCATTAAACGCGCTGGTACTTACGCTTACATAATAATAACGGTGAATAACGAGAAAGCGTCTTTGTTCCGAAGGTTGTGTTTCCATGGCTGGTGGAGCCACGGGAGGCGGACGGTGGCACTGCCTGCGAAATTAAAACTACTAAATCTCTTTCGGAGAGCGTTATAAAACGATGTCCCCTTCCAGTTCTATATTTTCCGTCGGTGACGATATCGAAGGTAGCGGGCGAAACGTTTACGCGGTTGTGTCGGGTTGTCGAAACGCGCGCGTGCAATGGTAGCGAGGAAAGTCGTTAAATGAAAAACGAATCGAAACTTGAACTTGCAAAAAAATTGCATCACCCATCGGTAGACTATAACCGGATCATTTATTTTTCTGTTTCAGGTGAGTGTCCGCTGCCTGTAGACTTGGAAGTCTCGCGGTGCGTGGTCTCGCGCGATTAGGTAGGTCATTTTTTCCCCGCGTCACGACGCCTGGACGAGTTTAAACTCGAACGATTAATAACGGAGCTGCCAGCGATTTCTCGGTCACTCGATATATTAAAGAAGGCGTGAAATTTTAAGTCGATTCATTTTTAAATGCCAGTTCATTTACGGCATCCGCCCTCGTCAACTATTCAGAAATGGACTCTCCAATTCACGACGGAACGTCCTAAAATATATTATATTTGTCTCGACATCGGTCAAAGGTCGCGAATAACTTTCCGCGATATTAACCTCCTTCTTTCCAGCGGCCCCGTTTCGAGTTGCCATCTGCGAATCGACCGACGCGACGGCCAAACAATATCCACCCATCCGAATCGCCGAAAGAAAATTCATAAAAGATTTTGTCCTGCGTCGCGTAACGGTGGCGCGACAAAAACAATCCAGTCGCGCAGGATTTACTGACGATGTTTTCCTATGGAGGCAAGTTTGATCGGCAGTCGTTTAGTTGGTAGTTAGGGGGATACATTCTTTGCAAGCACTTTCATAAACCTTCTCGAAACAATGGATCGGACGGAAAGGGTTAAAAGTGGTGCCGTCGGAGAATTCGTAAACGATTTCGATATAAACAAGATATACGTTTCTTTCTACGTGGAAGATAAGAGTGTATTTTTAGTTCCGAAACGACCCGATAGCGCCGAGTTTTTTACTCCGTATCGTGTAATTTTTCTTCCGTTTTCAACGATGCATCGCGAGCGTAAACGAGATTCTTGGCGATGGGACGACCAGTATACGGCGGCTAGTGGAAGGTAGTCGTACTATTCGCGCCATTCATCTCCGAGGAGACGCGGCGGCGTCGTTGGACGAATGCTCTCGCAACGACCGTTTCCACTCACACTATCTCGTGGACAAGCGCGACGAACGCGGCCGTATTTACCTACACTTGCGCGTGCGGCAGAGTCGGACGCATATCCGGGCGAAACAAATATAAAACATGAAATATATATATATATACTATATTAATGCTCGGCAGTTTCTTCGCGAACGGCGTGTTCGCCGAGATAGCGAGACCGAGCCAGGGTCCGGGAGAGAAAAATATCGTATGAATCATTTATCAGTCTGGCTGCATCCGAACGTACCGTATACTGTTCGCTTGTGTGCGTGGCATCGGCGTCTGCTAGGTTACGTGAACACGCGCTTATATTCCGCTCGCGTGTATCGCGGATGAGGAAACGATTGACTTTTTCGTCTATAACTATTCGTCCTTGTATCGTTTGCATAGACAGGATTTTAATTCGAAATTCGACGTTTCAAACTCGAAGACGAACTTGATTTATAGAAAATATTTTTCTATTCCTTTAGTTTCATATTCCGAATGGACATTCCAATGGAATGGCATCAAAAGCGATAGATCGTCCAACTCTTTCCTCTAAAAACGAGGACAAAAATCTTTGTATCGGATTCTCGAATCCGACAGCGTTCGTCTTAATTAAATTTGAAAATATATGAATATCGTTAATCGTACTAGCCGTTAGCAGTGATTCCGGTGTCGGCACAATTTCGCAGGTATTTTTAAAGTCTTGTAAATTTATCTCATCGTCGATAGTCTGGTAGATCGATACACGCCTCTGCCGATTTGGTAGAAAGCGTCTTCGACGTAGTTTAGACGTAAATATAGAATGTCAACAGCTCCGTCGGCCGACGCGTCGCGATCGCATTATTCCCGATCGATGGAACTTTGATAACGACGAATAGACGCGCGATCGGTTCATCTCGAATCAAATCTATTTGTACGTCTAGAAAACGATAAAATCTTGGCGTTTGATCTTACGTTAGTCGTGAAACGTAAAGCCTCGCGTTCGAAGAGTATGTCGCGAGCTGTAGTCTTACGAACCGATTTATCATCGTTGAACAATAGGTCAAGCGATAGCTGACGCCAGTTATATATACTATTTCTTTGTAAGATATCGCGCGAGAAAAAAACATGGATGGAAAACAGCTACGAGTAGTACTTTCAAAGTCAAGTATACTGGAAACATCGATAGGTTCGAAGAGCATGGTAGCCGGCACGCCTGGGATTTTCTCTCCGACTCGTTCCAAGGTCTAGGACATTCTAATTTTATAAACCTCGATTAAAATTGGAAATTGTAGGATTATTATTCGAACGCTTAAACGCGAAACGTTCCGAGTTTCCTAGAGTTGGTTTCGCGTTTAAAGCGTTGCCACGACTCGTAGCGTGCAAGGTTTGACGAGACTGCGGTGGAAAGGGAGAGGCGGAATCGATAGAGATTTCGGCGCTGTATTTTTTACGACTTTGGCCCTCCAGAGCTAGAAACTGAAATACTCGAGCGACCGACACGGCAGGGACCGAGATTTTGCTCGGCTAAAGTCTCGTCCGCGAATTTAAGAAGCGACGTGCCATCGATCGCTCGCGCCGCGACGAAATTCGAAGTTGCCGTCGGTAATGTCTCGCGAGCAAGATATTAAACGCGAGGCAGGGCAAGGCAAGGCAAGGCGAGGCAAGGCAGCCGTTAAATTAAGTGTCGCTTATTATAATTGCGACTTTAGAGAAATTATTCCAGCGCGTAACGATTCGGTTCCCCTTTTCATTGTTTCTTTCCTCGCGTTTCGCCTTTCATACTTTTACGACGACTCTCGGGGCTGTAAAACGCCGCTCCTCCGCCATCCCGTTTCTAACGGAATCGGCTCGTTCTTTCGACTTTTTTACGCTCTCGAAAAAAATAAAGCCACGCGTATAAGAAGCGCGACTACCTGCAACGGGTATTCGCGATCCGACGCGGAATGAAACTCGCCCCGTTATCGCGAATTTATCGAATTCCGCGATGCCGTCGATTTTCCATTCCATCCATCGAGCTCGAGAATCGATTCCATGCGCGTTTAAAAAGACTCGCGCTCTCAAACGACGCCGATCAGGAAACTCGATATGTTTTTTTCATTTGTTTTCACTTTCCGCTCGTACCCGTTTAAAGTCTACTTGGAAGCCCTTCGAAAACCTTTCGGAATTTTTCATGCAAACAGCATAGACGATAAGGAGTACTAATTTATCGAACGCCTTACGTTTCGATATCGTGGACCACGATGCCTAAACTCGCTCGTCCTTTTCCATCGACGGAAGTATTCGATCCGAGATGAGTTTCTCGGGGAAAGTCGATTTCCAGCTGTAAGGAGGGCTACAGGATCCCTTCGGGTGGGAGGTACGGCAGGTTTACGATTCGATCGCATCCATTTGTCGAGCGGCAGTGCGAGGAACGATCCTCGCGTCGTTGGCCGTCTCGGGGAAAAAATAGTCTGGCGAGAGGCAGGGCACTCGCGAATAATATCGTCGGTGTATTTGCTCGTGTCGGGAGGAGTGCGCGTCGTCGAATACCCGGCTACGGATACGGAACAGAAACATCCCGGCACCGGTAGCGACGCTTTATTGCGATTTTTATATTTCATTCCGTTGGGGTCCGGTCCGATCAAAAGCACTCTGCAGTATGCATGGGAAGTCCGATCTACCTTTGGTACCTGGTTGTGTGCCGGTCGAGCAACGGTCGCGCCGCGAGAGACCAGAGGAAAAGCGAACAAGAGGATACTCGCCGAGAGAGATACGCCGGGCAAACGGCTGGCAACGATTCGACGGAGACAGACGGCGAGGGAGACTGTTGCGGCGGGGCGGAGGGCAGCCGAAGGGGGTCCGCGGAGAAAGAGGGCGATGGGGAAACACCAATTTTTCACCCTCGAATAAAATTATTATCGACGAATGAGTAAGTGGGTTGCAGGTTATCGGGTAGGAGGCGGGTTGCTCGCGTCGAGTCGCGCCGGTAGCCCGAGAGGGGGGCAGCCCGCGATGGATGGCGTTTGGAAAAGCTCGCGGCACCGAAGGCGAAAGCAAGAGCGGCTCGCGACGAGGGAGAAAGAGCGCGGCCGGCTCATTTTTAATATTTAAAATTTAATTTACAAAATGCCACCGGCTGCTCTCTTCCGCGTCCGAGGCCACTCTCTCGTTCTCTCCCCCCCCTCTCTCTCTCTCTCGCTCTCTCGCTCTTGGTTGCGCACCTGAACGCAATCGTTACAGTTTCCCTTACTCGCCTGCCCGCTGTTTCGCGCTGCCCTTTTGCGTTACTTCGTCGATCGGCAGCGATACCCTAAACGCGGCGACTTCTCCTTGACTCTCTTTCGAATCGGCCGCGTTTCCCTGTTCGAGGATACAGAGAGTCCTCGAGTTGCACGGATTCACGGATACGCGGTTGCGCGCGTTTCATTTTCATTCGATTTTCCAACCAAGATCGTACACGACGCGCGTCCGACCGAGACAGAGGGGCCAGTATACTACTTGGCGCGAAGGAGCCTTGGCTAGCCGTGCTTGATCAGACGTCGCGGCTAGCCTGTATTGCTCGCTTCCCTCCGCGGTTCTCTCACCTATGACGCTTCTGAGCGCCCTCCTTCCCGGTATACTATCAGATTCTCGAGTATTCTAAACGATTTAGGGACACGTATATACAGTCACTTGTATAATGCAGTATCGAGTTTCCGCTCATAATACCTTTAATGTTCTCTGTGGTTGTCTGCCGTACTTGTTGTAAGATCACTTATCCAGGGCCGTTTGGCCCCGACGATATAGGGACAGTTGTATGAATCTGTCGTATCCGCCTTCTCAGCGTTTCCCAGTGACTTTTGATCCACCGACAAGCTCCAAAGTCTCGATCCTCGGTTTCGCAGCCGCTCTCGGTTCTCTGGTGATTTGGACTCGCGTTCGGAGTGGCGGTCACGCGATTGCAGAGGCACGGATGAAAAGTCGGGTCGCGCGCGCGAACTGTTCGACGAGCATAGACGAGCGCGTCGGGCTCCCCTCGGCTCGTACGCGTCCTCGAGGAAGGGCCGGAGGGCGATTATTTCCGCGCAACGCCGGGTGTCATTGTTATCCTCGTCGTCGCCGTTGTCCCGGTCGTTATTGCCATCTCGCGCTATGACAATTCCACTTTTATCGATCGTTCCGGCCGGACGACGTAGCCGCGTCTCTATCTTCCTCCTTCGCCTCTCATCCTTTTCCTCGCTCACCCTCCGTCGTTGTGTTTACGGTGCTCGTCGCGAGGGAGATAGCAGGCGCCTCGACGAAACTTAAGCGGTCGTGTACCTTAGGTATACGCGGCGGTGGCGGCGGCAGCGGCGGCGGCTTCGCGTGTACCTACATAATACGATGTAAGTTACGACGCGCCATGTAACTTTGGCACTTTGGACAATAGCTGCGTCTCTGGCTCCCTCGTTCTCTTCTTTCATCCTTCCACCGCCGTCGACTCTTCCTCCCCCGCTGTGTTGTCCCTTTCTCTCTTCTCGCGAACCGTTCTCCTTCGACTGCGATGTCTCTCCCCCGCTGTTCTGCTCTTCGTCGAGAGCAAGCGCAAACGACTACTAAATACTCGACGGAGCAGCGTATCGCGCGGACCTAGGAAACCCGACCTAGCCCAATGGAAGGCGTACGCAAACGGGTATCGCGTCGCGTTAGCCGCAAACGGGGCGCGTGTTCTCTCTGTGTCATCGGTGGTGATGGGGAGCGAGCAGAGATTGCTTTTTTTCGAATATTCCATCCAAGTCGTATAACCGTGAGGCTCGGAGACTCGACGTTCTCGGGTTAAACGGTCTCTTCGATTAAGCTTGGATCCTCGAGGAGGGCAGCGTTCGGGACGCAACAACCACCCCGAAGCCCAGAGTTAATCGATCGCGCTAACAGATGTTCCTAAAAATACCGCGTTCCGAAATAAATCTCGAAACAGGCGATAATAATCGAAATCTAAACACGAATCGGGACCAACGTTTATATTACGACGATTACTGCCTGTTCTCGCGTCTATTTTTGCGTTTCCGAATATAATCCGAACGCGATGGAAGCTCGATTAACACCGTCCTATCGGTTTTCTTTGTTGTATTCGCATGCTCTGCTAGCAGCGGATCTAACCTTAATATTTCCAGGTGTCACGCGACGTGTCTCGTAATCGTTGGAAGAGTACGTACTCTTGTATGCTCGATAGCGTACGGTCGCCTACCATCGATAGCGTCCGTGACCTGTGAGCGACCTACCATGATCATTTGTCTTATTCCCAGGGCATCGTTAATATTACCAACATAGCAAATAAATTGCTCGGTTTTATCAATCTAAACTGTCACGATTTGAAAAATCCACATACGTTAACAGCTTTGTACGACTCGTTAGTTTGCTCGCACTTAAAACATGCAAGCGGTATCCGGTCGATGGGTCGAGCTACGCGCATTAACCGACTTTAGATCCGAAAAAATATATATAAAAACATGGTCGTCTTGCTTTACGCGTCCACTCGTTCGTTTACCACGCGGCGAGATGAAAATAGACTGAAAATCGTTGCAGGCTCGAGGGGTTGAAATCTTTCGTTTAGCATAGATCCCGCATCAGCGTTTCGACGGGATTTACAAATTTCCATACCGTCGCGTATCCCTTTGGCTGCTCGCGCAAATATTGCGCCCTTGCTCCGAGTCTCTGGCGGATTTGCTTCTCCCTCGAGGGGAATTAATCGGGCAAAGAATGCGAGAAAATAGATGAAAAGGTCGAATAAATCGAAGGAACGTAGATTCTCCGATTTCCGTGTTTGCGAATCCGTGAGATTCGGAGAGGAGAACGTGAAATGGAAGGTAGGAAGGTAGGAAGGGCGGAAGGGAGGTGGTCCAAGGTTGCGGAAGATCGGCACTTTGGTCGGAGGACGTCGCGGACGTGTTTGCGCGAAGCGAGAGAACTGGAAGAACGACGTTCTCCGAAGGCCGATCGTGGAATCGATTCCCGATCGTTGATAGGAGAGGACAGCGGCGAATGGCGAATGGCGAGTGGCACGCAGGTAATTCGAACGTGACGACGCGGCGGTGGCGGTGGTCAGAGGTTAGTCGTGAATCGCGGTGGCTGTGAGTTAGTCGCGTCAGGAGCACGCGGGGCAGGTAGATGGAAACGGGAATCGGGCGAGAGGGTGGTGGGCCAGGCTCGCCTCAAACGAGCGACGTATCTCTAATCCAGCGCCATAGAACTGACCGGTGCTATTTAGCCTGCATTGTATCGGATAAAGCGAGTACCGTGTAGCACCACCATAGTAACACCATGCCCTCTGTCGATCTCTCCGACTGGACCTCTCTCTAATCCCGTTCGGTCCTTCTCTCGGCCGTCCGACACTCTCTCCCTCTCTCCTTTTCGTTGTCTCGCTCGACTCGCCAAACTTCTCTCGCTTCCTCCTGTCGTCTCGAATACCCTTGCGCCGTTTCGTCCCTCGGTCGTTCTCTCGGTTCTCTTCGTCCGCC
The DNA here is from genome assembly GCF_026283585.1 of Hylaeus volcanicus. Classification (NCBI taxonomy): domain Eukaryota; kingdom Metazoa; phylum Arthropoda; class Insecta; order Hymenoptera; family Colletidae; genus Hylaeus; species Hylaeus volcanicus. Next base: position 32,269,003 of record NC_071977.1, read on the forward strand.
CTCACCCCCGTGGAATCAATTGCGGTCGCCATGACTACCGTAATGGAGATCCAGGACCAGGAGGGTGCCTTTTCCACGGGACGTTGACCAAAGCGTGTCCCGTAATGCCTACACGTCAGGACGAAATCAAAGACCAGGGATCCGAGGCATCGAGTCGACTGCCCCGATTTGGACGCGAGACCCTCTACGCTCTCCACCGTTCGTTTCGTCTCTCGTTAAGCTCGATCGCGCGGAAAGATCGCTCGCGTTACGACCGAATCGGAAAGCGATCGAGGACAAACGAATAACGTCCCGTCAATTTTTCATCGACTAAACTATTTAGCGGACGAATAGATTCGAGGAGTCTACCGTCTCTTCCAGCCGAGCCGCGAATCCGTGCTGTAGCGATAGAATTGGAACGCGAACCTCGCTTCCCGTGGCTCTGTGGGCCAGTAGGGCGATCGAGTGTCCGCGAGACATCGAACGGTTCCCGGATGAGCGTCGAGGAATAGGCGAAAAAAAAAAAGGTCGAGAGGTTATTCGGCGGGCGGTGGACGATAGTCGGGCGCGTGTCTTGCTCGCTCTCGCGATACGTAACGCGTATCCGACAAAAGGCAGGTTGGGATCACGCGATCGGAACGGTCGGTAGCGGTATCAACCCTTTTCTCTGAAATCAAATTCAACTCGACCCTCTTCCGGCCTCCCGGCGAGCTAAGCGCCTTCTCTCTCGGCACCGCGATTCCTCGGCTCGAGGCGTCTCTGTCCACTCGTTTCTTCGTTCGTTCGTTCGTCGGCTCGTCCATTCGACCGACCGGTCTAGATGTAATTACATAATGGTTTTACGTGCACCCTTCTCTCCTCCGCGTTCCCCCCACCACCGAGAATTTGCCTTTCTCTCTGTTGCTTCGTCCTCCCCTTATAACCGTAGCCTTCTACACCCTCGCGTACGCGTGTCCGCGGTCTCGCGCGCATGCACGCAGACAGGCAAACCGGGCAAACAGCCAGCTAAATGGACGGACAGGCAAGCAGGCAGGCAGGATGGTTTGCACGCACGCACGTACGCACGCACGCACGCACGCACGCACGCATGCACGCACGCACGCACGCACTCGCTCGCTCGCTTAAGCAGCACGCACGGGCCCTCCTTCTCCTCCCCCTCTCGATGCAACGGCAGAAATACGTAGCTCGCGGTTTATCAATATTGCATGGTTGCTTACACGAGGGGGGAAAACAACAGAGGAAAAGGAAAAAAAGAGCGTTCTCGTTAAAAAACCTGTCATTATTCTCCTAGCCTCTTGGCGATCGTGCTTGTTGATCGGAAAAGTCGTTCATCCCCTTGGTGCGTGGTTAATGCGGGATGAAGGAGAAATCAGGGAAACGTCTGTACGCGGAGCCATATTTCCTTCTCTCTTATATCGACCGGCTGAAACATTCATACACCGTTCCACCCGTGGAGCCCGGAATTCGCTCTTTCCTCGATCGCTGGCTAAAGTCGGAGCTTATTTCGCGCGACGGCTCGGCGACGAATCCCGGTCGTACGTTAATCGTACGTAGTAGGTACTGGACTCGATTCGATATTTTTTTCGCCTAGAGCAGATGAGAATTTGTTGGCATAAATTGGATTTAGTTATCGCATCCTGCGATGGGGATCGTAAGAGAAGATCGACGTTGGTTGAAAAAGGACCGAAACTGTTTCCTATACCTAATAATTCAAGAAGCGAGACGCGACGCTCGCTTTATCGGAGAGTCGGACGAAGAGAGGACAGGGCGGTGGACGCGAGAACACGGGGAGGAAAAACCCTTCCTCTCGGGCTGGCGGAAGGGTTAAAACATAGGTGACCGATAAAAAATTCAAGAGGATTTCAGTGGCTGAAAAACATTGTTTAGCCCCCTGGTGCCACGGTCCGAGTAACCGGTTCATCTATTATTTCCGCGACACCGAGTAGACGCGCCACGCGGAACGCGCGCGTCCGGCCTCCTCCCTGTTTTTTTCCTTCTTCCTCTTTGCAACTTTGATCGCGCGCCCCGTGGACAACTTTCTTCGCGCTCCATTCGCAGCGGTACATCACCGTTCTTCCAACGCTTTGCGCTGCAATGGCGTCGCAACAACCACCCACGTAAAATGCACCCTTATTCGCGATTAAATTTTCTCGATGTTTATCGAATTTCTTAGTGGAAACGTTGGATAGGTTTTCATTTATTCGTGGCACCGCGGAAACGGACAAACACCCCCGTAATAAAGCGTGGAACGGATTCTCCGCAAGGTTTTATGCTCGATAAGCTCGATCTTTGGTGGTACTTTGGTCGTACACCGTGGGAATAAGGGCGAAGCGGATAAGAGCTGAAAGAAGAGAGAATTAGGACAAACGAGTTGGCGAAGTGCGATCGACGGAGAATTTAAACCCTACGGGCGCAAAGGTTCGACGCTCGCTTCATCCCCTGCACCGGGAGGCCATGCGAGTCCGAAAGTTTGTAGCGTGCACGCGGGTAAACACGCCGCTCGGAATTTATCGCTGGCCGAAATTCGCGCGGCTGATACATCAGCTGATTTATTCGCGCGTCGCTGCGCAACGCGGAAACTTCGGGGTTCGCTTCTCGTGGGAAGCGCCTTGGAGCCGCCTTCTGTGCACCTTCGCCAGCCTAGAAACGTTCGCGATATCGCGCGGATCGGCTCAGCCCCGAAACGTAAATCCTCGTTTTAGAGAAATGGTAAATAGAGCGAGCCAGTGAAATTGGAAGATCAGGCGCGAAGAGAAAGAACACGATTAACGTCTCGATGAGAATACGATTACGACGTTTCTGTGAATAACGTCATACATATGTAGATATTTTCATTGGGCAAGGAAAAAAGAAGGAAAACTCGTTCGTTTCCGTCGAGTCGACCGATCGAAAGGGATGGCGCGAAGGTGGCAAAGAGTTGACGCGGATTTCGTTTTCGCGGACGACTCTTAAATCCTACGAGGCAGCTAGAAACGCTATTTATTCTTCGAGCGAGGTTTCTAAAATTAGGGGAAAGCAGGAGCTAGAATCGATAGCAGCACCTAGTGGTAGTAAGGGTGGTGGTGGTGGTGGTGGTTGGTGGTGGTGGCGGCGGCGGTGGTGGTCGTGGGGGTGTATCGTGGCGCGATATAGAGAAGGTCGGAGAGTAAGCAACAACGGCAGCCAACCACCCTGCCGCCCAACTAAATTAATCTAAGTAATTCATGTCGAAGTTTGTTCCACCGGCTGGTGTGTGCGCGTATGCGTGTCTGCTCGATGTGTGTACACGCGTCACCGTGTATAAGCGAAACCCGCGTATACGTGCCTGTCGCCGGCTACACTCGCTCCTGTCGCAAATATATACCTACGCAAGACTACGTAGATACCTGTGTTCCGCGATTCCTTCCCACCTCTTCCAACCTCTCCAGCCCTTCTTGGGCCATTTCTTGTCCGTCTCCGCTGAACACCGATTTCTGCGTCGATCGGAATCGTCCCCGCAACCCGACGCAGTTTTGTCTGGTCACGAAACTCAATCGACGATGACGAGCCAGCGTCGACGGCTTCTCGGGAATCCTTCGCGAGAGCAAACATCGGTCGCGAAGTTTCTCCAGAAACTCGACCTTGAATATCTTGCCGCGTTCCTCGCGTCGGGAATGCCGCCTGTGCCGTGAACTCCTCGAACCGGGGCAGACCCATCTACGGAACTTTACTCGTTACCGACCAGCGTCGATGCACCTTTTCTCGATGCGTCCATCGGGTTCGCTTAAGAGGGATACCTGGTCGTGCTCCCGACGCAGCGATTTTTGGAAAATTTCGAAAAACCGAGCAACCGAACGAAAAGCTACGACATTACAATTTTCCACGGTCTTGATTTCAGCTGTAAATAAAATAGCGAGAATACGAGGAATGGAGTTTTCGTGACGAACACGGCAGCGTTCACGAAATTTCGCGTGACGCGATCTCTATTAGTTCGAGCACCGTTAATTATAACGGTAGATTCGCGGGAGCCTCGTGGCCGGTGGAAGGGCGGCTTTCTTGATTTACGAGGACTAAACGACGGAACTGATTTAGAAAATGGTCGATTCGTATCTTCGGCGTCGGGCGGTGGTCGTTGCCTCGCCTATAAATAACGCCGACTCTTCTCCGACGGTAACCTCGAGTTTGTGTGACCAAGTGATTCTCACGAAGGCGCGAGACCCCGAGCCGATAATCACGCGACATTTTTGCGACGCCGCTTCTCTCGTTCGCGCGACCTCGAATAATAGCGTTCGTCGGCCGACAACACGAGGAGAGACGTCTCCTCTCGCGTGTCTGCTCTTTACGACGAAACACGTCTGGCACCGGTACCGTGCCAAGGGTGCAACGGGTACACGCAGACCTGTATTTTACGCCCCCAGCTAGAAAACATCGTTCTACCCTTTTCCTCGAAGCGATCAAACGTTAAAGTTATTTAGAAAAAAAGGAAAGAAAAAACACGAGAGGCAAATAGAACTTTGGTACATCGTTTTGCTCTCTTCGGAGAAGTTGCTCCGTTTACCTAGAGTCGAGCTAAAATTTGTTTAACGGCAGTCGAATCGAGCGAAACTTGCTTAAAGTTTATTCGCAAATCGAACAATCTACGATCTACGATTTTATTCATCGAACGGAAGTTTAATCGTCCTCCGGAACAAAAAAAAAATGTGGTTCGGTGTGTACAGTGTATCGATTCGAAACCTAGCGCATCCTGTTACCGTTGTCCGCGAGCGTTATACTTTTAATAACGGGATTCGAAAGTTGAAGCGTTTAATAACGAACGATACATGCACCGTAGACAAGTTTCTGGTTTCGAGCAGTCGGTTTCGGAACGAAAAAAAGGTCGTACACCCTTGGCGTTTGCGCGTATCGTTCGATCTTCGAATAGAAAATTAAGATCTTGGTTTGTTTAGATTCGCAGCTCGTTAAAACGAAGCGTTTATCGTCGTCTCGTTCCTCGAGAAACGAAGAAGAGCGTCGAATTTGGAATGGTCGGTCATCGGTCCCGGTATCCCGTTACGTTCGCCCATTTGCCGTTTCTTCTTAAGCAAACGCGAAAGTTTGCATCGAATTGCGGCCGCGATACGTACATGTTACGTGTTAGCCGCGCGTCGGCCGCACCCATAGAGCGTAGCTCGCGTTTTACGAACGAAAGAAAAATGGCGTTGAAGGAAATAGATATTAGCTAACGGGTCTAACTGCCCTCCCACGGTTATGGATATATACCTGTAAAACGATTCTCGAGAGCCTCCGCCCGCTTTAGGGTGCGGCGATTCCAGCCCCGAGCACTTTCGTTATGCCACCTCACCCTCTGTTTTAACTCTCGCTCCGTTTCGCTCCTTTGCGGTTTCCCTTTCGCCCTCGAGACGATTCCACCCCTTGGACGATTCGCGCTGGAATCTCCGGAGGGTCTCGTCCTTCCACTCTCGATTCATCGACGATTTCTCACCCCTTAGTCGAAACGAGCCGTTCGCGTGACCGACCATCCGATGGTTCGCGATGACACCGGCGTTCGACGTACCTCCGCGATCCCCGGAACAAAAAAAATCGCCGCGAACAAATTGACCCTTTGACGCCTGGCTCTGTACCCTAGATTTTTCATATGTGTCGTCAAGCGTGAGTAAGAGATACGGACACATTCGACGGGCTGCGTCGATATAAACGATATCCTAACACGGATCGAGGGTTTCGCTGGGTCAAGTACTCGATCCATCTGTAATTTCCGTAACTGTACGATTTTATGATCTCGGTTTATTTCTATCGGCGCGAGTGTAGACATCGAAAGTCCTCCCACTTTATTTCGGCATCGACGCGGACTTTCCTTATGCTCGACCGAACACTGTTTCGCCAAGTATTTAAATTAATTTAAATGTAATTTTCCATATTTGATTTCAGCGATATTGCCGCGAAACTTGCGTAATCCCTTTTATTTTTAAATCGGAACGAATTAATTTCTCGCGATATCGCGTACGTTCGCGCGCATAGAGAATCGCACAAAAATTTAATCGACAGGAAAAAAGAGGGGTTTTCATTATTTCAACGGTAAATTTTTTAGGTGCACGCTCGTAATACGAATACAAATACCTCTGCCGTTCGCGGCCAACCGACCGATCGATGCGATCTGGCCAATTACAAATTCGACATTGCTAATTATCGATGTAAAAGAATGCGCTCGAATATTTCTGAAGTTTGATGACCGTCTAGAGCCGAACAAACCCGAGAACCTCGTGGACGGAGCGTAGAACCGATTAGTGCATCGAAGATTAATGGTAGGTCACGGATACTTTTGTTCTTTTTGAAAGAAACGAGACTGATATACTCGCGACAGATGATTTATTTTATTTCTATCAATTCAAGCGAAAACTGTGCAAATGAATTTTTCCCTTGGAAACTGTCAACCGCGCACAGTCGTTATATCTCTAATTCAATTTGGTACGGTTGATAGTTTCTAAGATAGAAATTCATTTGCACGTACCGTTCTCCTTTAAAAACACATAGATAGAGGGTCAACGTCCTCGGTTCCTCGAAAACATTCGAAACCTTGCAAATTACAACTCGAACCATCCCTAACTTTGCGTCACGATTCGCATCGATAAGTAGAAAAAGGAGCAGCAAAGCTCTATTTCGCGATTTCGCGATACCTAGACCGCTGCGAGCCGATACCATTCCGAATCTATGCTACGTTTTCGATCGGAGGGCCTACATGTAACCGTACAAGTTACAGCATTTTCCGCTTTTTATTTTCGTCGGGGAAAAATTAATTATCCGTTCGATCCACGTTTGAACCGACGTTCGGCATTTGATTAGTCTCTATCGGGAAATTCGCGGGATTAAATCTTTACTTGGAAACGGTCGGTAATCGAAGTTGGTACTATTTTTCGAAAAAGAGAAGCCCTCCGCGAATCGAATTTCTCACGGCGTGTTATTTTCTCGAAGAAACGTCAGCGCCAGCTTGTTTCTTCGATTACGTCGTAACCGGCTTATCGATCGAGAGGAACGCGAGGCGCCTTTTTAAATATCGTCCTCCGCCGATGCGAGCTCTGCGCGCGCGTTAAGTAACAATTAGGGAGTTTTATCCGGCACTGGTGGACGCCGGAGTGGATGGGATTAAAGACTTAGCGGGAAAGAGGAGGAAGAAACCAGACAATTTATTCCCTCGGTGATTTTTTTGTTCTTCGATAAGAATCCCACTTCGATCTCTGCTCGTCGACGCGTTCGTCGACACTGGCAGAGGGAATGGAAGCACGGAGAAGGGAGAACAGGATGGGAAGGAGACGGAATACGTTTGTGGCAGTAAATCCGACGCGGTGCGGCAAATTTGACGTATTGCGTGCGCGTCAAATTGACGTACGTCAACGTGCCACCCCAGCCCTCCCACCGAATACGTTTTGTTCTAATACAGTCCGCGTTATAGCGGCGTCAAACCCGTACCGGTAAACCATTATCTCTCTATCGTTCGCAGAGATCATGGGAAAAGGTATCCGACGTATCCTTTCAACGAAACGCAAAATACACGAACGAACCGGTAATTTCAAACCGGCGAACTTTGACGGGACATCGATTCCGAACTATCGATCGATGGATTTTATTCCGGCGAGAAACGCGAACGGACGCTCGGAAAGACGGCCGGCGACGTCGAAAGCGGAGAGTCGTGGAGTGCAGAGGATAAGCGGTCGGAGACGGGAGGGCAAGAGCGGAACACGTCGCGCAGAGACGAGAAAGAATCCGTAGTGTAAATAAAGACCCGTTCGCAACGTTGGCGAATGTTTGCCGTATGCATTAAGGCGGTAAGAGCAGTGCCCGGCGAATAGCTCGCGTCGCGATGTATCGCGCAGAGCAGCAGCAGCAGCAGCAGCAGCAGCAGCAGCAATAGCAGTAGCAGTAGCAGCAGAAACGCGACGTACGGAAAAGGAAAGGATAGGGGTTGTGCCGCGACGGTGGCGAAGCTGGGCTAAGGGACGGGTGGTTGAAAGGGGGCCAGGGGATCGGCGACGATGCGGCTTACGGCCTATGTAGCGCTCGGAAGCTTAACGTTTCGAGGGGCAAAGGGGCTCAGGATGTACGGTTGACACGGTCTCGCGGACGCGCACGCGTGTATCGAAGCCAGCGAACGTAGCCGTACGTATACAGCGGCAGACGAGAGAAGAGAGTCGACGTTTCGAGCGAGCGTGCTCGACTCGCGCTCTTGGCTACCCACCGCAGCCGTGCCACGCTCCCTTTGTCTATGTCTTAGGGCTTACATATAATTCCGTGTTTGCGAAAAAGATCGGGGACCCGTATCCGGCCAGAGTACGAGCGTCCCGTTCCCCGTGACGTCCGCTGCACGCGGATTTTTAATATGTCGTGCCGTAGGTGGATAAACGCGCGAATACGAGAGAACGCGACCGCGACCGCCCGCCGCAGAAACGGCTTCAGCCTTCTCCTCCATCCTCTCAACCCTCTCGTCTCTTCTCTATCGAGGATCACCGCCGGAGCCGGCATAATTAAAAATAGCTCTATTTTAAAATGCTGATCGCCCTGCCAGTCTCCTCTCCCCTTTCCTCGCCTCGCCTCGCGTTAGCGCTCGTGTTTCTCCGCCGACGAAACGCCACGGTAATATACCACTGGCGGCGTACTCGCGCGTGTGTACCCTGCCGAGTAATTGCGCGACGACGACTAGTCCCCGAGACCGGTGGCTTCGTCTCGATTTTATCCGACGGATCGTCGCCTTTGCAAGACGATCCCGCGAAATTGAGCAACGAGAAACCGCCGCTATTTTTCCCCTTCTCTTCGGTTCGTTTCAATCTTTCGACGCCATAACGCTTCGATCGTTTTAGGCCTGGAAATATTCCGCTTTCGGTGCTTTCACGATGACAACTTAAAAGGTAGCCTTCTGTTGAGGTTCGCAACTTTGCGTATCTCTAGGTCTTGTCCAAGGGTTAGCCTGTGAATATTTGCCCGTTTAGCGGAGCACCTTTGATCGAAGGGTACCGCAGCGAAAGGGTTAAAGACCGGCGAGGACGCGGCCGATGATAAAAACGCGACATTAGTCGAGGTATTTATAAATTCTGGAACAGTTTTGGGGTTCGTTTTCTCGCTGGATGGGGAGGCACCTCTAACACTAACGCCGATATATTTTCCCGGGGCGCGAGACTGCGGCGTGAGAGCAAAGGAGATGGCCTAGGAGAAAGGAGAGAGGACAGGGGGAGGGAGAATGATGAGACCAAGCTGGATGCGGTGGGGTGGGCGTAGACGAGGCGGCGGAGATAGGGGGTGAGTTATAAATTATAAGGCATTAGGGGGCCGGGCTGACTCCGGTGGATGTGCTCGTCGGATGTGTAAGGGGATGATTATGCCTAATGGTGAGATATTACCCGACTGGTATTACTTGGACACGGGCGCGGCCGTGTTCTAATCTTTTCGACAGGATTTCCTACTTTTCCGCCGTCGAGCCACCTACGTACGTTCCTGTAGACCAGTCGACGAAAAAAATAATCCACTCGAAACGCCAGTGACATCGTCGAGAGCCGCTCGTCGCCGGCCTGCTTACGACCATGGCCCGCTCTGGGTCGTGGAAAACGACACGTGTCTCGAAAAAACATGCTAACCTCCTCCCTGATATCCGGGCTGGATTATTCTTCGTGTACAAGAATTTCCGCGGGTCGCCAGCGTCCATCCATTCATCCGAAGAGCGTGTCGCGTTCGCCTCGGAACTACTAAAAGCCCGACTCGGCGAGCTTCTTTCCTCTTATTTATCCTCGCGAGGGGGGAACTTTACAGGTGTCTGGAGGGGACTAGATCCTAGTTTCGCGATTCGCGCAGCTCGCGATCGTTAAACGTGACGCACGGCTCCCTTGTCTCCGCGAGAAAAAAATTGTTGACCCTGCCCGCGTTAGGACCGTTGCATGCTCGACAACGCGACGAACGCGCAACGTCAACCTGGCATCGACGCGTCCGCGTTACGGTAACTACTCGAACAAGGTGCGCGCGTTGACGAGAGGGCATCCCTGTTTCTCGTACGAGTAATTTCGATGCTCGTTTTTACAGTCATGGAAAAGACGATATGGTTTTTTTTTTTTTTTGTTTTCGTGAATCGTTATCTAGAAATTGCGAAAGATGATTCGACGCGAATCAAGAGTAGCAACGTTAGCGAAGAATGCAGCAGCGATTCGCGACAGGGAGTTGGCGCTTCTCGCTTCTCGCGGCGTCGATGGGTTCAGGATGCGTCGGTGGAGTGCAGCGAAGAGGGATGAGAGAGCGAGAGGGGGGGAGAGAGAGAGAGAGAGAGAGAGAGGGAGAGAGTGCATTCCGCTCGGCTGGTCGACTGGTCGGCTGGTCGGCCGGCGAGGGATAACGCGATGCAATGGAAATCAAGCGCAACCCCTTACTGCGGATTGGTATATACGAACCATCGCCCGATGGAAGCCATTATCTTGATATGCTGGCCGAGCATCGAACCGCTCTTCTCGTTCCGTAGCCGTATAATTAAAGTTGCCCGCCGACTAGAGGCTAGCGACGAGCATGCAAAGCACCCGCGGAATCGCGTACGCGACACTCTTTCTCGTTGAAATAGAGAAACGCCTCGCGTACGAATAAAATTTCCTGAAAGGAAAGGACACGATACGCTCTTACTCTCGCGGACGAAAACTCGACCGTCGAATACCACTCGAGCTATTTATCCGTATTCCAGCTGAACCACGGTGTCACCGACTCGAGCATTCGAGGCTCATCGCATCCAGGCATGTTTCCTTGTTCGAACGCGGAAGAAAGGAAGGGGTGTCGCCTAATAGCGGCAAATTACGCTTTCTTACTTGTTCCCCGAGCACGGAAGAGAGTAAGAGCCGGCGTGTGGAGCGGCTGCTGCCACCGACGTCGCCGCCGCCGCCGCCGAGTAACTCTCTCGTTTTTATTTCCTCCGTTTCGCCCGCCTTTTATTTTTAAGTATTCCGCTCAAGAAAAACAGCCATTAGCGAGAGTTTTCGCTTTTCGCGCAAAACTTTTACTCCGTCCCGTAAATTCTCCCTTTCTTTCCCGCGGCGGGGCATCGCGGGGAAAGAAGGATGACGAAAGCGCGGCGTGGGTGGGCGAAACGAAACTGGGGGAGAGGAGGAGAGTTGGGCTGGTTCGGGTAAGCGGGTGGAAGGCGAAGGAGGACGCGGAAGCAAGCTAGGAGGCGGTGGGTGGAAAACTCGGAGCGAAACTCCAACTTTCGTCCGCATTTTTCATCGTCTATAAATTCTTATTTATATGCGACGCCATGTTTCCTTTCGATTAGAGCACGGTCTCGAGCCTGCCAGCAGGACTTTCCAGAGATATCGAGGCAAATTTGTCAAAGTATTTTGCGGCGCGCGATCACGAAATCGGCCGTCCGCGGCAGCCGTTCGAGCGAACGAACCGAACGCACCGAAATTGCCAAAGTTGCGAATATTCGCTGCTTGTAAAATTAATGCGTCCCCGTGCCACCCCCGCCTCTCTTCACGTAAGTGTGCGACCGCTCTGTTTCTCTCCGATTCTCACCCCTTCGGTCCTCTCACCCGCTCGATCCTTCCCTGCTTCGTCTCCGGAGCGGACGAGAGGCGAGCGGATAGGCGCATTTACGCCGACGAGCTAGGCTTACGTTCTCGTACGAGTGTATTTACGTAGAATTCGATAGTACGCTCGATGCGAGGCATCCCCCCGCGAAGGGTAGAGGCAGGGCTATCGAATAGGTCGTTAATCAAACCACACCCTCGCGAATAGGCACGGTATACCGGGCGTCTTTCGTGGAAAGGATTGCCTCGCGTAACGTTCGCGAATCGGAATCGCGTATCGATTCGATCGACGTCCGTAACTCGCGCGTACCTTGCTCCCGCGAAACTCGAGTGTCATCGGAACGTATCGGTTGCCAAACCTTTCCAGTCGGTTCGCGAGATATCGAATCCATCCGTGACGTCTACCGTAGAATCTATCGTAAACTTCAACTCGCGAAACCCTCGGGCAATGTCAATTTCTCGATCTCGACCGCGAAAGCTTCGCGAGACAAGGTACCGCCTGCGAGTCTTTCCTCTTTTCGCGTAAATTAGAACAGTCGCGTATCAAATGGCTCCAGCCCGGGCCTGCTCGCTAGTGCACTTCACGGTGGTGTAAATTTAGAGCGCGTTCTTCGCCAGAGTGGTTCCAGCAGGGTTGCGATCCCCCTCGGCCGTGCCGAGGTGCCGCAGACGCCGGAGAGGACGGGGGTGTAAAATACTGTCCTCCTCGAGCTTCGCGAAAACTCGCCGTTTAAGGCGTACCCGGATGAAAAACGACGTCGCGCCGAAAAACTCGGGGAAAGCGAGAGGCGAGCGGCTCGACATCTTCGCGGCCGTTGCATTTATCGCTCGGAGCCTCCTGGACTACATATCAACGGGAAGGTGTTTATGAGAGCGCCGATATTTAACCTAGACCTTTCGGTGACTCGGGCTAATTGTTTAATTTAGGCTCTTCGACACGATTCGTCGTTTGGTCGTTGCTCGAAATCTCTACTCGGGTAAGAATTTAGTCGAAGCTGGTCTGTCGCGACGCGTAACCGCGTCACGGTTGGGGCGACGCGCTTCAGAGTCGGGGGATGGTTCGAGAGAAAAAGAAGTCCCGCGACTCTGAAGCACGCTGCAGGGAACGCGCGAGGGGTGGCTTTCGAATTAGCGTATTTGAAACTTGGTATACACCGCTCGATGGCGCGGCACAGTTGCCAAGTGACGTATTATAATATTTCATCCCCGTCGTGCGCGAGCACGCACACCGAACCGAGCGAGCGTGTGCGATCGCGCGAGCACACGGACAGACTGCTCCACCCCTTCGCGCGCGTTATATGGCGCACCGTACACCAACCACGTTTTACGTCTCTCTCCGATCTACGCAGACAGTAAGCACGCGTACGTACGAGTAATATCGTTAATTTGTATGTGTTTGAGTTCCAAGGGGGAGCAGAACCACCCTAATATATTCACGTGCGCGAATAGGATGTACAGTCGGTGCAGAATGCATTCGCCGCCGTCGCCATCCCCCTCGTCTCCACCCTTCGTCCCCGTTTCTCTCCCCCCCCCCCCCCCCCCACCCCCCCCATCCCGGGCCTTCGACCTCTTCGTCTCTTCTCGCGCGTCGACGGAGAAATTTTGTTGCACCCGCGAATAACATCTCGTCGCTCGTCTCCTCGGACCGAGGAAAATTATTCGGCTCGTCCCCTTTCGGTTGCACGAATCCGACAGAGTCCAGAGTTTCAATTTGTTTTAAACAAATGCAAACCGTCGTCTTCTTGCAGCTTAAATTCCAGGGAACAAATACAAGATCGCCGATCGACGAATCGGGCTCGCGAGAGCACTCGACGCTCTGGCGGACTTGTTAATCCTTTGCGGTCCGAAGCCGGTCGGTGGCGCGCCTCCCTGCTGGGAGGATTATTTCCACGTGGCGAGCGAGCATTCGGTTCATTTTTTACGCGAAAAAAGAACGAACGAACAAGAAAAACGCGTCGAGAGATTTGTCTCCCCAAGACGTAGGCCGTTATACGACTCGCCTGCCGAGAGTGTGTTCTCGGGATGGGATCCCAATGGGGTAAGTTTGTTCCGATGGAAGGAAACGGGGTCCGAATTCCTTTGGAGGAGCGAACGCGCGATCGGTTCGCGGTCCTCGCACGTTTCTGAGACGGCCGCGGTAGATGGTAGTGGGTTAGGAGGCAAGAAGTTAGGGTTGGTAGAGGTTGCGAAAGAGGCGATCCTGGCGATCGTCGACGGAGCGGGCGGAAGGTGGCGGTGGAGAATAGCCGAGGAGGAGCGCGAGGAGGGTAGGGTGGGTCGACTGGTAGAACGAGGGGATGAGAGAACTCGGAGGGTCGGGGTGGTACCAAACACTGCTCGCTAGCTCGCTAGCTCGCGTACTATTGTGTATACTATTGTTCTGGTTGGCTAATATCCAAGATGGCCGCCCAGTTATACTCGGTAGCGCGGTGTGCGTGTCCTCACGGCGCGTGTAGGTGCAGGAGCGAGCGGGCGTCGCGGCGGGGGCGCGGACGGAGGTATGCGCGCCGGAGCGCTCAAGTAACGCATAGGCATACGTGGACGTATTTGTGTACGGGGAATTCAGTGTACCGAGCAATGCACGAAGCGATGCATATATACGCGTGATATAATAGCCATTGGCGGAGCCTCAGTCTCCTCGAGGTATATCGATCTGGCGTCGTTGCCGAACACCGAAGACTTCCTGTTGCGGCGGTTAGCGGCGCTGAGACCGCCGCTCGCTGACGCCTGGTACCCTGGTGTTCCTGGCGCACCCGTTCCGCTCTCTCGTGTCGCCGTTATCGTTACCGTTACCGTTACCGTTCCCGTTTCTGTTCCCGTTCCCGTTCCCGTTCCCGTTCCCCTTCCCGTTCCACTTCTCATTCCCGTTACCGTTATCGTTACCCTCCCCGTTCCTGGCACTCTTGCTCCAAAGACCGCGAAAAACGCGACAAGAAGAGGGAAGAATCGAAATTAACCGACCCCCTCCGGGTAGGCTTGTTAGCAACGACGCATTTTTAAAGCTAGTTCGCAGGCGGATAGCTAGGCGCTGTTTAGCTCTCGCGGAAAGCCCGCGGCTAAGTCTGGAATCGAGCAGAACCCGCAACCCCCTTCGATTCTTTTGTTTGGCTGCGACAGCCGAGGTACTCTGAAGAAAAGCATCGGCTAGCAAGTAAAGAATCAGTATTCCACCCCTCCGTAGTCTTGCTAAAAGAAAGTTCAACGGGATCGTTTTCCAAATTTTCAGCGATCTTCGACATCTTGCATCCAATCGCATTCGGTAGCAACCACCTCTTGGTCACGAAAGAGACGATTACCGCGCAGACGCTCGGTTTCTCGTCGTTGTAAAATATTATCCAAGTTTTTCATCGTCGGTACCTACTTCGTCGCCTGGATAAAACTCGAACTCTCGTTCCTCGTCCTTTTTCTCTCCGTTCGCCCCGTTCCTTCTCCAGCGTTCCCCTTTTTCCAGCGTCTCTCTTCCTCTTTTTTCTCCGTCCCCCGCACGCACTCTCCATTCGCACGGCCGCGTAGACGCCGGCATAAAATGTAGATTAATATAAATATTCATAAACACCATAAAGTTTATGTCTCGGTAGCGGGAACGCGAGCGGACGAGGGTGAGGAACGAGCGGCGCGTTTCGCTCGTCGTAAAACCACCCCCGACCACCTTTGCTCGCCTCGACCCGGCCGAGCCCCCGCCGACGTGAAAAGATACGCGGAAAAAGCGACGGGGTCGGAGGGAAAACGGGGAAGGTAACTGCGTCGCAGTTTCGACTTCGTTCGTTTAACCTTCGAAGAAACCCTTCCCCTCCGCGACCGAAGAGGGAGAGGAAGACTCTCGAATTTCTTCCGCGAACGGTCGCGGAAAATGGCCGTGCGCGCACGGGCTTCTCGCGTTGAAAAATCGTTTTTTGTAAACGCGAAACGAACGCCATACCTCGTTACAAAAAAAAACAATGCAATTTTTCATTTCCGCGTCACGTATCGCGGATGGAATTGTTGAAAGTAACTTGTTACCTGCAACAAGAATAGACAAAATATTTGTTATCGCACTCGAATTTTCTCGACGCGAGCCTCGCGTATGCTTGGATTTAGTTTATTCATTTCGAGGTTGCTCGTTCGTTAGTCGTTCCGAAATTGCTTTGCGTCGTCTCGGTCGTTAACGTTGTCTCGCAGGTGTAAAAATTAGTTCTAGCCTCGTTAAACGGATCGTCGCGCTGCTGTAATTAAATTTAACGTTAAATATAAATTATCGCGTACAGCCGTTTTTCCTGCACGATTCGAGCGCATCGCGCGCGTCTCCCCTACCGATAGCGAGATCTCGGTTCGGATAACGTTTCGAAGCGATCGTTGGTAAAAGTACGGGTCGCGACGCGAGACGGAATCGCGCGTGGCGAGCGACGAGGAGAGGAAATACCGTGGAAAAGGAGGAAAACGCGAAAGAAGTGGGGAGTGTCGTTTGCGATTCAAGCTTTGAGCAGCGTTGCATGGTCGCGACACGCGTGCCCTTATAATTAATGAATTAATGGTCGACTAACGCGATCCTCGACGGAAGCGTGGCATTTTTAATTTTACGACCACGCGACCTAGGCTGCTGCCGGTGCTTTGCCTCGGCTGGCGTGTTGTGATTTTTATCGGGCAATTAACGCGACCGTACACGTGTTGCGCCAACGTTTACGCCTCGTTGACCGGTCGTCGACAATTAAAACGAACCCGAAGAAGCGGGATATCGTCGGCTGCGCGCGTGCCAACGCGACAAACGCGGAAACCTCTGCACCGCACCGCGCCGTCCGCGTCCGTTCGCGAATCGAGCCGTGTCCTCTGGCTCGTTTGAAATTTCTCTACGGAGTCGCATCCGACTCTGCGCGTAAAATCGGGATCAGAAATTCCCGTCTATTCGAAATCGAACTGGAATTCGAGTCGAGGTACTCCAAGAGGTGCCACGATAGTTCTCGATGCAAAGTAAAAACTTTTGTGCGTTTGTAACGGTATTTCCACAGCAGTTTGAAATTTTTTTCAACGTTCGAGCTGTCGAAATTCACTCCCGAATGACACGAATACGGTTCGAAAAGATGACGAGGAAAAGGACTATTTACCGTATCCGTGGATCGGAGGAGAAAAATCGCGATAACGGACCACCACTCCGGGAGAACTGGCGAACGCGCATACTGTAAAACAAACGTTAATTATTCCTGAACACTTTGCGAGTACAACCCACTCCAGACGCGTTTTTGTCGGCTCGCGTTATGACGCTAAGTCTCGAATAACAGAGGGGAGAAAGAAATATTTAAAAAAGCTTAGCCACGCCTGCACGTCGGGGACGCGACATCGTAGAAAACATAGCGTGGACGGGGCTGCAAAAACCGTTTCTTTCGAAGTCGCGTTTCGCTGAATTCCTAGTTCGAATCCACGTCGAAATAGTTGCACGTCGAATGGACGTCTTCCGCTAGAACGATCGCCGTTGTATTTCACGTGGGCGACGGCTATAGTTTTCTAAAATTATTCGATAACAAGGTGAAAGGAGGTGGAGGTGGTGGTGGCTGAATCGTGTACGTAATCGTTGTAAACGTTTATGGCGAGCAGAGGGTAGCACAGAAGAGGAAAGGGTCGAAGGTATCGCGAACCGGATCGAAACTAAATCGAAACGGTCGCGATAATCCTCCGACGCGCACGGTATACGCGTATCGTCGCTCCACAGTGCCATGTCACCGGCATTATCTAATTCGCAGCGTAAATTCGACATCCGATACGGCATTGTCGATTCGTTATCGAGTCCACGCCAGTCCTTTCTTTTTCCTTTCGTCCTGCGACCCGACCGCGGCCGTCGATATTTTTACGCGGTATACTTCCCGACCGGCCCACTTCCGACTCGACAGGAAATCACCGACGACACGTGAAAATTAATCGCCGAGCGTATAATGACGAACAAATCAAAAGAAGAAAAAACGAACGACAAGGACGTGTATTCGTAATCGAGTGGAACATTTTTAGACGACGCTAAAAAGAAATCGAATACCGATTGCAATATTAAAGGATTTTATTGCATCCACGACCTACGAATGTAGGTCAGTTCTATAGGTAAAAGGTACCGCGGTGAAATGCTATTTATTCGTCCCGTCCACTTAAATTCATTATTTTACTTTTTGGTCCGTCCCGGAACGTTATTGCACATCTGAAATGATCGCAAATAGGCCAATGTTTATCATTTTGTTTCGACTAATCAATCGAATTTATCGAGTCCGCATCGATTGGTCCATTATACGATTCATGGTTTATAAATACATCTCCCGAGGGTAATTCGACGGCTCGATTTTCGGAGTGCACTTATAAACGGCTAACGTATAAGTAGCTATAAGTAGCGTGGCGTGTTTTCTACGTACCTTCTTTGCGATAGAAAATAACCTCGAAAACACATCTTAAGGACACTTTGGACCAAGGGTAAACAGTTCCAGAGGTTGGTACGAATCGATCTTGGAACGAAAACGAGTTCGACGTTGCCGATTTAGTAGGTTTTGGAGGTGATCGTCCGTGCAAGGTCGGAAACACGGACGAGAAGAAGAAAAGAGTGACGTTTGGGGGCGAACGGTGGCGCGATGAAACGAGTGGAAGAGAGAGAGAGAGGAAACGAGATAAAGGGAAATCGCAACTCCGCGGAATGTCGGTTTCGACGGTCGAGGGCCAAACAGGAGCGGGAACGAATCGAGCGGGCGTCGCGCCGAAAAGGGTGGAATCTGGCACGCGCCAAACTTGCCTCGCGTTTACCGAGAAATTAAAACGACTCGCGCCAACCCCTTTGTTTCGTTGTTTCAGCTGGATTCTTTTGGGCCCCTGCGCGCAACACGTTCCGCCAAATCCTCGCAAGGTAGAATGCTCGATCTCAATTTCCCGACTTTGTCCTCTTCTCGCGAAGCGACGAACCAAAACGGTGCACCGACTCGTTCGAGCTGGGAAAAACCCGTGTATTGTTCCGCGATCAAGACACACCGCGATGGGGGAAATTTTCGTCGAATAACGCGAACGACGCGTAGCAATTTATTTATACTATATGAAATATTATTCCAATCTACGAAATTGACTTTTATCTTTATTACAATCGTTTCAAATTGTCATAATCGAAGGTCGATTTAGGCTAGCGAAAGCTAAACCCCGTCGAAATTCGTCAAGCGATGCGTGAATTCCATCGAGAATACAAGGGCGACACGGTAATCCTCGACCACGGCGCGACCGCAATGTTTCGATCGGCATAAAACGCGTCGACAATTGGAACGTTCGCCTTATCGTTTGGAAGAAAACGCTGGGATAGCGGAGCACGTGGACGCGCGAAAACGACGGAGCCAGCGGGAGCGGTTGGCGCGTTCCAGGACGATGATTTTCGGCGATTTCACGCTGAACGCTCGCAGCCACCAATCCTTTTTCGAGACAGGCGCGAGCGGTGACGGGCGAAAAGGACGAGAGAGGCGGGAAAATGGGAGAGAGACGAGGCGCGCGCGCGCGAGGGCAACGAGGCCGCATAATCCGGCCGCAAAATCCGGAAGCGTTTAACATAATTAGGTATCGGGTGTCGAGTATCGGGTGTCGGGGGCGTAGAGGGAGAAAGAGAGGCTGGGCAGAGAATCGGTGGGATGACGAGGTGAGGGTTGGGGGTGGTGCATGGGCGAGGGGAGGACGCGCGGAGGTGGCGGAGGCCGTTGCGGCGCGAGGGAGGCGAGATACACAGAGTCGGGCGAGGACGACACGCTTGGGGTGGTGCGAAAGAGACCTCGGAGAGAAGAGAGAGGAAAATCGAGCGCGGAAAACGGAGTACGGAGCGACTACGACCAGTGGTGCATTCTATCTTCTATGATCGCGAGCTTCGAGATAAAGTTAAACGCGACTATCCCTATCCAAAGAAATACCAAACGGATATATCGTCGGGGCATTAATCGACGTAACTCGTCGACATTTTTAAGGATTACTTTACTCTGCGTTATTACGCAACCCTCGCTCTAAACAAAAACTACGAAGGAAGAAGCAAATATTTAGACGATCCGAAGAGTGGAAAAGAATTTTCGAAATATCGACGACGAGGGGCGGCCCGAGCAAATGTCTTTTTCGTCGATGAGATAACGCACCACTGGCTACGAGGGTAGTAGACGAGTGAGATGGGAGATACGCGAGGCATGCACGATGCGCGTTTGTCCGAACTGCGGTCGCACTCGTGGAGCGAGAAAACGATAGGTTGATCCAGCGTGTGAAAGAGAGATACCGTACACCACGCGTATACAACGTAGTATCACGGTACGACGATACGTGTGCCGGGTGGGTTAATCGTTAGCACGTTGTCGTGGTAAAACAGTTTGGCGTTTTAGCCCGTTTGCGAGGCCCGCCGTCACGAGTCGGAGCAGGAGCTTCCGGTCTATATACCGGTGTATGTACAGGTGGCACGATAACGCGACGTCGTTAATTCGTCATTAACCCTTGCACGGTGCGCGTTCCCTCTCTCAAACGAAGCCAAACCGATGCGTCGACCTCCTCGAAGTTTCCTCGTGTTTAGGACGCGTCCAGTCTCCTTGCAAAACGATCACCAGCTTTTCTTTCTCTTAAGCAAAGAGGACGATTACGTATTCCAAGACATTCGTGACGATCGAATCGGTCATCCGACTAATCCTGGACCTTGCGATCTCGAGACGATACGAGTCAAAATTCGCCCGACAGATTTACCGCGCTGACTCGCGGAAACCAGCAAATACAATCGCGCCTCGGAACAAACTTTTAACAAGAAGCTCGATGTAGAACCGGGAGACAACCTTTCGTGAACGCATCCTGTTGAACGGGCTGACGAAAAACGCGTCCAAGTTCCATCGCGTTCTTGCACGGCTCGCACCGTGTGACGTCGTCCGTCGTTTCTTTTTTGCGGCCAATTCGCCGCAAATGACGGCCAATTACTGGGCTCTCGATAGCCATCGAAATCGCCGGTTCGCCGCGGCCAATGAAATAAATAAAACGCGACCAGGGGAAAAAACGGTCCAGGGAATGGCGCGACGCTCGGTTTTTCGCGCGCGAGAGGCGCGAATAAAATAAAAGAGTTTATCGGCCGCTTATAATCCAACCGTTTTACCGGGGTAACGATCGCCAACGACGAGCTACGGTTCCGCTGGTTAAAAATCACCGAATCCTGGCTAGCCTCGCGAATCCGCGAGACGCTGAGAAAAAAGGGGTACGAAGAAAGTCGCTTGATAATAGGTCGCTGCGCGAGTAAAACCGATAAAACACGATTACGCGGTGGTATTACGCGGCTCTATATAAACGATACGCGTTAGAAATAAAATGAGATCGATATGTTTTTAAAAATCTTTTCCAACGGGTTTTGCCGAATCGCCCACCCCCGGTCCACTCGCCTCGCGGCCGTTTTCCTTTTTCTCCGCGATCGCGCGGGGTTGGACGGTTAGGTGGAAGGCGAAACGTGAAAAGACGGTCGAAGATACACAATGCCTGTATCGGAGGAGCGTCGTTAGGGATTTGGCGTGTGCAGACACACTCGGATACACGAAACGTCGGAGTCTTTTGGGTTCGATGTGGGTGCGGGGTTGCGGGCGTGGATGCGGGTGCGTCTCCTTTTCGGGCTGCGGTCTGTTTCGAAACGGGCGAGAAGTCACGGGACAAAACCTGGCTTCGACGCATTGTTTCGTTGTTTTCAATGGCGCGTGCACAATGCGGGCCGATGCGCGGATGGCGATGTTGCATCCATCGGACGTGTGCGCGCGCTCGTTCCCCGGTCGGTTTCTCGTATCAACGAACGTATGCTCGCTGGTTCGTCGGCCGTTGGGCTCGTTTTCGTATCGTCTATTCTCGAAGGTTTGCCGTACCCCTTCGACATCTCCCCGCATCCTTCCCCCTTCACCCTTCTCCTTTCACCCCTTTCCTGTTTCCTTTTCCTCTCTGTCCTTTGCCTGCTCGTTTTATGAAACGCGAGAGAACGAAGGGTAGCGTTCCTCCTCTTGCAACGCGCACCAACCTACCAATAGATACGGCCGTTCCATTACAAGTTGTTAATGAGACAGCTCTGTTATACGCGCCCTCCCTTTCCGCTAACGTCCGACATTGTCGGATCGATGTGTATCGGCCATTGTCTCGCGAGGATAATAATATCTGGGTAACGACCGAGCGCCCGAAAGTATCCCTTTGCTTCCAGAACGCGTTCTTCTCTCAAGACGCGCGCGATTTTCGATAACGCCGAATCGCAATCTACGAGTCCGAGCCCTGCGAGACGAGCATCGACCAACGAGAAACGCGACCAGCCAGGCCAACCGAAAGCAAACCAAATCTTGATGTATCCGAATCGTATTCGAACTGTTCGCCACTTGTAAAGTTCGGACCGTTTCGAGTCCCGCAAGTATTTCGTGCGCGGAATTTCATAAATATTCTACGAAGAACGACTCGATATCCGTTAGCCGGTGCGCAGAGTCGATTACGATATCGGGCTTCGCGAATGTCAATCGAGCCGTTTCGAAAACGCTCAAGTACCTGCCGCTTCGGCATCCCTGAAATCGAATTATCTGGAAATACTATCGCCGTCGACGCGGTACGTCTGTACTTTCGCGATTATTAACGAGTCCGGTTCGCGATCTGGCCGCACTTGTCGATCGGCCTTTTAAATCTTTCGGTCGATTTCACCGAATCGCGTCTCGCGACGCGCAAAAGGACGCGAACGCGAATAACGTTGCCCGCTGCCAACGTATTGCCGACGACTTTATCTCCAGTTGGTTAATGGTCGTAAACGTGCATTTTATTATTGCGTTAAATGTCGATGCATTCACAGCAAAGTTTTTGGCTTTGTCGCTGCTCTCGTCCAAGGTCCCAACGTTGCTTTCGTTCTTTCAAAGATGGAATTTTCAGCTGGAAAGATACACGAGTGAGGTCGAGGTGGTTTCGAGGCGCGTCGGACGAAATCTATGGGATCTCGGTTGGGCAAGCGGGACTTCCGGTACAAGTTGGAGGCACGGTCTCGGTCGCGAGGTGGCCCGTTAGCCTTCGGTCGCAGTCGCGTCCAGGGCAAGCTACGCGTTCGTGCGTGCCCACCGGAATTGCTTTGCATACCATTTCGCGCAATCGCGAGATCTTAATATCGGCTGTAATTTAGAGCGGCGTTCCACCCCTCGACGCCTCCGTTTGCATTATTCCGCGTCCCTAGACGCATCCCCTGCCCTCTCGCATCTCGTCCACGCTTCGATTTCACCGACTCGTTTCGCTCGAACCATTTACCCGACGCACACGCTTACTTTCCGTCCTCTATGAATCTTATTTTCGTTCCGCGTGGTCTGATCCGATATCGCGATGTCCGCCGTTTCCCACTTTGTTCGGAGCCGTGACAAAAATAAGACCCGCGAACAAATTTTTCCCGACCCTAATCCAACCGAATAAAAATTAACCCCGTCGCTAACTCGTTTCTTCGTTTCTGTTTCAGGTGAGTCACGAGAACTTGACGTAGACGAATCCACGATTAGTTCCCAAAGAAAATTTTTGTCACAGGTATTTACCGTACTCGCTCACCATTAACGGGAAAATAAACTAAATTTTGGCAACAGTTTCTTGCGATCATGCTGCGTAGAATACGATATACGGGCCAAATCGATTTCATCGAGGCTTCGAGTATCCAATTTCACAGCTGTACCGTATGCGGCTAATGAGAGTACGCATAATATTATTATTATTGTTACTATTATTATTATTATTATTACGCCTTGATTACGCCATTAGAAGATGTCGCATATATTATACGCATCGTAACGGAGAGTTACGAATCGATACAAAATGTTTGCACGAACGGTATTAAAGAGTTAAGGAAATAGAGCGCGACTCCGTCGAAAACGTTGCCGTAGACGATTATAGAAGAGACGGTTGACACGTTCGACGAGAATAAAAAGTTTCGAAACGAGAGTAAATTCGAGTCCCCCCGGCGAAAATGTGTCGCGGCAGTTTGTAGCGCGGCTGGAAGACGCGTGCTTCGAGCAGCGCCTGTGGAAAGTTTGAGGAACTCGAAGATCGCGGAAGAGGGCGTCGGCGTCGTGGGAAACGACGATATCCTCTTTAGCTTTAAACGCGTAACTCTCGAGCGTTGGGTTCTCTTAACCCGCTTCGACTTGGCACTACGAGGGAGGGAAGCCGCGAAGGGGATGCGCGAAGACGGAGACAGCCGGTCGAGGGTGCGGAAAACCAGAGAGTGAGCGGAGGGGAAGAAAGAGGAGTCGGGTAGTTGGCGTATTCGAAGCAACGAAGCGGCCGTCTGTATTTTTATATAAAATACTCGCGCGAGTCTCTTCCCTTCCCTTGGCTCTTCTCTCGCACCACCGCCGCCGCCGCCGCCGCCGCCAGCAACAGCACCACCGCAGCCGCAACCACCCCGCAAACACCCGTTCCTCTCGGTGGTACGCCCGGTGCATTCAGGCATTTACATCAAGAGACTGCGCGACGATGATAATTAGTATATAAGAGGGTGGTTGAAACGCGAAACCCCTAGACCACGCTGTACTGACTTCTGTAGACCACTAGAGGGAGGTTTACCCTGTCCTGTCCCTCTGCCGCTATCCGTCGCGCAGCCACGAGAATAAAAAGTCGCGTAGGCACGTACGTATACTTAAACGTACGCGTGCCCGTGTATCCTCCATTCTTCGTGTTCCGCTTGCCTCCTCTTCCGCCCACCGACACTTTTTCTTCTCCCTTTCCCATCCCGCTCGCTGCCACCACCCACCCCTTTCCACCCTTCTCATCTTCCACGTCATTCCGTTTTTTTTTTTTTTCGTTCGCCAAACCTTCTTCCGTTGCGACCGCACTTTTTATAGACCTTCCGGCGAATTTACCTACGCTCGAATATGTGAATTCCGCGAGCAACTCTCCTCGCGGAGAGTATCGTAATTGCGATTAATTAAGACCGACGGGAGAAGCTGAAACGTGTCCGCTCAGAGTTTCACCGACCGAGTTGATCATTCGTAATTGCCACGTTGTTTCGACTTAGGGCTTTCGATCGGCAGGCCGACGGGAAAAATCTCCGAAAGTGAACGAGGTTAAACAAAGTAACTCGAACGGCCGCGAAACTCGCCGAGGTTTTCTCGGACTCGATACTTTGGAGTAATTTGGCTCGAGAACCTCGGAAATTTCGTTCGATCTTCGGATCGGGGAAGAAACCGTGGCGATCGATAGCTCGCGGTTTTCTCGACGGGCCGTTTCATCTTTTGCAGTTGCTTAATCGACGGAGAGGGTTTCATCGGAATCGAGAGGAGGGAAAGACAGGCGGCGAAGTGATCGGACGGCGATCGGGCACGTCGCGTCGGCTCGCTACCTTCCAAGCCTTCCTCCTCGCCCAGGGAGACTAACGGGAAAATAATACCCCGTTGATTGGCAATTTAGCCCGAGATTGCAGCGGCAAGAAACTCCTCGAGAAGAGCGAAAGAACGAATCCAGCGACGGAAGGCGAGGGAAAAGAAGGGCAAACGTCAACGGGGCAACGCGGCCAAAGCGAGGAAACGGAGATCGAGACCGTTTCCTGGCTATCACCGCTCTCTCCCGGCCGATCCTCTCGTTTTTAAATACCGGGCCCGATCCTTTGAATTTACTTTACTCGATTAGGGTGTATTTTAATTCGACTCTATCGCCAAGCCGTGCGCTCTTAATCTGGCGCAGCCTGTTTCTCGAGTTTGGAAAAAGAGCGAAGGGACGGGGGGACCGATCGCGTCGCTCCGTTGATAGCGACTATCCCGACGACTAAAAAGGTTAGTCGAAATTAGTAGCGTCCTAAAATGTTTAAAATCCTGAACAATCGCTCCCGTAATTGACTTTGAACGACTCGGAAATCCGTTGAATGTTTCAAGCAACGAAAGAGTACGTCTGTCCTTAAATATAGACTCGGTGGTTCGATGTCGCGGCATAATTTTATCGTTTTCGATGCCTTTCCGGTTTTCCTCGCGCTCGATCGTGTAGCGGAATGCTCTACGAAATGTGGGAAGAATGATAAAAAAAAAAAATGGTAATAAGGTAGGGAATACGGTCGCGACCACGACTCGAAGGGTTGCAATCGAGGAGGATCGATCTTTGGGGCGCAACGATGAAATGGGCTCGCGTATCTGAGATCGAGAGCGTTCGGGATTCTCCGAATTGGCTCGTTTATTAGAGTCCCGGTTCCATTTGTTCCTTGTCGGGCGACAGCGCTCGAAAATTTCGGGGCTAATTCACGCGCTTTAATCGCTCGGCTCATTTGACGCGGCGCATGAAAAACGGCTGCCGATAAATTTTGACAGTATTCTGTCCATTGCATTGCAATAATACCGGACCATATATTAGGGTGGTCGCGGGACGATGTCCATCGCGGGCGAGGGTGGCCGAGGGGTGACCCGGCACGAGTAGAGGGTGCGGGGGTAGGGGCCAAGGGGGTGGGTCGCGGGCTTTCGTATAGTTTGCCGGTAACATATTACGAATTAATACCAACTGCTCCGGTGAAATATTACTGCAAAATACTGACCGTTATTTGCGCTGGCGAGCAGCGCGAGAACGCGCGTGCTGCTGCTTGTTCGCGCTCGCGCTCGCGCCAGCCAGCACCGGCGCGAACCAATTGCCCGGTACTTTCGCATTTTTGTCAGGCCGTCTGTTTTCTTCCTGGAATTTATTTCGTTTCAACGCGAGACGCCGTTGCTCGGCCTACTTTGTCGCGCATCGCGAAGGCGCGTCGTGCTACCCGCGGCCAGTTGCGACCAACAACAAAGCTCCCCTTTTGCGCGACGACGGTCCTCGATATTCTATAGTTCCCGATCTACGGTTACCAGTTATTTATCGTTAAGGTCGCGTTAATAGAAATCGAATCGACTCGAGGTCAGACGCGTACGGTTCGCGTTCGTGCAGCTATCGCGTGCGCCACCGCAACGATACGCGTCCGTTCGACGGACGATAGGACTCTAGAACGCGAGCATAAATTCACGAAAAATCCGTCGAAGGCTACTCCAATTAAGAACGTATCCCTCGCGCCGAGTCATTCCTGTGTTCCGTGCAGTCGGCCTCCTCGAGATCAAATTCTCCCGAGCACCTACGGGTACGCTAATGACTTTCGATGCGCGTTTAATTGGCGCGGGAAACGAAAAAAGGAGGAATGGAAAATAAGAAACGAGGGTGGAAGGTACGGGCCGGAGCGAGAATCGCTTAGGCTTAATCAATCCGCTCGTTATGGGCCGCGCGCCCGCCCGCCCGATTGAATAACTAACGATTTTCACGCGAGTCTCGTTAAAAATGCTTTTACCCTGATCACCGTTGAGCTCTTTTTTTTTCGGCCCAGCCGACATCGCGACCCTCGACACCCGCCCCTGTTTTCTCACCTACGAATCGCGTTCGTTGCGGCCATCGAAAATCTTGCACCTACGAGCGTCGTTAATTCGATATCGACTCGCGTTCTCGCGTTATCGCGTGTTTCGTCCACCGGTCCCATGCTTTTCACCGCTGTACATCGTCTATCGATACTTGGCAATCACGGAATTCCTCGATCGACTCGTCTCGCGTCGGTCTGTTCTTCAGCTTTAACGACGATAATTGATCGTTGCGCGTAACGTTGAACCGAACGCGGCCAACGAGTCCTAAAGTTGTATTATTTTCGTTAGCAACTATTAGTACGTCTACGCGCGTATTTTAGTCGAATCAATCGGTCAAAGTTCCCCTCTTTGGACGTTGTCTGAACGTGGAACGTAAACGCCGACAGGCCAATGCGCGCGCTACGCGTTGTTTCGACCGCTTCGCAAACGCGTGGGTTGCATTTTCAATTTTCCCCCCAAACCCCGAACAAAAGTTAATTTATTTACGAAATTTATATTGCAAATCCTTGGAACGCGCGCGCCGGCATTTGAGTAATTAAAGAGGCCGGAATAAAAATCTCGGTGTACTTAAACCGCTGGGGAATGAATCAGCGATGCATAAATATAAATTACATCGGTTACGGGCGAAATATCGTTCGGTCGCTGGTGTGCGATATAATTTTAAATTTAATTAAAAATAATGAACCCCATTGTGTTCGTAAAACCAGCGTTAAATGATATACCGCCGTAAGTGTATTATACCCGGTAAACCCATAAATTTACAAAGACAATTTTCCATTGGCTTCTTCGGGGCGTTTATCGATCCTCCGAATATCGGGCTCGGAAAAAAAAAGAGAGACGGAAAAGGCTGTAGTCCAGGAGAGAGGACGATGCAACGACTGGAAGAGCTAGGTGGAAGGTGCAAGGGGAAAGCGCGGAGAGGCCGAGGAGGAAAAGGGTTGCGCGACGAGCAGACGACTCGAATCGCGAGTTCGAAGAAGAAGGTGGTTTAATCGCGCGATTAAAGGGTGCGGTCGACGATCGGAGGAACGGGTCTCGGTGACGGGACAGCGCCGGTAATTATTACTAAACAAACTCATTAAACCGGGACGATATGGTCCGGGTGAACGGCGACCACGCGTGAAACTTTGATCGTCCCGCGAATCGAGCCGTAGGATCAGCGATCCCGGGATCGGGTAAACGCCGGGGCTTGACGTTAAATTACCGCATCGGTAAGCGTGTCATACGCCAATTAAACGACCGCTATTTTCTGCACCGAAATTGATAATCGCGATTAAAAGCCGAAGGGCCGGTGACACGTGTGGAAGAGCGTTAGCCGCGCAAGAATGCAATTATTTTTTTCCCCGACGTGACAGCTCTCGAACCGAGTCGAAAATATCTATTTTTTTTCATTTTTTCATTTCACGAAGAACCATCCGTGATCCCGATGACAACTTTTATGCGATCGCGCTTCGACGATGCATCTATCCGTGTAAATATATTTGAACGTCTGCGTTTGGAAATGTCGGTGCATCGTGGCGAGGAAAAAGGATTGCCAACTACGGTGCACAGTTATTCTTGGATTTCTTTACCGAATTTTCGCGATAACAGTACGTGTATGTATATCGTATTCTCGTCGAAATGCTACTTGATTTGTTCGTGTACTGGACGTTATCCAACATCCGATGCGGTAAAAATGGCGGTGTCGCGAGTTAAAGATTAAGGATTATCCCAACTATGCAGAGTCGAGAAAGCGTTGAGCAAACGGTAAACCAACGGCGAACACGTGGCTATGTAACCCGAACCAATTTACTCATATTTGGGCAATGTTAATAGTAATAATAATAATAATAATAATAATAATAATAATAATAACGTTTGAATTTTGAATTAATATCGGAGATTTCTACGTTAATTGAACGTATTCCATCGCAAAGCCCGAAAGTAAAAGGGAGGGACGAGGATCGAGAAACGTAGAGGGGGACACGGTAACCGCCTCTCATTCCACTTTCGCGGAAAGGGGGAAGGGAAAAAAGCGATCCAGCGAATCTGTTCTTACCCGTGCGATGAGAGGGAAAGAATGAAAGGCGAGACGAAGCCTGGTCGTCGATTCGCGGATCATTTATGCCGGGTTACACCTGATTCGGAGCAGGCGCCACGAATATCATTCGGCGGCCTGCCTACCGTCGCTCGCTTCGATTAAGCGAAATTATTAACGGGGCGCTCGATAAACTAATTTTCATTTCTGATATTTTAGCCAATTATGAAATGTAATTATTTTCGCACCGGCCGTCGTTTTAATATCGCGCCGCAGTGTTGGTGTCACCGACAACCGCCAATTCCGCGTGGTGGTGTCGCTAAATGTGGAATGACGATTTGCGAGCGTCCGACTCCCACGGAATTTTCGGCTTTTCGATACTTTTCGTGTTTCTCTCGGTTCGAGAAAGCGTCCGATTACTTGGGGAAAAAAACTTCGGTGTATAATATCGTACGACTCTAATTTCTCCTTGTCCGAATTGGAATTCAAAGTTTTTCCAGACGACGAAATGTCCGTAAATACGAGAGTCGTAGAAAACCAGCGTAAAAATACTTAATCTCAAAAATAGCGAAGGAGTCACGTTCGCGTGATAAAACCCAGTCGTTTTACCAAATCCTGAACAAAGAGGGAAACGGTGACGCGGCTAACTGGAGATTCATGAATATAATAGGGTCCGAATGATACCAACCGTCTCTCTCTCTCTCTCTCTCTCTCTCTCTCTCTCTCTCTCTCTCTCTGCCGTGTCTCTCGAATTTTTTTTTTTATTTCGGAAATCATATCGAAACCCCATACGTTTCGGGACTTTCACAGGCACCGGACGTTTGCAATGGTAATTCGCGGCACCGCGGAAAAAAAGTGCGAGCAGCGAGTGAGGGCCGCGACGGGGAGAGGGGACGCAGCCATCGATCACGAGTCTGTTTACCGATTTTTCCACAGGCGCCATGTGGATATTTGTAATTACAGAACCGAAGCTGCCGCGGCCAGTTTTTATTCCCGATTCGAACGACGATTTTTAATTTCGGGTAATGAAGCGCCACTGGCCCCCGCCACTGTTGATATTCGTTATTAATTTTTAATCGACGTACCGTTCGGTCCAGATGTTGAATATTGTCTCGCGGTAAAAATTCACAGGAAAAAAAAGGGAGGCTATTTTTTTCACGCGAGTCTGCCCGCCGTTCCCACCATTTTTATCCTTCCGTCCGTCCACGCTTGCTCTGCATCGTCGGTTCCGATTTACGTCTGCGATACCAGACTCTCGAAAATCAGCCATGATCGATCAGGCGACGTTAAAGGTAACGACGCATCGTCTCGAGTTTCGCGAGCCCGTATTCGAATTAACGTTTCGGTCTTTACGGGAGCTCTTCTCGGGTTATTAATTCTCGAAATAAAAAATTATTAAATGAGTTGTAACGTACATGAGAAAAGCGGTAATTACATTAATCGTTGTGTACAATGTCGAAACTCGCAATTAACCGGCAAATAACCGGTTGTTCGACATGCAAATTACAGAGCAAGGAACGACGGAGAAATCTCATCTAGAAATTAACGTTCTTAAGAGGGCCTACGCAGACGCCGAAAACATTAATTCGAATAATTGCTCCGAGATTAAAAATACAAATTATTTTCATTCTTTTACGCGCGTTTCGTTATCCGACGTTCGCGATGTCTCAAAGCTTAACCGAAATTGTGAAATTTATAAAGAGCGAAGTCGATCGAGGTAATTTTTGACGTAAGCCCATTCCACCGAACGTCAAAGAATTTTCCATAGCAACGGAGCATAGTTTCTTTCTTCCGTTCCGGGACGAAAGGCGCGTCGTTTGTCGTTCGTTTTTCTCGACGCTAGATTACACCGAGTAGAGACACGAGCGGAGTCCGGCAATTTGTCGGCGTATCAAAACGAAATCAAGCCGGCAAGATAAACGTTTCGCTGTCGGGTCCATGCATATTAATTTTAAGCCACGAAAAAGCCAGCTTGTGCTCTCGCTCGCTCCCTCTCCCATATCCGTTTTCCCCGTTTCCTCCGACAACCGGTCCCGTCTGAAACGCAAAACAAAAGGCAAACGTAGCGTTCGGTAAACTCGAAACAATCATTTTTCGATCGGCGGATTCGACGCGTAAAAACGACGCCCAATTACGAATTAATGCACCCGCCCGGCACCCGAAAAAAAAATAGAGACAGCCGGCGATCATCGGGCGAACAGCTCGCTCGATTCCGATTGGAGTTTAAAAAAAACATTGTTCTTTGAAATTAACGGCGGAACGCCACTGTTCCTGTTTGCTATCGCGAGAACAGATTCGCGTCGACGCCGACGCGAGCGTCGGAACGGCGTTGTCGAGGGATCGGATAGCTATAGAAGCATAAAGGCACAAAGCTTGCGCATTATTCCAAGTAAAGGTATAAACGAGCCAACCGACTTGAACGATAAACCCGTGTTTTTTTGTTGTACGTTCTTCTCGCCTACAGGGACGCAACACAAGGAAAACTCGTTTCTCTATTTTCTCTACTCGCCACGCGGTAACCAATTATCTTTAAATCTATTTCTGAAACCCTCAAAGCAACTTAACCCCTCGAAAGGGAGTTGAGCGAATTAAAGAGTTTATTAATCGAAACATTGTTCAAAGGCATGCGTGGGCGAACCAAAAGAGAATCGAGCTCCGACCAAGGGGCGTAATAATAAAAATTGCCTGGACGAAGTTGCGTGGCGTACATGCCGGAATAATGCCGCACTCGTTACGCCGGTGCGCGTAACGCGATATAATATAATAAACAAACCACGGGCTCTTTATTATTGCGGTGGAAAAGCGGTCTCGAACGCTGTTTGCTGCTCGCCCCGTTTCTCCCGCGTTCGCCGTCGTTTTTTCATCCCCGAAACCTCCTCGAAACGCGTCGCAACTTTGCCCAAGCGTTATAAAAATGAACGGCCGTGGATAACGTTGTCCCTACGAGTTATTAGGTCGGACAATAAGTGTGCTGGTTTTCCGAGAACCGCTCGCAGTAAAACGATAAAACTAGACGTGACGTATACACTCGTCCCTATTTTGAATAAATCCTAGAGAAAATAGACGCTCATTCGTCAAGTTTTCTCGAGTTTAACCCACTACGGAGAGGACTACCCCTTTTAAACAAATTTCACAGGCAACGAACGTTCGTTGTTCGTTGGCTCGAGCCTTCCTAGGCATTCGGGAACCTGCGAAAATCGAGAAAACAATAAAAATTGTAGGTTTTTCGCGGTCGGATAACCGTGTCGGCGTCGCGTAGACGTCCGGTAGCCCCGCAGGCCCTCGGAGGCGAAGAGGTCGGGCGCAACCGCTTTAAAGCAACGACTCCCTTATTGCCTCCTCGGATGAACGAGTCGCGGTAGCGGTGACTTTTTCCGGTGCATGCAAAAACCAAGAGGGCGTTTTTGCTCGAGAGCGGACAATAGAACGGAGGTCATCGGTGAGAAACGCAGGGAGGATGATACCCTCCTTACGGGGAAGGGTGGCGGCGCATAGTCGACGAGGATGAAGACAGGAAGAACCGCGGAGAGACGGAGGAGGCCGCGGCACAGGGAAGTACCGAGGGGGTGGAACGGCAAGGGACGGGAGAAGGGACGGGGAATCTCGGCTTCAAGTATTTCGCTCTTTGATGTGCGACCTGCCCCAAACTCGGCAGTCCGTGCCACCCTTTCCAAGTGGCTCGGCCGGCTTCAAAGAAAGTGCCTTGGGACCACCCGCCACCCCTCCGGTTCTCCTCCCGCGCCTTCCTACAAAACCCTACCGGTATTCTGTATTATACCGCCACAGCCAGCTAACTTTCTTTCCAGAGAGACTCTCCTTTCGGCTTTCCGACGTTTGCCCGGAAAGAAGGAGCGCGCCAGAGGAGAAAACCCCGTGGAAATTTCTCGACCAGGAGACCCGGGGAATTTCCTGGAATTATTTTTCGATCGGTCTTTGATTTCGCGGGGAAATACTTGGTGCGGCTGAGTCGACGAAAGGTAGACCGCGACGAAACGGAAAAATCGTTCCCGAGCGCAGGAAAAAATCGAACGCGGTTGAAACTCCGTCCAACGCCGTTCGGAGCGCGCGACCACCTACGATCCTTTTGAAACCAGGACAATCTTTGGGAATTTTTAACGCGAAAGAATCACGGAGAACAAAGCGAGCGGTTCGTTTCCCGCCCCGAATTTCTCCGTTGAACCTTGCAACTCGGAGGGACAAAGTTGAATCGTTCGCGAAGGCGCGAGAGGGCAAACTTTTCGAACGAGACCGTATCCCCGACAGCAAATGAGGCGTAACGTCGTTTATCCGACGTTTCTTCCGTAAAAACAGCGACGAGTCATCAAGGATCCGCTTTACGAACTAAACTTCGTTCCTCCGGCATTCGCGCTTGCCTTGGCTCGCGTAATAAGCGCTCGAGATGAGCTCTGCGCGAAGCGAAGACGGAAGCGAAGGGTGACACGGCGGAAAAGAACGGACGACCGAGACGACAAAAGGAAGAGGAAGACGCCGACGTTGCCTAAAAATGCGCGCGATTACCCCGCCTGCTCGGCAGCTCGGTTTCCGACGACAACGAGGTCGCTCGATATTGTTCGAGGCTCGACCACTTCGTCCAGGAACAACTGATTTCAGCTCCAATAACATTATATCTATTAGCAGCCACTCGATGCTATTAATAATTAATCACCGGCTAATATTCCGCATTTGGCCGAGCGCATTTCGCCCGCTATCCATCCCTCTGCGCTTCCGCCCTTCGGCCATCGCCACCCCTCGCGACGCGGCTACTCTTTGTCCTCCAGCCTTTGGTTTTCGCGCTGTTTCCATCGTCCCACTCGTCTCCGGAACGATCTACGCGTAAAAGTCTTACCTGAATTTCCAGAATTGAAATCGAGAAATCAAACGATACGTAACCGATTAATATGTCGGCAATGGTAACGACGATAAATTATAGATCTCGGCCACCCGTAGTCCTGGTGTAATAAGCATTCGTAGTTTGACAGGTGCAAAGAAAACCGTTTCCTTTGCCTCGTCGGACCGCTTCTACTCGTACTTGTACGATAACAGGACGAGTGCCGGCGGTATTAATAGGAGCGATAACGTTGATAATCGTAATCGCGTAAAACGGCAAACCAGAAAGGTATATTAGGATCGCAAGATTAGTATGGATAGTCATATAAACGTAACATGTGTCGTAATAAACCGCTCGACTTACCGACGTAACTGTGTTTAAAACTAGACTTTAACGTTAACCAAGTTTCGTTTGACACATGCTCGAGACTAGATGTAGCTGCAAATCACGGTAGAGAATTTCACAAATGGAAGATCCGAGTAAAGGTTTTCGAAAAGTTGACGTACGTTCGGAGTATTTTCGAACGAGATTCTTGTTTCCGATGGATGTGCTTAGCGAATTTAAATCCGTACGCTGTAAAGACGACGACTAAAATTTTCCTCTATCCTACGTACCCGTGGCGATAAGGCGAATCGAAAATATTTCGAGTCAACCTATTTCTTTTTTGACGCGACAAACCATTAGGAGCGTATACCTCGAGAAAGAACAGTTCTAATTAAGTGGAATGTAAAACATTCTATTCGCCAATAAGTAGAATGTGGTCAGCGTCGAGCGAGGAACGTTGACTCGCGAAGGCTGACCCGATACGACTCGCACGAAATGCCTCTTTATTGTTGGTAGAATGCTTCTATCCGTACAGAGTGTTTTCCTGGGGCGCGTTAAAGGTGTACTTTAAAACCGTTTCGACTGTGGCAATCGGTAGTTAAGGATTACTCGGGACGAGAGAGCTTCGATCGACGAAGGGAAACAGTTTGTCGTTGACGATTCAGAGGCGACGTTTAAAATCGAAAATGGTACACAGGTTGGTGGATGGCTCTGCACAGCGGAAGAACAAGCGAGCCGCGGGAGAGGGGCGACAGCTCCATATATATTCACGGGGAAAACACCTGTGGCTCCGCTCGTTAGATTCGCGCGACTTTTCCAAAGATAGTAAAAGCCATCCTCTTCCCTCTCGGCTTCCCCTTCTCGTTCGACCCCTCAACCTCCGACCTACGTCTCCGACAAGCTACCTGTTCGACCCGTCGCGCCGTCGTCTCCTATCCCGACAGCCTCGTAAATTCCTTCCCCCTCAAAAATAGCTCGCTCGATTTCTATAACGGACTCTCATCCAACAAGAATAGAGATCCTTCGTGCCTCCGAGGCGCGCGATCGCATCTAAGGAGACGCCGATCTCTATTTCGGGACGCGAACCTTCTTCTCCTGGTACCGCGAGCCTCGGAATCGGAGCTAACGCGTCGGAATAAGCGCCAGCATATTTTACGCTCTTATTGCGTTCTGTCTCCGGCGAATTATTCCGTTAAATTTGCATAGTACACCGCGACGAATAAGACACGCGGATCGGGGAGAGGGAATAACGGAGTCGAGTTCGGAGGAAAGCGTAATTAAATGCCTCGGAACGATCGGTGCATATAGATCGCGTGGCTCGAAAGGTACGCGTTGTTTAGAACACTGGAAACTATACGTTATTTCAGCGGGCTGGAACTCGTTGGAACGTTGCGAAATTGTAAGCTGATTTATTCGCGAGGGATTTCTCCGCGGTGGAAATTGATTTAAAAAGATATTTCTTGGACGTATACGAGAAATTTGAAGCGGATCGAACACTCGGTCCTCGAAATATCACGGCAAACGACTCGAAAACCTCGG
Source organism: Hylaeus volcanicus (assembly GCF_026283585.1). NCBI lineage: Eukaryota > Metazoa > Arthropoda > Insecta > Hymenoptera > Colletidae > Hylaeus > Hylaeus volcanicus. Next base: position 32,304,499 of record NC_071977.1, read on the forward strand.
ATAGATGCAACGACGAGATCGAGTCTTGGAGGAGGGGGTGGTCGGTTAGTTTGGCGACATTTAACGCAGGTTAACGCAACCGGCGAGCGGTCGATGGCAGACGCGTAGCCGGTGGCTAGTCCAGGATAGTATTTAGGCGCGGTCCTAGGCTGGTTCGCGGAGATACCGGCCGCTAATGCGCCGGAATAGATTAATACCGACCAATAGGAACGTCGATCGAACGGCCTGGAGCACATTACTCAATTATTTACGCTTCATTAAGTATATATCCAATAGCGGCGAGTGTAGGGCGTGCGAGCGAGCGAGCGAGCGAGCGAACCTCACCGACACGCCGCGCCGGGGACAAGGCAGAGAAGAAGAGGGAGAGGGTCGCGGAGGGTAGACGTACGAAGGCCCGTACACATTCTGTCGCAACGTACGCGTTTACGTGAGCTTACGCGCGCGTAAGTACGCGCAGCCGATACGCGTGTACGCGTTTCCCCGAGCGCTGACCAGATCCAGGAACACGAGCACGGGGGGTACCTCGTTCGCGTCCAACTCCGTTTCTACGCGTCGACGGATACACGCGTACGCGTTCTCTCTCTCTCTCTTCGTCGCGCCCCCATCCTCCCTCTGCACCGCCATTCCAGAGTACGGGTGTACGCGCCATGTACCACCACTTGTACATAATGTATGAGACTGTGTGTTGGTAGGTAAGCGACCACCCCTAGCTCGCCGAGGTCTAACTTAATTATTCGAGAAATTCAGCGATCCATTCCTGCACCCTCCGCACTGCCACCCTCTGCCCTCTGCCCTCTGCCCCCACCGCTACCTGGCCCCTCTCTCCTGCCGGTCGTCCACCTCCTCGGCCCCTTGCATCCTTCCGAGAGCCTCCCGAGCAGAGGACGAGTCCGTCGAAATCGATCTCGTTCGCGTTCGATTATCTAGGCCTCGTTGCGACCCCTGATTTTCGGCCACCCCTCCGCTATACGCGTACCATACGTCACCATACATCACCATACGTCACCGTACGGATGACAATCGACTCTCGACGATGCGCCTTTCTTAATTACTATCTACGCGTACCATATTAAAAATAATGTCAACGTCATAGAACCGACTCTCAACGCGAGTAACCTTTCAACTTGGACGCCTTGCAGAACAGCAGAAGGGACGCTCCGGTCGGTGCGTCTTGAATTTGACCGCGAGTCTCGCTCGAGCGTGAGTGTCCTTTCGACGCTAGTGGGAATCGACCATTTCAGCCGCCTCGCACGACCGGCGATATTCAAATGAGTTACGGGGTCCGACGCGGAAAAGGTAGAGAGAGAGAGAGAGAGCACCGTGTATACGCGGCGCGTATCGGTACACCGGAACAGATAGATCGTCGGTCCCGATACCGTCCCGAGAGACTTTAATTATCATCGCGTACGGACTATTTATATGGCAGGAAGCGCTTAAATAATATTTCTTCGAGTAGCGAGGAACCGCGAGACCGAGGAGGAACGGCAAGGCGAGAGGGGCGGAGAGGGAACGCGTCGTTTCGAGATGGGAACGGGATATTACGAACGCTCCGGCTCGCTACTGAAGCCTCTGATCCGAGCGACCGATACCAGCGCACCGTGCACGGTTGCGGGCTGCCCGGTGGGCGGAATCGACTTTTATCGGCCGGAAGTCAAAAACAATACGCGCGAAAAACGGTTCCAAGTGTCCCGGGACACGGAGGGGAAAGGCAAAGAAACGGGGGAGGCATTACACGATTTATGCGACGCGAGGCTTCGAACTCCCGGAGGCGTGTCGGCGTGACGACGCCGTCTTCCGGTAGCGCTCGTCGACGCTACCTTTCAACGACTTCTTCGACTCGTGCCGCCGCCTTTTTCCGCTCTTTTGCATCCTTGTGCTCCGTTGCGCGTACACATTTTCATAACCCGTAACATACTCTTTAAACTTTGCGAGATCTTTGATCTTCTTTCACCCTTCCTTCCTATTCCCCCTCCTTCTTCTCTACCTTGATCTATCTACGAACAAAGTAACGCGTCAACTTTGTCCAGGGAAAGGAAGAATTTTTTAAGGACTTTTTGTTGTAACTAATAAACGACCAAACTCCCGTTTTTGTACCATCTTGGACTGGACGGCACGGTTCGTCTCGTCGACGGCAGGACGCGTCCTCGGTGTCCGTGTCCGAGCATCGGATGCCGCTTCGATCCCGGAACGGATCGATCGTCGAGTAATTAGCGCGCACGGCCGAAGGTGCCCGCGGACATTATCGTGGCTCAGAAACGAGCCTCGACACCTATTAAAGGCGGAGCACGTCACGGTAATAGCCGCAACACCATTAGCGCGAGAGTAGACCGTGCGAGAAGAGAGCGAACCACCGACCAGAAGCGATCGGAGAGAAGAGCGAAGATCGAGGAAGGGAATCGGAGACGAGCGGGGCTGAACCGACGCAACGTCGACGCCGACGCGAAGGAAAAGGGTAAACGGGCTTGCACGGGTTGCCGAAGAATGCCCCGTTTATAATCTCGTGCGGAAAACGATTCGGTAGTCGAATTAAGCCGATAAATTGATTCGACCCCTCGGGTCGTGTTCTCGCATCGTAATTACGGGGATTAAGCTCCCACGTCCGCGCGGGGACGTACGCGCGAAACCTCGTCCCGCTAGTTGTCCGCCTGGAAAAATTACAAGTTTAGACTTCCAAAGGCAAGAACGACGAAAGAATTTACCTAAACGTACCGCGACGTAAGAAGAGGCCAGATTTCCCAGCGCGATCGCGATATCAAGGAAGAGGCTCGTTAACGGATGATCAACATCCGCGTGGAAGGTAATTGCTCGAGATAAAGTTATCGTTTGTCGATCGCGCCAACGCGGTACGCTAATCGCGAGACGGTAGTTAAACGGCGTGTTCTCTACGTATTTTGCGAGGTGAGTTTTTACAGCTTGTACCGCGACACGCTCGTCGAGCCCTTATCGGGGACCGAGGGGAAAAAAATAGAAACCCGACACGCTAAGCGTTCAGTCGTGCTCCCGTTCCCGATTCGCGATCAAATTGTTTTTCGTTCCGCGATTACGCGCCGTCGCGACACGCGCGCAACGATATTCCGAATAATTCTTTAAGATCGTTATCGTTTTGTTCAACGTAAACGAAACGTACAATTTACGATCGAATCGCGATACGCTTCGTCGGCCACGTGACTCGACCGTGGAAATTAAGAGTTTAGCCGCGCGATTAAAATTAATCGACGTTAACCCCTGAAAGACGAACGTTTCGCCTTTTGGTGTAACCGTGCGTTTATTTGCCCACGCGTGGAGGCTAAACTAGGTATAAAAATATTCGGACGCGAAACGTATGCGTTAAGCGTGTTGGTTGTAGCGAATCTGCTAAATCGCCCATTATCATTGCGTGTAAACATAAGCTTTACGCATGTATACACGTGTATCTCGGAGCAGCCGGATAGCGTACGCTCTCCATTGTTTGAAAGTTCGTTGATAACAGACGTACCATGAGGGAAAATTGAGTGCAAAGGCGAAATAGCTCCTTTGATATTAATTAATTTTTTTCGATATTCGTCACTTGTATATTTCGATCGAGCGCGATATTTGGTAGTAACCGTTACACGAATAAGCAGCCTAAACTGAACTTTTTATCCCGATTTCTTTATTCGTAGAGGCAAAGAACCGGTGATCGCGATGAACGAACTAGATTCGACGAGGTAAAGATTGGCGAGATTTGGTAAACTATTCCCGGTACGTAAACTTTCTTTGCAACCGTTTAGCAAACTATTCCGTCCAACGACGGCTCAGGGGAAAGAAAGCAACGGTTTGCTGGTAGTTTGACGCGAGGAGTCGAAGCAAGGCTATCGTTAACCGATGAACGCCGCCGCGGCGCGGCGCGAGCATACGAGAGCCGGGTAGAGGCGAACCACGGCCGTAGAAAGGAAAGTACGCTTGTACGTACTCGCGGGCCGACAGCTAGGTAGCGAGCGTATGCGTCGCTTATGATTCAGACGCGCTATACATAGAAGCCCGACTCTACCCTTCGGCCGTTTGCTATATTCGATCATAAAGTGCATTGCCTTCCCTCCTGCCTGCCAACCCACCTACTCCGCTGCCAGCCAGCCTTTTCGCTGGACAATCTCGAGCCGGACGCCTGGCTCGCTTTGTAAATCGCCGCCGTGACTTTGCTACCTCGACACCGATTCACCACGTCCATTGTTTCTCAAACTTTCTCTCGTCTTTCTTCTTCTCGTCTTTCCCGGGAAACCTGGCCGGATAGAAAGTTCGACAGCTGCTGAACGATAGGAGGATTCGCGCAGAGTCGGAAGTAATTACCAAATAACAGGAACCCGTTTAGCATTTCGCTCCCGGTGCCCGACCGTCGAGAGCATCTGCGAGGATACGACGCGATTCCAAAGGCACGCTTCCATGCTTTTCGATAGGAGCGAATTTTGTCAGCCCGAAGGACCGTTTGATACCAGTGTAATTCATACGTACGTCATCCAGAACACGTACAGCGAAGGCTCGCGAAGTGGTTACGCCACCGATTGCCAAAGACGAGGTCGACTCGCGGGAGGTGCTCAAAGTTCAACTACCGTCGCGGTCGGTTCGTTTTTTCTCGCTGGCCGGATTTCAATGTCGTTTCGCCAGCGACTGCGAGCGTAAGTAAATAGCGTTTCTCTCGGAACGACGGAAATTACAGGCGTACGCAGCCTCCCGCGTACGACACGGAAAGAATACACTTGTATTTTCCTTCTGGCCGTAGCGGAGAGATCGCGGACGATATTTCATTCGATATTGCAGTCCCGGCATTATTTCTCTATTTCAGTAGCCGGCCCGTTTCCCCGTTCCCTTGAACCTCCCGCTCGGCATCGCCACGCCTGCCGCCGGAGAATAAATTGTTTAATTTATATTAAAAATAAATAGAACCGCGGAGAGCGAGAGCACGAATCCAGCGGCGCTGCGGCGCGGACGGCCCCGAGAAATATTACTTTTAATATTAGCATTCGCCCTCGCTCTGCCTCGTCCTCCTCCCTTCCCGCCTCCGTGTCACCCACCCCTGCCTGTTCAACCTGCCCACCCCCGACCCACCGCCGACAGCCTTCGTCATCCCCCTCTCGACAACCCTTACTACCACTCTTTTCCCTCCTCTGCTCGCCCCTTTCCTGTCCAGCCGCTCTCCGCTCCGCTCCGCTCTTTCCGTTCTCTCCGAATCGCCTATCCCAGTGATTCTTAACCACGGCGTCGCGACGCATCGCCGCGAAGACGACTAACGGTAAGCCGTTCGTCGGCAGGATTCGAACAAGGAAGAATCGTAGTCTCAGCGAGCAAGGGACTGCTTCGATGTTCCCGAAACATCTACGAACGAATAATATTCGCGTTTGAACCGAAGCTCGTTTCGGTCCAGAGTTTTGCCTCCAACGAATCCATACTTCGTTATTGAATTTCTGTTATTCTATCGGAAGTATGTTAATATTTCATAAGTCGATTACATTCAGTTTACGACTCGCTTGATATTCTATAAATGAATTAGCCTTATTTAAATGCATCAAATTTGTTATACTATTCCATCGATTCATTTTCCCTAGTCGATCGAGCGTTTATTAAGCGTGCATTATTGAACGTCTCGCGTCGCATTCCTTTTTCTTCGAATTACGCCGCGAATCGTGCGAAATTAAGATTCCTCTTTGGAACTCGAAACGGCTAAGAACCACTGGCCCCTCGGCGCATTCGCGAGCTTCTGGCAGGACGCGTGAGTTACGCGCGTTGCGAGGGAGCCGCCGACGAGACAACGAGAACGGTGAAAAATTTATCGCGGAGAAGCGACCGATACGCCGTTCGGCCTGCTTCGAAGATCGATTTGCAGTTTGCCTGGAATATTCGGCGCGACCAGTTGCCGGAGGTAATTCTTCAAACGCCCTCGAGACAAAGGCGGCCGCGAGATCGAGGATCGTCGGATTGCCGCCACGGGTAATCGATTCGCGCCGGGGGTGGAGTGGACAGGGACAAGCTCTTAATCGAAAATTCCACCGTTTTATTCTAATACGTGGTCGTCGATGCGGCACGAATCGCGGAACCGGTGATTTTAAACGCGTCACGTACCGCTGCTCTCGAGCAAATTAACGTCGCGAGTTCGAGAAGCTGCGATTCGAATGCGCGATATTCAGACTCAAAGGACTCGATTTTTGCGTTCGTTTCGGCTCCAATTTTATGCGTCGCAAGGTCATTCCGTCGTTTTTTTCTTGCAATAAATAACATCGGAGTACTAATTCAGGTTGAAGCGCTTAAGCGTTCGAATCGAACGCATCCCTGGAACGAAGCGTCGAGTGATTCGCGCGGATAAACGCATGCGCCCTATGGTAGAAAGATCAGCCGGGAATTTTCGGACAGTTTGAAAGGGTAGCGCGGTGGAACGCGCGATTCTATCCGCGCGGCGAAGCGATAAGTAGCGAAAGATGTTGGAGGCGAGCAGAAAAAAATGTAGGTTACCGACCGGAATTCCCTCGCGGTTCTCGGAGCCGCGCTGCGAAATAGTCGCGACGGACGAGCACCAGGACTCCCCTCGCTCGGCCTCTGCTGGCTCTCTTCTGCTCCCCCCTCGGGCTTTCCCCTCGGTCTCAGCGCCCGAAAGCCTGCTCCAGCTGCCTCCGCGCTCCAGCCAGCCACCCCCGCGCCCGCACCCTCTATATAATGTACGGAGCGCGAGCGAGATGAATGGCAAGACGGCGACGAATATTTCATGAGACGCATTAATATTGCAACGTCTCATCTCACGGATGTATCGAGGTAACATAAATGCCCCGCTATAGATAGCTCCTTATTAAACCACGACGCCGCCGCGTTGAGCAACCTTCCGACTACGCTGCTCGCTGCAAAATCCCGCCTTTCCGTCGCTGCTGTTCCTCTCTATTCCCGTGTCTGCGCTCCTCCCTGGCGCCGACGATTCACCACGTCCTCCTCGCGATATCGCCGGACGTCTCGACCTCTTCGGACGCGTCTGCGATCGCCAAAGGTCACGGGTCGCGAAACATTCGAAACGCGAGCCCGAATCTGAAAAATCTATTCGACCGCTTCCAAGACAAAGTTTCGATCTTTTCGTTTTACTCGCCGTTCCAGAAAAATTAAGCAAATTGATTAACCCTTCGGGTTAATCGCGAAGCTTCCCCGACTCGAATCTGAGCGTTATAATAGCTGATCTCCAACGGAGAGGAAAGTAGCCGGGTGCTCGAGAATTTATCGAGGAGAGGGTGCGATAGAGCGTAATTGGATTTTTTAAATATTATTAGGAAGAGGGAACGTTATCGTCGGCCCAACCTCTGCTTTACGCGCGCACAGCTTTCGCGAATCTTAAGATTCGAAAACGAGCGAAACATTTTTTTCGCGAAACTGTGCGTAGCTATGCCATTTGACTCGGACCGCCAAGGGTTAAAACAGATTGAAATTTATCGGATAAACGAGGCGATCGCGATTCGGCGAGCCGTCGAGCCCGTCCGCTCTTATCCTGACGGATTATCGGCGTCCGTGCACGAACCAACGCGCGTCCAAACTATTATTTCGAGTCCCTATCGGCGAACGGAGCGGACGAACTTTGCCATTAGCGCGCAACCCGATGTCCCGAGGTAAAATCCAGCCGCGTAATGTATTACCCGCGGAAATAGATTATTGAAATTTAGAACGTTATCAAAGTTACAAACATTCGTTGCCGTTAATATCGGCGACCTGCCGACGTGGATCCGTCGAGTCGCGGCCCCTGCTATTAATAGCCTTCTTTCTTTCTTTCTTTCTTTCTTTGGCTCATCGGCGTGCTCTCTATATTTCCCTCCGCGCTCGGCCTCCTCGCAGATGCTCGCCGCGAAACACCGCCGATATAGACTCGCGCGTGATAGATGCCGAGGCTGTCTTACCTTTCTTGCGGGCTGCGAAATATATGGAGGATCATCCATCAGCCGTCGCGCGCGAAACTGGAAAAAAACGAAGGATTCCGCTGCCGCCCGACGCGGATACCACCCGGCTCCATCCATTGCCACCAAATTAATTACCGACTATGCATTCGCGCCGCCTAAACGAAACCGAATCCGTCGACTCGACCGACTCGTTCTCGGCAGCCCGCGATCCGATTTATACCATCGACTTCCGGCAGCCTCGTTCCATCGATCGCCACCGTTCACTCAAAGTACAATTCCCGAGAAAGTTTGGATCTTGAAGCTACGTCTTCGCACAAGTCTTTCGAGCCTCTGTTTCGTGAATAACATTTTTTTTCCGTATATTCAATAATAACGGAGATAATTGAGGCGAGCAACGCTATCGTTCCACCTTGTATACTCGTTATTAATAACAGAGAGTGCTCTTAGCTGGCCCACCCACGCGCGTACCATCTTCGACAGCCTCGACGATCGTCGACGTTGGGCGTGTCGTTGTTCGTGGCCGAAACGAAACTCGGTTACCGAGGCGCCCGGTCGAAATCGCGAGACGGAGAAATCGAGGCGAAAAGTAGCCGGTGGGAGAGCAGCGGCGAAAAAGCCGGCGAGGTAGAGGGTAGGGCAACCGGAGGATAGGGTAAGAGAGAGCAGCGGGATATAAAGTGCAATCAAACATCGATCGCGCGATGCAGGGACCTCTTTCCTCTTGGTAGGAACCTACGTGCGTATCGAATGCATACCATGGGGTTGCATCGCGCATGCATGCGAGGCCCTGTGTTTGTGTTTCGAGGGGAAACGTTACTACCCCCGACGAGCGACCAAGGAATCGATAGCCCGCGTAACCGAGGCACAGGCACGTACGAATAATGCTCGAGCCTATCCTCTAACCGCTAAGTCGATCGAAACCGTTTCGCTGTCCGAATCCAGCTCGTCCGTTTCTCCTGCGAACTAGCCACGCCGTCTAACCGGGGAAAATACTCCCTTCCGCTTCTTATCGAACAGAATGTCACGCGTAATCTCGATCGCGTTACTTTGATTATTTTCAATCGTCTTATTGTTAGTCGCCAAGCCCTGCCTCTGGAAGGAAAGATTCAATTTATCGTTTTGATTTCAATTTTACATCAAACCTAGAGGACTCGGAGAAACAACTTTAATACAGGCGAGTACAAATATTGTTCGCGCAACGGGGAATACTTGGTCCGCGTTACTTTGCCGCCCCCTGCAATTAACCAAGATTGTGCAGAGATGAAAATTCGGACTAGACGCTTTTCGTTTACGGGCTGGAGGTGTGTTAACCAATTTAGACACCCAGACGGATTCGTTGTCCCCAATCCAAATATTCGTGCAGCTACCGGCTGGAAAATAAACACAAAGTAAACCTTCGGCTTCAACGTTTAATCCTATTCGTTGTTATGGGTCAGAGAACTGTGTTAATCCTACGACATATTGGTGCGCGGGCACGAATTTGATGAAAGGGTGGGGTTTCGAGCATACGGCTCTCTATTAAACGAGTCGCATAAAAAGAAACTGCGATTACGCGTGTACAAATAGTTTTATTTATTACGCTTACGGTGAAAAGACTCCCCTGGTGCTACGTAAAAACAAAAAATGTATGCGTCTCTATCGAAATAGAAAGCAAGTCTATAACATCGGAATAAAAACGGTTCGGAGGTGATTCACTGGAAAAGCGGATAGTCGTCGAGGTCTCGATTCGAGTTCTATTACCGCTAGTTTTTCCGTTCCCTCGACTCCTTGGCGTATTCAAGAACGAAATGATACGTTAGATGCATATGTACGATTCGAATAGATTATGAAAAAATGGTATAACGGAGAAAAGTTTCGAGAACAAAGTTGTCGCAATTTCCAGGAACACGTGGGAGTCGTTCGCCGAGGGCCGAACGAAAGAAAGACGGGCAAACCCGAAGTTGGTTTCGACAGAATTCGAGAATGGCTCCACTGTTAGAAAGAAATGAATCGGTGATCCAGGTATTATTTCGATTCGAAAAGTAAAATTGGTCGGTCGGTCCAAGTGCATCGCGATCGATGCGTGAACCGCGCTCCTTTTCCCGAATGGCGGATGTCATCGAGTGCCTTTCGAGAACGATCGGAACGTCGATGGAGCGGGATAAGCGAATCGCGTTTGAATACCGTGTCAGTGATGCGGCACCGATTAGTATCACCGAGGAACGACAACGCGGTCGGGAAAAATCCTCCTCTACCGTTTCGCTCCCCAAGGGTTCGAGAGTTAATCGCGTTATTTCCGATGACTTCGCGCGGTCTAGAGGAAAAAGCGACGAGAGACGTCGGCGCGCGCCACCGACGCGCGTCGCTGCCCCTTGTGCCCTTCGTTCGCCGGCTCTTTGCTCGCAATTTTACCTCGACAAGCGTCAATCGGCTTCCGTTTATCTTTTTTCTTCTCCCGCGGATAAAAGAACAGAGGACACGACGATAATTTCGATATCTATATTAACCCCGCGAGTCGCGTTTAATCTTTCAACAGCTACGCTCGAATATACGACGATATCGTCGTTAGACGCTCGAGTCGAAGAAGAGCAACAAGTACCTTTTCGGTTTTTACAAAAATCCTGCACCGAGGTTTTCTTTGCCGTTGGTTCGTTTAGCGGTGAAAAAGTTGGACGATAGCGGTTTCTTTGCGGTGCATCTTCGAAGTAATAAAGTTCGGAGTAATTTATGTGTACGGCATTCGTGAAATCGTCATTGTAAGTAACTTTTTCGTCGCGGTGGCTTCGAGAGAACGAATACCTGCAAAAAGTTGCTGGAAGCTGCGCGTCGCGAATCATCGAGCGGAGAATTCGAAAAAGGTGTATAATTATGCGAGCTTATAGAATTGGAGATCGATCGCGCGCCATGGAACGCGATGGCTGGGCTCGAGGCACGCGGTAAGAGAACCATAGAAGATTCATAAGGATGGAATTACGTTGCCTACGCGGTGACTTTTGTTCTCGACTCTTTAATCGCGGTGCCCGTTCCGCTAAAAAATATATATATATACCTCGCTCTTGACAGAGGGCAACGGTCTCGTCCAGCGATGAATTTAGAAGTCCGTTCCGTTCACCTGCTTCTCTTTTCCGCAACCTTCCGCCCCGTCGGCCCCTTCGATCCTCCTCGGACGTTGTACAGATGCATCCGTCTCGTCGAAATTAATAATGACGCGAAGCCTTCGCGGAACGATATTCCGACAGAGTAGCTTTCGGAGCTTTCGCGAAATCGCAGGTGCACGCAATTCTCGAAACTTTAACGAATGTAAATACTTTACTTTGCTCGAGACGAATGGTCAACTCTGTAATCATCTCGAGTTAGATTTGGTAGCAACGATGGAATCGATCGACGCGAAATACGAGGTTTAAACAGGTTCCCGAGAGGGCAAAACGCGACGATTGAGCGCGATAACAAGATCGTTGGCGACGAAGGTGGTCGACGAAGGGGCAATGACGGAAACGACGTCGACCCGCAGGCGGAACTTGGCTGGAGAACGAGGTTAGAATAATTCGGACGAGCTCTCGACGAACGTCGAATTAGTTTTTGTCGAATTAATCGGCTGGATTAATCCAATCGAATCGCGCCGGAATCGATTTGGATTCAATCGAGTCGCACCCCGCATTAAATTAAATCGCTCGAACGATATTGCCGGGACGTCGTGCTTTTAATCGGCTCGAATTAGAATCGGGCACGTTAATTGCCCGCGAATACGCGAACCGGAACCTGTGCTTCCGATCGTGTCACGATCTTGCGTGATTGCGGAACGCCTTTCTTTCTTCGACTCGACAGAAATTAAGTCGTTGAAGAAGCGTGATCGTATACGAACAACTAGTAGAAATAACTTGGTGCCGGTGGCAAGGAGACTAGCACGGTTCGTTGCTCCGGACGGTGCGAAAACTGTACGATAACGTGTCACGATTATCGTTCGTTTCGATCGTCAAGGTAGCTTCGACGTATTTCGTATCAAATGAAATCGAGATATAGGTGTACTATACGTATCGTGAAATTCGAAAGTCCGAGTAGAACAATGGATATATTATACGAAAATGAAACAGTTTGAGGTCTTTCGTGTAAAGCGTGAAACGAAGATCGTTCGTACGATTAATACGATTAAATTTATGTACCGTGCAACTCGCGATGAGGCTCGAGATACAGTCAGACGCGATGTCTTAAAGTTCTAGTAGAAACACAAGATTCGAATCTTTTATTACGAACATTATCTTGTATGTGTAATGGAGCTTAAAGAAATACACCCTCGATATTTAAAATTTAAATAGTTTGAGAGCAACTGAAAGCCCGATGCGATCGCGCTGGTCCTTACGTGCTAACAAAATACGCGGATCCGTCTTTGTTTTTCAAGAGTCGTTACCTCTAAACGGGACAAAACATAAAATTCATCGGTCCGAGGCATTAATTTATTCGCGACGTTTCGACTATTGCAACCACGGTTATCTTTTCCATCGCCGTGCATAAGTTAAGCCGGAAAGGGTTACGGTCCAGCAATCACCCGCCGGGTCCCGTGTAACCAAGGAAGATGCATCCGCGTACACGAAACAAAGGTAATTTATAAAACAGACTTCGATGGAATTTAATCGCGTAAATAAGAAAACAGTTCTCGTCTGCGACCCGGACACCGACTAATAAAGAAACAATCGACCTCGAGGATAAAAAAATTCGATGAAATCCATACAAATAGACGTTTTACTCGCGGCAGCGGAGCGCGAACGTCTTTGTCTCGACGACTGCACTCCAACGAAAGGAAGAAAACGACCGTGATTGCCATCGAAGCGATAAATTTGTCTCCGTCTTGTTTCGTTCGTGGGACATCGATACACCGCGTTCGCGGAAAATGCATCGTTTCATGAGCGATGTAATTTCGCTTTCCGATCGCCTCTCTGTGCCTTGTCACACCGAGCGCGGAGACGAACGATACTTTTCGGTTTTGGTAAGGCCGATCGTGCGAACGGCGGATAATCGTAACGTCATTTCAATGGAAAAACGCGACAGCGTACCGTTCCAGTCGACCATTTTCGGTAGATCGTGCCGATTCGAATCGTATTAAACGGTTATGACACGGCTCGGTGGGTCCGAGAGAATCACGGCTACTAGCCCCGAAATAGCGGCGAACGTTATTGTTGAGTTTAGCGAAACCGGGGTTTAAATATCTACCGGATGTTTGGCGTGTATATCACTTCGTAAATTTAAAGTTTACGGTCGTTCGCGCCGCCGCTCTCGGGTCTCTGCCCCCACCTTGTGTTCGCGTTCGGCTTTTCTCGCTCTTACCCGCTCGATCTCGAGCCATTCCGCGGGGCTTTCTCTTTGCACGGAATCGGCGCTATTATTTTTTCTTTCTCGCCTTTGTTTTCTTTGCGTTACGAGCATAACCTTCCATTGTGCCTTCGATTCTCTTCTCTTGTTTATCTTAATTAGCCGTCGGGGCCGTGTACCCGCGTACCGCCTACGATTCCTCGATCCTTTCTCGCTCCGCTCGCGATCCTTTCCTTTCGGGCTGGTACCGAGGTCCCCTCGGTTCCGCTTTAAAAAGAATGTTCTGCTTCTCGAGCATCTTTCGGAGCATGATCTCTCGCGTTAGCGAGAACCACCTTTGCATCGGCTCGTTTTCTTTGCAGTCTCTCCTTTGTTCCCTCTGTTTGCGCTTCTTGCCGGTGTATTTTTATAGTGTACAGTCGTGCAACGAGTTACGGCTTCTCGACTTATGGCCGCTCCGAACCTACCGGACGTTTGGACGTGCCACTCGTTTCAAAGAAAAAAGAAAACACCGCGCGCGTCTACGGAGAGGTCCATCCGTCGCGTTGCTTTGCAAAATCCATGAAAAAACGTTCGACTTGACGCGGCGTAGCCGAGCTTCGATCCGAACCGACCAAATAAATTCGTCCGTCCAAGCTGGGGCCGTTAATTCACGCTCCGTCCGTCCGCGAGCTCCGATGTACTTTTTGTTCGCGCGAGGCAAAGCACTCCTCGACAAAGAAAATTTCTGAAATTTACGACAGTCCGACCGGGGAATCGGTTAATCCCCGATAGCGTACGCGAACGACGGAAAACGGACGGGGGCGAGCGAGGGGACAGCTTTCGTGCGTCGTAAAGTATCGTTTAGACGTCGCCGAGTCTGGATTTCGAGAGCACCCGTTGTGCAGGATTTCAGAGCTGCCCCGCCAATGGCAAATCTTGCGCTGTACAAACCCCGGTATATCTATGCGGAAGGTACACGACTCTAATACATAGTTCAGTACTCTATCTACATACGTGCGAGCTTACATCGCGCTAACTCCGTTCTCCGGGCCAGCTCGACCTACCATCTTCTCTCTCTCTCTTCGGCATTCTACTGTGCCCCGCTTTGCTCTCCTCTGCTCTGCTCTGCTCTGCTCTGCTCTGCTCTGCTCTCCTCTGCTCCGTGTTGCCCTTCTCGTCCTCGCCCCCGTACAACGTTTCTATCCCTATTCCTAACGCAGCGTCGAACACACCCCGATTCGACCGAGGCTAGCTCCGCCAGGACACGCGTGCAACCGTGCAATCGTGCACGCGCCTCACGAGTGCGTGCGTATACGAATACGCCGACCACCGACGTTGCTTGCGGCTTAGCACGGCCCGGCACATTATTCAACGGATAATCCATTCCTTATATATTAAAGCCTGAGAACGATCTATCGCCCCGATAGATCACCCAACCGAGCGTACGGGCGATTTTCCATCCGTATTCTCGGCTACTCTTTCTTCGAACCGAAAGCGCGTCGCTTTTATTCCGGAAACGACGGACGCTCCATCCTCGAATCCTCTCCGTTCGAGTTCTTTGAGTTACGCTTAACTTTGCGGTGGACGTCGAAGAGGAGGGAAGGATTCGGACTTTTCCATCGGCGTACATTGTCCTGGAATTGTTGGAAGTCTGCTTGCGACGGCTACTCGTTCGAATCACCCGAGTTTTAGCGCTTTGCCTCGATTCGCGAAACTCCGCGATCGCGAGGCCGCTCAACTTGCCTGAAATAATATACACGGAAAACGTATTTATACCAGGCGTATTTAGGAGTCGTTACCGGAAAGAAAGAGACGGACGCGATCTTAGCGGCTGAGACTCCTCGATTACTCTAACGTTCCAATTTTTTTTAGCAATTCTTTAAAGCCGGTAGAATTCGTCGCGTTCAGTTTCAGCGTGAAAATAGCCGCGTAGGATGGCTGATCGAGCATCGAGTAAGTCGAATCCCGAACGAAATCGGATACGCGGGACTAAACGCTTTGGAGAGAGTTCGCGTTAAAATCGAGTGGCGGGACGGGCCGGTTTTCGGTGGAAGCCAGCATATTTCCTCGCTTCCGTGCGACTATTCGAGAGGAGGATTTATCTGGACGGTCGTTTCCATCGAGCATGCCCCGTACGTGACTACCTGTAGAGTCCCGCTCGAAATAAAACCGAACGACGAAAAAGCACTGACCGGCAAAGAGCGCAGGAGACTCGTGAAAACGAGCGAAGCGCCCCGGAAAGAGAGAGGGAGACAGGAAGAGAGGAGCGTTTGCTCGTCGAACGACGACAGCCTCTACGAGCGGTGCACAAATAAACGTCGCTAAAAACCGTAGTTCCAATCGAACCGAACGATTCGTTAAGTGATAATGACGAGTCGAGTCGATGCGTCAACTGGCCCTCTATACTCCGTTCTCCGCATCCGCTCGGCCTGGCCCGATTACCTCTGTAAATTGTAAACAATTTCACTTCCGCCCTCGAATTCTGTCGCGTCCCAACTTTTCGCGCGAAAGCGCTTCGACCGTACCCGCGTTTTCGCCGTGCTCCGTCTTTTTTGTTCGTAAACAAATTCGATCGACGGACAGGCAATTTAAAGACAAACAGGCAAACGATGTTTGCGAGCAAAAATTACTTTAGCGTTTTCCGATATATGCAACGTTTCTGTTTTCTTTTCCGTGGCACAAATAAACGAGCCACTAGACCGTAAAAGGTAGGAAGAGTCGAGTCGATATCTCGGTTGCCGTCGATTCTATCTAAAATTACAGCAAGGGGGAAAAACTTGCAAGTTTAATTCGCGATAATATTCGTTGCGTTCCGTGTTGCCGTGGAGTCAGTGTTGCTCGCGACTCTATTTCCTGGCAATTGTATCGCAATATCGCGTGGCTCTGGTTTTACGACGAGACTCCCCGTAGATACGCTTCGAGTTTCAAACGGATACTCGGACGGAGCTACTACATTCGTGTCGCGCAAGACGATTCGAGCGTTCCGTGGGTCGGACGTTTACGGTCAGATGTCCTATTCTACGTGGCTGTCCGCTGTCCGCATTCCATTTGCTCGCGGTACTTGAATTTTTAATATACATATTTCTCTGATAGTTTCGGTTACGGTAATTATGACGTATGTTAATAAGAAATTACAGACAAGTTCATCCGGATTGAGAGGAAATTTCTTCGAGGTTATATTTCTCGGGAACTTGATACGGTGTGCGATCCTGTGGCTCAAGCCCGATGTTTTCGGCGCATCCTGTGTACCGATGAATAAAACACACGTCGTTCGTATTCGTTTGCACGCGGCCAACGAGAGGAGAGAAACCTGAGCGCGGCAACCGGTCGACTATCGGTGGAATAGTTTGAGCGCGATATCGGTGAATAAAATATCAAGCGCGTGCATGCGGACAGAGGCGGAAGAGGGGGAGGAAGAAGAGGAAGAGGAGGGCATCGCGTGTACTGGAATAAACGTGTGCACGCAGATTCGCGGCTCGTTGTGTTTTTGCGCGAGCTGGTTCGCGTCTCCGCGACAATTAACGCGCGTGCTCCGAGTTCCAACCTTTCTTTTCCTCTTTCCACCCCTGCTTCTCTCTCTTCCACATCCGTTTAATCGCGGACCACGCTGGCTAACCACGCTTTTGTCACGTGCTCCCCGACCAGAAACGGGCAAAATTCTCGTCTAAATGACGATTTATTCCACGATTAGTTCTTCGTACGTCCGTTTAGGTCGCATAGTTTACGTTTGGCCAATTGAAACATAAACATAAACCCTTCGTTTCGTTAGATGTTTTACGCAAGATCGAGGAGATGGCGAAACCGTGACACGCCTAGGATCGACGAACCTCCGGCCGCGAAAGAAGAAAGAGCTCCGGAGTCGAAGCGAAACGGGGGCTCGAGCGATCCATCCAGCTCGTTCTTAGGCTCTCGCGTACCCTTGCGGGTCTCGGGCTGCCAGCCCCGCCACCCTTTTCTCCCGATCTCGGTCTTCCTCCTCCGGCGGCGTTCCCTCTTCCGACGTTAATTTAGACGAATTTCATTAGAACAAACGAACTTTGCTAATCCGTGCTAATCTGATTAGAAATTTGCCGTGGCGCGGTGCATTCTGCCGCGTGAAACTCCAGCCGGTCGACGGGAGCCTCGAGGACGACGACGGCGTCGGTGGGGCGTCTATGGCACCAGCGAAGGAGAGAACGAGCCTGCTCACCGACTAGCATTCGTCCTTGTCCCCGTCCTCGTCCTCGTTCTCGTCCCGTCGCGTTCGCTCAAATCCCCGTGCATACATCCAACGCTGCTCTCCTCTCTCTCTCTCTTCCACCTTCTCTCCCACCCTCCCTCGCGCTCTTTCGTTTACCCTCCCCCCGCTTCCTTCCGACGCCTACTCGTCTCGCCCACGCCTATATCCTTGCCCGGCAAATATTTGCAGGAATTAGCAACGATAGACGACTACCTCGTAAATTCTCTTCGCCGGGAAGGTTCACGGGATTTTCCGTGAGAATGCTCGGGAAACTGTGAATTCGAAGCCCTTCTTAATTAGGCCACCCGTCGCTCGTCCGCGTCTGCTCCGACTTTTGTTTATCGCCGTCCTCCTGGATTTAGGCTGCGCTTGTCTTTCGATGGTTTCGTTCCGTCCTTCCTCGCACCTCTCGACCGACCAGCTTTCACGTGAGACAAACAACCTACGAACACCCCTAAAAAATGTCGAGCGTCCCGAGAACCAGGGGCGACGTTGCGAAATTTTCAAGCGTATCCTACGCAGCGACTCGGCGAACTTTCTCGGTGGAAAGTTCCCTCGAGCTTTTTCCTCCGGCACGCGGAGAAACGACAGGATTCGGAAGCCGCTGCTTAGCACCAGACACGGGAAAAGTTTCGCGGGTCCATTTGTTACCGCCGCGAAACCATTTGTATCGTTTAAACGGGCCAGACATTTCCGAAAAATGGTCTCCGCGTACAAACACGTTCAAGATCCTCGATCTACATCGGTTGGAAAGAGTCGATCCATCTTATCGGTTGGAACGTGTATCGCGTTCGAGTGGACGCGACGAGCGCGAAAACTCGAGATTCTTTCCCCTCGAACTCGACGAGCCGCGACGTTGCGGTTCGAACGAGACGAGCTGGAACGGAGAGGAGAAAAAGTCGGAAAGAATGCGACGAGCAATTTTCTCGTTAATGCAGCGGTCGGTCGGCGGGTGCGTCGCGTCGCGTGCACCGCGACGTGCATTCTTCGAGGCGCACCGCCGCCAACAGACAGACGGACAGACACACGAGACAATGAAAAATGCACGCACGCCGAGGATGGGCAGTGTGTGCGCTCGCGATGAACTCGTACCCGCGGCAAACTCGATTTCCCTGTCGTGTGCGCGTCTCGGCGCACCGATGCATGCCGTTCTGCGGTTTTCTCGAGACGCGCGTGCATCGTCGAAATCGCCGTGGCACCACTCGATACGAGAAAATATCGAAATAATTTATGCAACGCGAATCGATGGCCGTCGAGTTCGATGCGAGCGTTATCGCGACGCCTGGACTCGTGAATTTCAATGTGGAAAGAGTGGCTCGAAAGGTAATAAATAAATAAGGATGTTTAATCGCGAGTCGGCCTTGGAGCAGATTTAGCGTAACGGGTATTATAGCGAGACGCTCTATTTTCGGTAATAGTTTTCCACGTACGATACATCTGTCTAATTTAACGTTAATTATTCTTCGTCGTTCACCGATCCGTGTCTCTAGCAACGTCTCGCGTCGCGCATACGCCCGCGGTATGAATAAATTAGGCGTCGTCATCTCGAAGGAACGTAGGACAATCGCGGACCTTATCTTCCTATTCAAGGTTCCGAACCGTCGCAACGGCCGCGCCTTGAATTACTATTACAAGTATTATTAACTCGAATACTCCGGTCTAAACACATTCTTTCGCAATGCCGCTCTCCGTACGACAACTTTGAACTCTTAATAGAATCTGTTCTGCCGTCCGCGGCCTTTGTTCCGCAATTCATTTTTGTTCGCGTTCTATTCAACATCTCAAGTGCTCGCCGTATAAGACACTGCTTCTCGATGGATCTCGCATCGCGTTATTCCCGCTCGTTGCGCTCCAAGACGCGTCTCGCGACGCCGTTTCGTCGAGGTAAAAGATGTCGTTCGTTCGAGTCGTCGCTCAATCGGGAGGAAGCTGGACCACCTGGAAGGACGAAATTGCGCCAACTAGAAGAACGTCGCGCTCTTCTATTCAGCTGGCGAGGAAGTTTATCGAAAGCTCGCCGCGAACTCTCGCCAGCCTCCTAGTGGAAATTCTCGGTCGAGACTCGAAGCTGGGGCTCGAAATCGCGGAGAATGAACGCAACCAAAAAAAAAAAGGCGGACGTGGGGGAGGGGGGAGTAAGAAGGGTTTCGAGTTTGATAGAGGATCGAGGCGCGTATCAAACGAGAGGCGAGGCCCTTCGGCCCTTAAAAATTAATTTGAAAAGTCAGCCGAGTGGCTTCCGGATACGATTCGGATATATGAGAAGTCTCGAGGTAGGCTGGGACCTTCTGTATTGCGGAAATCGCGAGGCGCGTCAGACCGCGAACGAAAACTTTTCAAATGAGCCAACTTTGCGTGTGTCTTGCGCTTTCGGCGCGTCTCGCAACCCCTTTCTAGAGAACCCGAAAACCTCGCATATTAGTAAAGTTGTCTCGACAGAGACGCGAGCCTCCGTTCTCCGGAAGCGGCGAGGCCCGTCGCGTAGGCCGAGCATCTTCCAGCCGAACCGTGCTCTTTCACCCAGACGATCGCCTCCGCTTCGACCCTTTGCACTCGCGGAATGTTTTATCGCGAGCCACCGGCAACTTTGAAAACGCGTTCCGTTTCTCGCGTGAAACGTACAAGTACCTGTGACTTCAATTTTATCCGATTGTTTCAACCTGAATTTAAATTAACCGTAAAGTCTACCCCTTCGCCATCCGCTAACCTGTAGTCATCGTCTGTATTCGAAACGCAACCTCTACAGCGTTTTCTTTCCTTGTTACAGGCCAAGTTGTTGGAGTCATCCCACGCTTGGCTCGGAGCCTCCACGTCGAGTATAGCAGGTAAGTTCCCCAACGCTTTCGAAGTTTACCTAATGGTCTCTTAGCCGCTGTTGCGACAGCGCATTTCAGGAAACGATACCGAGAACGCGACCATCCCTAAGTCTGCGCAACAAACGCGGAGCGTTTCTTCGGAACCGATTAGCTCGAAATATTTCGCGGAGACAAACGAGCGATTTCGAAGGTCTCGAGATAGCAAATCGGGTCTCTCTGCGCCAAGAATCGGTGCTCTCCTTGCGCTCGCAATTTCGATTTTCCTTTTCACCGTCGACCGCTTTCCGACGAACCGATGGCTCGAGAAGAAGAGAGAGAACGGAAAGAAACGGGGTAGAAGAGTCGTCAAAACTCGCCTTGGAATTGTTTATTCTAATTCAGGTTCGAGCCGAGTCGCAATTCTTGGAAAAAATAGATTATTATATGTTTTGCGCGTAGTTTCCTGCTGTTATCTACCGTTTAATAAATAGTTGTTACGCGGTATAGAGAACAGTGTATCGAACAGCTTGAATTTATATCGGTGCTAGCGTCTACTTAGTTTATTCTTTGAAAGTATCGTTCGAGAAAAAGAAGAAAAAGAAGTCTAGCGATCTCGTCGTCTCGTCGTTCAACCGCAGCCCCCTTTCTTTCCGACCATTTCGATTCTCCTGGATGGCGAACGGTCCGCCTTGGTTCGTCGATCGAGAGAGGAAAGGGTCGACGAGGTGCGCGAAGGAAGAAGGAAGAGAAGCAAAAAAAAACACAGGGCACGGAGAGATCCTGGGGAGGGTAAGGGTGTCAGGAAAGACGAAAGGAAAGTGGGTGTTTCCGAGTTAGTTCCGTGAAAACGTGGCTGCCCACGGCTGCGTTGGGTCCGTCGGTCTGCTAGGCACCTCGAAGATCGGCTCGATCTGGGTTGGGTGCAGCCAGAGCATCACGAAACAAAAAAGTCGAAACTCCCTGACTGTTTTCTAGCTGACTATTCGACCCTGCTGAAACTGAAGGCGCCCACGTGGACGCGGCACGATCTCCAGGAAGCGATCGAGGCCGTGGTCACTCAGAAGATGCGATTCACCCAGGCCTCCTCCAAATACGGAATACCGAAAGGCACTCTGTACGACAACATCCTCGGGAAGACGAAGAGAATGATGGTCCTCGAAGAGGCGGGACTAAACTCGAACGAGGAGACGGCCGTGTTAGAGTTTTGCTGCGACATCAGCGTCAGTCCGTACAATCGTCGCACCAAAAAGTCCCTAAACGCGATACTAAACTTCGTGGAGAAGATACGCCGGAAACGCGATCCTGGCTTCCTGTTTAACGGTCTTTCGGGGTTCCGTTGGTGGTGGGCATTCTGTAAAAAGCATTCGATAGTCTCGCTTTACTTCAACGACGAAAACGAAAACGTTCAGTAAAGAAAAAAAGAATCGGTTCGAATGGGATCGCAAGAACAGACTTTATCGACGACGTGCTCTCTGCGTTTTTCATCGAAAGTTCCGAATCTCTCCTCGATCGTGCCTTTGTTCGGCGCGTTGCGCAGGCTTCCACGCGCTGAGATTCTCTGTGACGGAAGTATGCCAGTTTAAGTTTACGACTGACGACAAAATGCAACGCGTACCTTCCAGCGCGGGCGCAATTATCGACGGTGTCGACAAAGCGACGCCAGGTGAATCGACGTACGCGAAAAAGCAACCGCCGCCGATAATCTTTGCGCGTGGAAATGGAAACCCTGCGCCACGCTCGGACGTAATCCGTAGAAATACGGAGATTAGGGGATTATACTACTTCTCATCGATATTTTTCACATTCCATCGCGCATTCCGTACACGCGAACGCGATTCCTCCAAGGCACGCGTTCGAAATCTACGCTTATACTCTGTCGCGGGACCAATAAGATTAACGATAAACGGTAGCAATAATAGCACTAATGGTAACGTTTATAGTGATAGGAACTGTAAAATATTGCGTCGTCGCGGGTAACGATTACACCGGCGACAAGATAGTGCCTTCTGCTCGACGTCTTCCATTCGATATAATTTAGCGTAAATTGGACCGGCAGTTTTAGTCGGCAGCTCGAATCTAGAACGATCGCGACGCGAAACGTATTCGATCTTGAAAGTTAGAAATTAATTTATACAGCGTCGCGCGATCATCGACGGACACGCTTCCCGATTTCGATCTCGGCGAATCTCATAATCGGTATTCGAGAGCGTTTTGCGTCTATAGTAATGCATAGACTGCGGATGTTCGTGCACGTAAGATATGCAAAAAAATATATGCAATTTATGCATGCGAAATATGTATATAAATGCACGATAAATATTCACGTGTATATGAAAAGTATGCGACATATGCGAGTAAGTAACATGTTCGGTAGATATTTACCGTGTAGAACGGTATCGCAACATTTCGTAACGTTACTTTCGAACACTTTACCGAACGTTATCGTTTCCAAACGTTTTATTTGACTTGGAGAAACTTCATTTAGCGCATCGTTACAATTAAGCAAACGAAAAGAATGTTGTGCCAAGAGGATATTTAATATTATTTTTTTTAAGCATATGCACGAACATTAGCGGTCTAACGATAAACTTGTCATTACCAACGGCGAGAGTTTGCAGAGTTGCGAATTCTATCGATCGAATTAGATCTTTCTCAACGAATATGTTTCGCGTGTGCTTAATCTACGAAAAGCAAGGCGAGGACATAGCCGGCATTTGAAAATAGCGAAAGAGATCCGTAGACACGCGTTCCCCGGCGCATCGTTTCAAAGTCGTCGACTCGCGTTCCAGCAACTGGTACCGTCGTCGCGAGGGTTGCCCTTGTTCGGGAAACTATAGCGGTGCAAACTTTTCTATTGTCGCGCGAGTAGTTGCGCGTCAATCGAGGCGCTTCCATTCTATTTGTTCTATTTTTAAACGAGTTTGTCAAGTATCGGAACCGAATTGCGTAAGCCTCGATCACGTTTGCTCAAATAAGACGCTAAGTTTGCCCGAGGAAACGTACTAAAAAAGAAAGCAGGACACGAGGCGGAGAAGAAACGAGTTACATTCGAAAACTAAACTCGTGAACGCGCGACGGAGTTTTTGCGTCGGCCTAATATTTACTCGATATAAAAAGGTGTGGAAAGTGGCCGACTTTGGTTCGTCGCGAGCCAGAATCGCACCTCGTCGCGAACGTTCCGTAGGGAATTGATCGAGTTAGTATAAATTACGCGTTCGATATTCGTCAGGCTACGGCAGGACGTTCTTCGATTATACGTACAACGATACGCGAAAGGTATAGAAGATACACTGCGATCGCGAAACAGAAAAGTAGGGTAAGAGATATAAGTAGGAAAGTTGTGGAAGAAGAACGAAGAAAAAACAGACAAAATGCAAGAGAAACAAGATTCTTACCGTTGCGGAAAATGTGTGTTAGTCTTCGAAAATAATCCTGGATGAAATCGATAGGTTTATTTCCGGAGAGTTATTTTTTTTAAACGTATAGAGGTTTCTGGTATCGCGGCATATCGGACGTAGTCTCAAATTTATGAGTACGCATAAGTGCAAAGTCGAAAGATATTTTAATACAAATTTAAAATAGGATTAGTTTTTGTAGAATTGTACATTTGAATAACTGTAATCATGAGAATTGAAATCGCGTCGAAGCGGTTTACGAATGACATTTTTCTAGACAAACATATTAGACGTGTCGAGCGAACAAGCACGTACTTTTTTTTATTATTTAACCTCTTCGTGTTCACGTGACGTATCATCTGTGATAGAAGTGCCTTTTTATTATAATTAGTTTGGTTAGCCTACGTCGGCCATGTCGAATGTACCTTATACTGTACGAATAGTTGGATCTTGTACGCGCGTGCGTACGGATTTCTTGTTTTCAAGTTTCGAATCTGTCCTTGAAGCTGTCGTATATCAAGCGATGTATCATATTTTCCGTAAAGGATGTTTCCAAACTCGCAGAGCATGGCGCGTATCGAGCATTCCCGCAAATATTGTAGTTGGAACAAATGTTTAAATTGCTCGAGGCCACCGAGCGACTGTTCTCCCCGCTCTATCGTTTAGAGAGCAGCGGTGAAAAGAAAGCAGAAATGGGAGAAAATTATGTTAACCTGACGCGTGTGATCGAAACACTTGTAGTATAAATATAGTGGTAATTGGAATCATAGAAAGAAATATTTTGCAACGAACGAGTAAAAATTGGAGTAAAACTTTGCTCTCGTCTCTGAAAGAAAGTGGAGAGAGGTGGCTCGTGCTCGACGTGATTGTCGCTCGGGGAAGCGACCTTGAGCGGCTTAAAGCTTTTGTCCCGACTGTAGCGAACAAGCGACAGCTTTCAGAGTACGGTGCCGCCCGAGTTACGCGTCCTTTGCACATACATTGCGCAACACGAATTTATCTTGTGGTCCCGTTGGTAAACATACGATTGTCGCTTTCTCGTCGCGGTAATGCTCGAACGGGCGGCCGTGCGTCATTGCGCTTGAATTGCATCAGAGTTCGCGTTGAATCGACCTCGAGCAATTATTCGATGAATTCGCGGCCGAACTCTCGCGATATACTCTCTCGGCATAGAGAAAAAATCGCGCTGCACCGTCAACGCGATACGTGGATCAGAGATGAACAAAATATACCGTGCATGCTCGTTATACCTGGACAAGATTTTGTCCATCTCTGACGTAGACACTTTACCGTGAAGATTGTTTCATTCCGTGATACACAGTGTTCTATTGGAAGCAGTCCTCTTCGAACACTTTCGTTACTTGTTTCTTATCGTTTGAAATGGCGAATGCATCGAAGTGGGCTGCTTTTAACTGGACAGTCTGTAGAATCGTAGCGCTACCTCGGCGAAATGAATAGTCTTTTTTCGTTTCGATTCGCGTTTTCATAGTTCGCGGGCGTAGGAACGACGCAACGCGTGCGTATTACGATGCCGGGATCCACGGGGTGCGCGTCCGCCAGTTCTTCGACAAAGCAATATAACAAAGAACAAAATTGAACACTCTTAATTCTTGAGTGATAAGGGTTGCCAACTGCGCCAAGTACGAAGAAAAGACATACTTTCGTTGTTCAAATTTATCGTTTTTTAATTTTTAGAAATATTCAAAGGGGGGGGGGGCGGGACGATTGAAGCATAATCGCTCGTGAATCGATCGCTAATCTTGGGTTATTCGCTAGCAGCAACTCTACCGTACACTATTCATATATAATATATATGTGTATATAAAACATGGTATATCGTCATAAGCAATCCTGCTGCTAGCATCGTGGCGAATGGTTTACGGTAGATTAACTACCGAATGGCTCGATATTATTAACTCGTTCGCGAGGACTTAAAACATCGAAACCTCGAGCAACTCCTTTAACCTTTTCTACCAAACACCGAAGAATCGATCTTGTTACGACTCTATCGTACGCGTCGCAATTTATTCGGAGCAGCGTACCTTTGGAAGAGAAAAAAGAAAAAGTGCGAAAAGAGATTAAAAACAGATTGTCCTTTCCAGAAAAAGACGGTTGGCAATCCTAGAGATGGCGACTCGCGATTCCCTGTCGCGCACGCGTGAGCGTCGGTACACGCGTCCGTCTTTCCAATTAATTGTATTAATCGTCAAATTGGAGGATGCTCAATTAAACCCAATAAGTTAACTATTAAATAATCGTTGCGAATTGAGGCCAGCATGTTCTTGGCGTGGCCAGCATGTCCGAGTTGTGGCGCGCGCGCGCGCGCGCGCGCCTAGGCCAAAACTGTTGCGAGGCTGGCGATTACTGGTTTAACGTTAAGCAAAAATATTTTCTATTAACGAGCGCGCTTGTTTCCGTTATGAACTCATTCTCTCATTTTCATTCTGCAGCGATTGTATGCCAACGATAATACAATCGATACGTTAACGTACACGACGCCGCAGTGTCTTTATTCCCCGTCCCCCGTTTCCCCCGCAGCAATTTGCCTTTCAATGCTCTGTTCGCAGGTACGCTTCGGCCGACCAGCCACGAAGGAACCTATCCACGTGATTCTCGCACCTTGACTCGACTTGCCTGCGTGTCTGGTTATATACGCTATTTACGCCAGTCGCTTGCATCGTTCGGCCGTACACACGAATCACCGTGACGATTCGAATAAATTTCCATTCGCTCGCGCGAACTCGTTTCGTGCGTTACTTTTCGCCACGACGCGGACAACTTTTCGACAGAGATGGGCGAAATTCGCACCAGGGAAACTTGTTCGATTACGGATCGATAGAATTTTAGTTATAGATCGATATTGCATCTCGAACCATTTACAATTACGCGATCGTTAACGTATGGATTCGCGAACAAATCACAATCGCGAAAGCCACGCAGACTTTCTATTCGTCTTACGTTATACGAATAAAATTCTAGCCCATCTCTGCTCCTCGACCAATCTGATACGAATAAAACGAATCGAAACGGACCGATTCGATCGGAGAAAGGTCGAAAAGCTGATCGCGATCGATACGATACGCTTACCGATTCTTGCCTCGGGTCTTCTCCCTCTTCCCCCGATCGAGACGCGGAACATTTACTAACGCTGTGCTTTTTCTGTTTTCTCTTTTCCGCGGGGGGCGTAAACTAGCAGACAGCTACCAATATCAGCTGCAGTCGATGTGGCAGAAGTGCTGGAACACCAATCAGAGCCTGGTGCACAATCTACGCTTCCGAGAACGCGGTCCGCTCAAGTCCTGGCGACCGGAAACGATGGCGGAAGCGATCTTCAGCGTCCTCAAGGAAGGATTGTCTTTGAGCCAAGCTGCCAGGTAATTAGCTGTTCGTTTCGATCAAATATTCGATACTCGAGTATACAAGATTCGATCCAAAAGTTGTGCCTTTTTTGAAAATTATTATCAAATTAAAGCAATGCAGGGCTCCCAGAAGGACGGAAAATTCCAGTTGAAACTAGTCGTCGAGGCATTAAAAAAGTCGTAAAACAAAATATATATACATAGAACACGTTGTCATAACCTTAAACTAAATATGTAGATCCGTGTATTACCTTGGGACGTCCTCGATTTAACAAGGTACGACATACCGCAAAGTTCCGATACATTCTTTTTCCTTATCGTTTTCTAGTTTCCTTAGTAAATAAATAATCGAACGAAAGTGGAACATGGTTCGAAAAGGACACGAGGCATCGCCGTCGACGATACGAGGAATCTCGCGAATTATTTCAACGAACAAACCGAGCATAATCGCGTGGTTCGGTCGTTTTCATTTGCAGTCGTCGTTTCTCCGTCACTCAAACATCGCTAAACTAAATTTCGTACGTTCGCTGAATAGAGAAGCGCATCGCGACGCTATTTAACCAGTCGAATCGTCTGGATTATGTCCGCGTCAGACGTTTCTCTCCGTTTAAGGAACACGATGAGAAGAATTTCATTATTAGCTGGATATTTGCGGCGCGACGGAGTAAATTAAACTAAGAAAGTTCATCGGACCGATGTAACGAAATGCCGAATTTTAAACGAAACTGTCGCCAAGATGCAGGCGAGGATTGCAGATGGACAAGGTTCTGTAAACTTTCTTTTTTAAACCAGTTTCCGTCTTCCTCTCGCGATAATCGAAACGAAAAGATCGAACTTTACGCACCTCTGAACAGAACTCTTGACTAATCGTCACGTTGACATTTTACAACCTGGACCGTAAAACGCGTATCGTGCACGCGCGATACCGCCGTCAAAGGGTTTTCCGCTCGTGAAATGTTTTACGGAACGATATTCGATAATCTTTAACGCGACCCGATCGACTCGACGAATTTTTCTAAGACTCGTTGTTGGTTTCTGTTCCAGGAAGTACGACATCCCCTACCCGACGTTCGTCCTGTACGCCAATCGAGTGCACAACATGCTGGGTCCGAGCGCCGACGGCGGGGCCGGTGAGTGTTAGTTGCCATTTTCACTAAACCCTCGCGTCACGGCCGTTTCTCGTCTCACGGATCTGCCGGAAACGCGGACTCGAGTGACATTCTTTAAAACCTGCTCCCCCAAATTTCATTTCGATTCGACCTCCGCGAATGTGTAACGCGCCACTGGTAGCGGAGCAAGGACACCTCCTTCCGATACGATAGGAAACCACGAACACGATTAATAGATAGTTAACGAACGGGGAACTCGAGGGCGTGTAGCCGCGAACATTAACCAAGGTTGTAAAAGACGCCCGCCATTGCGTCGCGACACGGAAACGATTTTTCCGCGATTGACGTCGAGCGTCGGGCGTCGGGCGGCGGGCGTCGGGCGTGGGGCGTCGGGCGTCGAGAAACGGCGGATCGTCGCGAGTACTCCAATAGATCTTAGCGTTACGATCTTTAAGTACGATTCCCGCGGTTTTCGGTTGCTCAGATCTCCGGCCGAAAGGAAGAGGCAGACCGCAGAGGATTCTACTGGGTGTCTGGCCCGACGAGCATATTCGCGGGGTGATTCGAGCCGTGGTGTTCCGCGATGGTCACTCTCCACACATCGTCAAGGAAGAGCCAACCTCCATGTATCCAAGTTTGGCGAATTACGCCGCCTGCAACGGACCGGAAGGCGCGGTCAGCCCTGGAGCGGCAGCCGCTGCCGCGGTTGCCGCGGTCGCTCAAGGTAACGTCTCTTACAACACTTGTACGTTCCTGTTTCATCGTCTTTCACCTCCCGAAACCTTACGAACGCTTCCCGCGACCGTTCTCCAACTTTTTTCCACTGGAAACTTTGCCCTGCAGGCCTGTTTTCAAATTTTCCTCTTCGCATCATTCGCTCGAACGGCATACAAAGATTTCGATAATATATCGAAGCGCGCGAAAGCCACAATTGTAGTTATATCCAGAAAACAGAAATTTTATCAATTATTAATTGGCTACGGATGGTTATGCATATGACAGGTGTAAATATACAGTATTGCACGGGGGTGTGCAGAAATGCAAAACTATGCAAAATATTAGAAATGAAATACATATTACAACATTTAAAAGATAAGGTGTACTTTTGCTCTAGTTGCTATTCTTTGTCGGCGCTGGTAATAATGTCTATTTGCATAAACATACGCGGGCTAATAATTAGAATGATAACCTACACATTACGTCCGCTAAAATAATAGCTCATTTTTTTAATACTTCATCGTAGTTGGGTACATAAATGTCGGTTAAGAAAAAACAAACATAAATCATACATTGCAAAAGGTTCTTAGTAACGATTCGCGCAAGGTTTTCATTTCTTTGTGGCAGTATCGCTTTTGTACCACTCGACTCGATTGCTCGACGATGTTGGAGTTATTCGGTCAGACTCACGCTCTTTTCAAATCCTTCCATGCCGTACATTTAGAAAGGATAACATGGAGGTCGTTTGCTGGCGCAGGTCTGCGACATCAGATGTGCAGCATGGTGGCGGCAGCGCATTCGCAGCAGCACGACATGATGGCGACGAACCTGTCGACGAATCTCTCGGCGAACCTGTCGACCAGCCTCTCGTCGAACCTGCAAGCGGCGATGCAGGCCAGCCAGCATCATCACAACAGCAACAACAGCGGAGCGGGTATAATCGGCAGCAACAACGGCAGCGGTGGTGTCGGCGTAGGTGTCGGTGGTGGCGGTAACAACGGAAACTCGCCGCTGAATCTGGGCTTGGCCAGTCCAGGGTCCGGTGGTCCCCCCGAAAGCCCGATGGAGAGTCCCCTTGCGAGTCCGCTGGGTCCCCTGATGGATCCTGGACACATACCCAGCAGCGTGGAGGTGGGCATCGGCGTCAGCGGAATGACCTACAAGCCCGCGCGGAGCTTTGTCAGCCCGCGACCCGAGAATCTCTTCCAGGAGGACATCGCGGACCTCGTCAAGAGTCCTCACGGACTCAAAGACAAGGACAAGATCCCCGTGAAGCTGGAGCCGTTGACCGACTCCCGTTGCGAATAGTAAGATGGACGGAGCCGAGGACGAATGAGCTAATCGTTGCATCGGCGCTCCGTTTCCACCGCGATCCCAGCAGGCTTCTTCTGCTCAGCCGTGACTGCGAGCAGCAGCCTGCTCTTTCCGCGGAATTCACGACGGAGGCGGCGTTCGTAACGTCACGGATCGTCGACTCGATCCGTTCCATTCCAGGAGCTGGTCGATCGATCGAGGTCCGTTCGATCGCGACCGAGCCGTCGCTGGCGCGGCTGCTCGATTCGTTCGGTCTCTCGATTCCAAGGGCCGTCGTCCGATCGACGAATCCCAGTTTCCCCGAAGCTCGACGACACGCGATAGCGCGCTAAAAAATATTCCAATATCGACGCAATGTTTTTCAGTCCGCTATCCGTGCACCGAGTTACGTGAAAATTGGAGATTGCCAATTGTACGACGTTCCTTGTCAGTCTCGAACGGTCCGCGCGACGATTCGTCCTCGCAGCGACGCTAGAGTATACCGCACCGATCTCGAACGAGATCGAGGATCACAATCAAAACAAAAGAGGGAGGGAGACGAATGGATGAGAGGCGCGGCCCGAGCCATCGGGTGGGCGACGTGCAGTGGTTCAGAAATCGAAAGTCCTGGCCAATATTCCAATGGATATTCGAGAAATTTCATCTTCTACGTATTTTAATAAATTACTCGGGAAAGCAGAAAAAGAAACGCGATCTATTCTAATTTTGTTTTTTTTTTCAAATTAACGTGTATTTTGGGAAAGCTAACTTCTAGGCGTACAATCTTGTTTCTAATACAGATATATCGCCTTTAGAATCATTTATACCGAATCCACTAAACAGACCTGGAAAAGATTTTATGTAATCTTAAAATATTCCTGTAAAAACAATATAAGAAATTGATTAGACGTAATGGCTAGCATTCTCCGATTCTAAACCACTGTGCGGCGGGAGCGCGCGATCGGTGCTCGATTTTTGAAAAGCCGAGGGCCGTTTCCTCCGATCTCGAACATTGATCGCGACAAGCTCGATCGACACCGAAGATCGCCAATTCGAAGGGAACGTTCCGTAGCTACCTGCTCGACGACAATTCGCTCGCGCTATTCTTCGGCCGAGCGAAGCGATCGCACAGGATTCGAAGCGGTGAAACACGCTTCGACTCGAGATTTATATATCCACGCATATACGATTAACCGTACGTTTAATGCCAAATGTATAGTAATTGGCGAGCGATTGCGAGTCGCGAGCCACTATCCGCGTCGATCGATCGACGCTGACATCGACGCTGTGCGAAATCGTCGATTCGAAAAGAGACGCGTCGCAGTTTTTGGTCGGGACTCGACTTATCGTCAGAGATGGGCAAAATTACAAATTAAAATCGCTAACGACGAATGCGAGACTTCTCGTTCGTTGTTGGCCGAATAAAGATCGAAATTTGAATTATAGAATGATAATTCTACTTTAACTGCAAGTCTAGCATTCGAATGAAATTTTCCCCGTCTCTGGTGAAGGGAAAGAAACGATCTCACGGTCCAGTCTATGTAGTATCGGACCGAGGGAACTCGAGAAGTCGTAATCGTTTGTTGCGCGTCCAAAGTCTGCTCCCGACTGTCCGTCGAACGAGATGACGACGTAACCTCTACGGAACGAAAGAAAACAGAAAAAATTATGTTGTTCGGCTCGAGCGAACACGTGAGGACGCAAAAGGGAGAACAATTACCGATTGCTGTACTTTATTAACCGTAAAGATTGCCTTCCTGCCATATTTGGGGTATGCCAAGTATAAAAATTATAAGATTTAGAGATTAGGGAAATGAGAAATTAACGACGAAATTCATTGAATTTGGAACTGGAGAAAACGTCGATAGATGTGTGCGCGTGAGTGCCGATTGATTACATGTGTCGCGTGTCGTGTGTCGTGCGAATCGACGAAAGAGTACCGATGCGACTGGATCGAGAGAATGGGTGTGAGTGCTTTTGCTTCGGAGAAATCGTGCTATTTTTCAAAATTTTTGCATGCTGCGCGTACGACTTTTCGCGAAAGGACCCTCGATCCTCGACAATCGAAGAACGATGCGCGTCGGGTAGCCGATTCGTTTGCGATTCGATCGGACGCGGATCAGGATGCGCGTCTACTCCTACAGAGATGGGCATAGTTTCTTCTTCTATCGCCGTATTCACCGATAACGAGCTGAAATTTAATTGTTTACTCAACTTACCGATGACACAGACGAACTATATGTATATTGGGCAAAGCAAAAAAGTACACTCAAATTTCAAAGAATTTTCGTAAACTCCGGCAAATTAAAATTACAAATAGAAAAAGTTTAATTTCATGTTCGAATAAAAGGATTGCCCATCTCTGCTTCTCGATCGTTCTTCTTGCCACGAACCGCGGTTCAGAGATTTCGTGCGACGTCCGCGAGAGCCTAGCCATCCTGGGGGCAGAAAGAGGGGAAAACACAGAGAGAATGTGGAAGAATGCGGGTGCGAGTGAGACGTGAAAAAAGAGTGAGGGAACTTTCTAAAAAACTAAAAAAAAGTACAGATTTTTTAAAGTTGGCACACCGGTTCGAGTGACTCTTTGTAAGTATTAAAAAGTAAACAAGAAAAAAAAATTCGAAGTGGCCTTCTGTAAAAGGAAAAGACCATCGCTTTTCGCTTTTGCTCGGAAAATGGAAGCGCATAGGTTTTGTCCGTCGTGTTATCCGTTTGTCTAGACAATTTTTCGGAAATAAAAATGAAACGTTGTTCTCGCGCCACTCCCCTACCTTTAGGGAAGCTTTAAGGAAAATAAAAAAGACGGTTTGTAGGAAAAGTGCTCGAGGAGCTATCGATTAGAAAAATTGTATTATTATCGGCGATTAGGAAATTAAATATGCCGGGGAAACTCTGAAACGCGTTATTCTTGATACGAAAGATTTTTTTGGGGCGTAAACGAATAAAAAGAAACGTTTCAGACGGGGGGAAAAAGTACCTCTGGTGGAACTGAATTTTATTTTCCGCGGGAATCGGAACGATCGAGAGGAAAAGTAGGGAAAAATAGAGAAAACCGAGGAAACACGGTAGGTCGCGATTTTAAAAGATTTTATTACAATTTAGGCTTAATGTGTTCAACGAGAAGGTAAATTTGAACGAAACCAGCGCCGAGGTCGAAAGAAATTCGCGATCCGAAGCGAGGGGTTGGGGGGGTTGAGAGAAAAGAAACAGAGAAAAAAATTATACGAGTTCAAAGAGCCGCGAACGAAATTGCGAGAATTAGCTGGCCAGGGCGGGTGGGGGGTGGTGGTGGTGGGGGAGGGGTTGCGGAGAGGTCGGGAGAGAAAGTGTGCGAGAGAAAAGGATGGGGCATGTGAACAGGCGAGAATGTGGAAGAGATTAAAATTAATATTGTATAAAAAAAAAAAGTAGTAAGTGCCTTCCAAAGAAAAAAATTTAACGTGTCCCGTAGACCGTGACCACTTGTACATGATGAAAAGTCGTTCGAAATTTCGCATCACCGTATGAATCGTTTGTGACTAAAAAAAAAAGATGAAAAAAAAGAAACTATGAAGAGAAAGGGAAAAAATAAGCAAAGAATATTATTTGTGGGGACGTTGCGTAAAATTATGAAACAGTTTGTTCCGAGTAAGCGTATATGATTCTCTTCGTCTCGTCTCGAAGTCTCAGAGCGACGCTGCGCGATTTCTACGAGGAATATTAAACGAGCGCACGGTTTATAGTCGAGGATTAGAACCAAATGGAGGAACTCGAATATTTTGCGAAACAAACTTTTGGCTCTTCTTTTACGTACCGACGCGATGGAATTTCTTCTGTCGATTACGCAATGTGTCTACGAATCCTTTTGTGTGCGTGATAAGAGCGAATGTAACAGGATCTACAAGCAAACCGGACAAAATTTCTGTTTCGGATCTAACCCATCAACCGGTAATACCCTGAATGGCATATTCTCGTAAACGTTTCGAGCGAAGATAGACGGTGTAAAGGAGGGAGGGTAAAAAGCGTGTAGCTTGAATCAACAGAGGGAACGGATATTTCGAGGAACTTTCGTTTACGCATTTTGATATATATCTGTGAACGGATGAAGAAAAAAAAAAACAAAGATACTTATATTACATACATAAGGTGTAAGTGAACAAAAAAGCATCTAATACGCTATTATTGATATAGGACACAAAGTAAAGTAAATATATATATGAGACAAAAAAGTATATATATACATAAATTGATATATTGACGCTATATAAGGTTGCTGCTGGATGCGTTTTACTTTGAAGGAAGATGGTGCGCCAGTTTTCCGTTCAAACGTCGTCGAGGACGAAACAAAAGTTCACAGGATGAGATTAAGTTAGACAAAAGTATAAGGACCGTAGAGTCGAAGACAAAGTAGCTCTTAGAATTTTTATCGAGGCAAACGTAAGGACGGACGGGCGTGACGCTAGTATACTTTCCAAGAGACAGTGAGAGGGAGAGAGCACCTGGCCATTTGTCCTCGTGGCTTCTGCGTTTCGCTCGCTTATCGATCGCTCTCTCTCGGGTTTTCCGTCCTCTCGATCCGTCTTGCGCGTCCATCTTTCCACGAACACCCGAAACGTGGATCGAGACGTAACGATGGGCAAAATTTCCAGTAACGAGTGAAAAGGTAAAAGAAATCCTTCGATAAAAATTGAATCGCGTTCGATCGAATAAATTGCTACGCGTCCAACTTATTTGTCGTCTATTATTCGAGAGGAATTCTGCCCATCTCTGTCGACGGCAAAAGGAAAAACATCGCGAATCGAACGCGAGATCGAACGAAAGACTCGCGAGCGAGGCGCTCGTAGTCGCGAGGCCAACAACACTCAGCTGCGGCTACATCGACGCGTTAACGTTTGGAAATCGTGCTCTTATTCGATTAGTTTGAATTTTTTATTAGTCGCATGAAAAAGATGGTCCGTTAACTACGCTTAGAAACAGTGACATCCGACTACTCGATCGATTCGTTTATCGCTTAGCTCGAATATAAATTACTTCACGAGCATGTAAATAATTGAAAAGTATAATTCGTGCAGTAGAGAGTTGACATAAAAAAAGGACAAGTTGTTTAACCCTTCTATACGGGCGACGACTATAGTCGTTGAAAATAATTGATGGTGGCCGATCGACGCCAAAGGGCATAGCAAGCGCAATGGCCAATCAACGCCGCGGGCACTGCGATCGTTGCGCGATCGGGGAGTCCCGTAGCGAAAGGGTTAACCCCGTAACTCGTAAATATTCGAAGCAACGGCTTCTCGAGTATCGCGGTATCCGAACGTTAACGCGAGTCTTGTACACACAAATTTCTAATGTTCTACTTCAGGAATCCGTGAAACGGGATCTAAAATGTATCACGCACGCGCCGAACTCTTTTTCTTTATTTTCTACCTTAGCTTCGAGGTATAACATCGTATTATAATTAATGATCGACCCGATATGCAAGCCACACTTGATACGCGATAAAGAAAGGAAAAAGGTACCGAAAAGAATCCCAGCAAGCGGTAAGAATGAAGCGATAAACAAAGCGTAATAGTCCCGTATCTACGATTTATGGCTAGTTTACAGGACGTGTAACGTGTAACGGCATTCGCTGTTGAAGAGAAAGAGAAACGTTACGACAGCGGAAGAAGAAACGCGCTCGGAGCAGCGAATAGAAGGGGAAAAGGCGCGCCCGACAATCGCGTGTTTTCCATTTCTTTGCTGCGCTATAGACCGAACGATTCGAGGATAAACTCTAGGTGGCATCCTAATTTACAGGAACTAGTAGTCGAGCAATAGAACCGCACATTTTTCAGAAACTGATTATTTAATCGTACACACCCCGGCCGCCTGCCGAAATCCGACACACACGCACACAAACGCGCACCCGACAATTGTACGGTCACGTACATGCATAACCTACATACACACGTACACAAAGAAAGCACGACGGTATAGGGGACAGCTACGAACCGGCTGGAGGCAAAAGATCTTGGCTGCTCAAGGTCACCAACGTTGAACGGACAGAGTCGCATCGAAAATACACGGTCGAGTTGCTTTTCTAGCTAGAGGACAAGATTCTATTCGTTACAGATCGAATAAACATTAGAATCTCGATTATACGATACGTCTCGTATCGAACAAGATGGAACCATTGTTCGATCCAATAAAATTTGACGTGCCTCTGCTCCAGACCGACTGAAATTATTTGACTTTCTTTATTACTTCTTGGAAACATCGAAGAAATAAGAAAGCTTGATCGTTGCGACTGGGTGTAATCGATCGACGGTCTCGAACGGTCGCATTCTTTTGCCTCTATTCGAAGAACGCGGCGAATAAACGGAAAGTATTAGCGAGACAAGAAAGAATGACAGAAAAGGAACAAGTACACTAAAGGAGAACACACAGTACGCTACGCGACAGACAGGCACAGCCGCGCGTTCACTGTAAATAGAGAGAATGCAACGTTAATTGTACGGAAAAGTTCATCTTTATTATCGTAACCTGTAATATATTTATTTGCCCGATCGTGAAGATACTTTTACGTAGTTTAAAGATCCGAGGCCTCCGTTTCATTTGAATCTGTCGCCGAAGCACGCTAACGTGGCATTGGTCGCGCGCAACGAGGGAAAGCGTTTCGTTTTGGTACGATGACAAATATTTTTCAAAGTGTTTGCGAATGAAATTCTGGAGCGTGTGGCCTCTCGGACCAATGCCTCGCGATACAATTGGAAACGAGATCGAAACAGGACAATCGTTTCTCGACGTTCTTTACGGAACCGAAACGTCCATCCTGTCTTCGTTGTTGTTTCTAATCTCGATCGATACGTTCGAAATCGTCGCGGCCTATAGAAGAAAAAAAGAAACGCTCGCTATCCAAGGACGACGACAAACGCAAAGTTTCTTTGCAGATGGCGATAGTTTATAATTATTATTGTTTCTATTTTACGTTAAACAATGTATTTCTTTTGAGTAGATAGTCGAGAATTGATTAAACCGACACACCCATATGCGAATAGTTGCGCGCGTGTCTTTACCGGAGACGCCCGAAATAATGTGTATGTACCCGTGACGAATCGCGAAGCGACGTTTGTTTTCCGTTCTCTTCCGAACCACCTTGGAATGCACCGAGACTTCGGATAGAGATAGTTTACTTTTTAGTCACGGATGCAAAGCAAAACCTGTCACCCATTACAAATTCCTCTTTTATTTATTACCGATTAGCATGTAAGATGACGTTCTACCGACATATGCTATAATTATAAATACACCCTATATATAGTGGAGTAAGCGTTACATTACCTACCTACCTACCTACCTTACCTACCTACCTACCTATCCGTGCTTGACGGGTGAAACAAACAGATGAATCACGCAATCATACATTTAAGTTGCTATTTGGCACGTATATCTAAGTAATATACTAACATAAACAGTATGCAATAATAAATATGAGAAATTAAACACGATCTCTTTCACTGAATCGTTCGATAAACCCCCTCCTTTGAGTATCCTGTGTTTTATTGCACGCGATATTTCACCTATCGTTCCCGAGAAGAATTTCAATTACAACCCGCGACGAATACGAATTTCTACTAGAAAATATGGAACGGGTAGAGGAATAGGTGAAATCTACGTCGCGGTTACTTTTCTTGAAAACAGTTTTTATTTACATTTCATGATAAATAAATTAATTTGACTTTCTCTGATAAACTCAAAGTGGAAACTTTGTATACCATCGTACGAAGACGCTAGAATCTGTGGGTTGGCAAAAATGGGCAGACATGGAGAAGCTTCGAAGCGAAGTAGTTTGAGTATCTTAACAATTTTATATAGGTTCTCGTATCTTTTCCAATATCCTTCGATCACGGTTCCTTTTCCCAGTAAAAAGACTTTGAGATCACACTTTTCCGCCGGTTTGTATGTTATTCATATTAACGTTTTGTTGCACCGGAACGTTCGCGTGTTGCGAGTTTGAGTGGCTTGGATTATTTGGTTGTGGTACCGCATTATTTTGGACACTTTGCGGTACTTGATCTTGTTGAACTGGAATTTGTCCTTGTTGCTGAACTGAAATTTGGCCATGTTGTTGAACCGGAACTTGTCCTTGTTGCTGAACTGGAATCTGTCCGTGTTGCTGAACCGGAACTTGTCCTTGTGGTTGGGCGATGTGTCCTTGCACTGATTGCACTGGTACGTGATTAGGGTATTGTTGCTGAGAAACAACTTGAGGATGTTGAAGATATTGCGGATGATTTTGATCATGGAATTGTTGCTGATGCGGAAGATCCTGATTGGGTCCTCTTGGGTTTGCGAAGTCCTGAGGATGCGGAGACGCGTATTGTGGCGGGAACTGTAAATTGTCGGACAAATTTATATCGCAATTCGTTTTCGATTAAATATATTTTTCAACTGCAACGAGCACACCGATAGTACAAACGAAAACTTCTTAATACCCTCTTCTACTGTGTTAAGTTTACTTTCTTCTTTTTTCTTTATACATATTATAATTTGAAACATTGCAATTACTTACCGGGTCGTGTTCAGCAGGTATATTACCTGGGTGTGGTTGTAGCTAATAACAGCAACAAAAAGTGCATAAGCTAATTATTATCAATTACGAACACATTACAAACAACACGGCGTAAAAACAAGAAACAAAACGAATGAGTCGATACTAATGACTAAGGACACCACAAACTACGGTATTCTCATCTAGGAACAAAATTGAAGTACTAGACGATATACTATTATATCTCAAGTTTCAAATCTTCCGTCACAAATGCTACTCGAAAATGTCGCACTTTGTTTCCTCGAATACCAATTGCGTCGTAAGATATTTCAAATAGTTACTGTTTTTATTGTTACTTTACACATGCTACTAACTAAACGTGTATATTAAAGCATCAAAGATAACACAATCGATGCAATAAAACATTTCTAATAATCAAAATCAATCGTTGTTATAATTATTTATATTTTTGTACGTACCATTCCTTGAGCGATACGTCTTTGCATTTCCTCCTGCTTGTATCTTTCGTAAGCATCGAATTCTTCTTGGGTGTAAATTTGTTGTTCGTCTAACGGCTGCCAACCTTGGTCTTGTTGAAAATCGGGCCTCTTGGTTTGTTCCAAAAATTCTTCGTAGCTGTAATAATAACGTAACGTCAACGTTGTTTAAAATAAATGAAAATCGTATATACGCACCTAATAAGTCCATCCTTATTTAGGTCAGCTTCGTTAAATACATGCTCTCTCATTCTTTCCAGTTCCTCCGCGCGCTTAAATAAAACCTCCTCCGATGCCCCCTGAGCATAAAGTTTATCCAATTCCTTCAAAAATAGTGTTTTGACCTCGTCTTGATCCCACATTTGGTTACCATCGATATCTATGATATTTATTGTTACACGTTAAATAAAGTTGCATTTGAAATAAATCGAGTAGTAATTTTTATCGATCGACATTTATCGTAATACTGTATTACCATGTAAGAAAAAGAATGTTCTGGGATTAAAATCTTCGCTATCCATGTGATCCTGTTTCTCCCATACCTCTTCCAATTGTTGTTTACTACCCGGATGATGTATCTATAGACGAAAAACATTATAACCATAAGAGATAGAAAAAATGTAGACAACATATATATTATACAACTTACGGGGTCGTGTTTTTTTTGCTTTTCTCTCAATGCTTCTAATTCTTCCTCGTACTTTTTTTTCTCGATTTCGTTCATATCTATGATAAATAAGACGCATCGTTAGAAACAATATTAGTACAAAATAGAAACTATACAGTCAATCTATAGTCGTACGTTTTAATTTTTCCTGCTCCTCAAATTTTTTTTCCATTTCGTGTTGCTTAAATTCCTCCCGTCGCTTTCGGTCAGCTTCTGCCAAATCCTTTGTAGTCTGGAAGAAAAGACTAATTATTAAAAAAAACTAATACATCGTCTCTGTTTATTAATCGCAATTTAGATCGATAGTAACTTCGTAATACCTTGGCAATTAATTTCCTCAAATCTTGTACTTCAAACGATCGTGTATTAACATAGTCTAAATGTTCGGGTATCTTAAGATGTTCCGTATCGAGACCGTATTTTATATCGTTTTCTTTTGTCGCGAGATGTCTCAATCTCTCTAGTTCTTTCCTCTTTATCTCATCCAACTTTGATCTAACATTGTGATTCAAAAATTGTAGCTGATCAGCTATTTTTCCAGTCTAACAAAGAAAAAGCAGTTCACAGTCTACACTTTTTATTGTTGGTTTCAAAAGAATATCGTACTTCTAACTCACACGTATATCTGCGTCATCTACTTTTTCCAGCTTGGCACGAAAGTCTGGATCGCTTTCGAGCACTTGAACTACTTCCATCAGGTACCTACGATACTCCATAATGTCTGCCTGTAGAAAGACAATACTATATGTACAAGTTTTGTTACGATAAAAACACAAAACATAAGTAGTACAAAACCTACCATTTCTTCGACTTCTTCAACTTCATTGTTTCCATCGTGTTCTCCATCCTTAGTTTTCTGATTAACAGGAGGTGCAACGGATAACTGCACTGTTATGATTATCGAGACAAGTAACAGGAAATACTTCATATTTCTGCAACAAAACGCAATGCAACTAAATTTAGAAACGATTATAACCTTGAAACAAAAACAGCATACTCGATAGATCAAATGAATGGGCTTTTCGAAAGCAATTTTCTAAAAATATCACTTTGACGATAGTTTTTCAATTTACCACGTTTACACTAGAATCGACTAGAACAACTGACGACAGGTCTAACGAACACGCAACAGATGTTTCATCACGAAAATTATTACAACGAAGCATTTACATCGAAAATGCGCTGATGCGACTAAACGTTTCAAGCATTCCATCCGATACTTAAAGAGATTCTTTCTAACAACTGTCCAACAATCAAGAAATCCAAAGTATCCGACGAATGGTGATCCACGCAATTTTCTATGGCATCGTAAAATCGTTGCACGAGTACGAAAAACGACGAAAACTTTCTCCCGAAACTCCAAGAAATGAAAAGCGAGACTCGTCCACGAACTCGAATTCAAACAGACTGATCGAGGTCACGTACAAAAAAATATATATACAAAGAATTCTTTTTAATATTAAAGTTTACCGTTACTTTGATCGGTTTCAGTGAAAGTAGTAGAAATGCAACAATTTTCACTCGTCGCGACAAGAACAGAAGGCCCGTTGTTTTCGCTTGAAATCTAACCAATGAAAGTACGCGGCTGATCTTCGTGCACGAGTAAGTAACCGTAATCGCATATAATCGTACGTGATTGATCAGTCGCGAGATAAGATTAACGATACGTACAATATGTATGTGTGTACCAAGATTGGATGAACGGCGAACTCGTCCAGAATATTCAACGATGGTTTATCGATGCAGGAACGAAAGTGAGACTCGCGTGTAACACGCGGACGCAATCTTTGTTTCCCAAATAGATAATGACGCGAGCCTCGGTAGCGGTATTTTCACCGATACGGAAAAAGATCCATGGGAGTTCCCCACCCGACTG
Source organism: Hylaeus volcanicus (assembly GCF_026283585.1). NCBI lineage: Eukaryota > Metazoa > Arthropoda > Insecta > Hymenoptera > Colletidae > Hylaeus > Hylaeus volcanicus. The sequence continues at coordinate 32,346,071 of NC_071977.1, forward strand.
CGACCTGCTTTGAACGATCGCTGACGTTGGTAATTGATATCGGCTGACGTCAAGATCTCAAAGAAAACAAGACACAAACAAGATCAACGGAAACACGGGACTGGTACTGATCAGTACCGGTCAGTATCGATTAATGCTGATATATTCACGATGCACGATCATAGAGATCTCTGTGGATACGATCCCTCCTACCGTCGACATTTTGTCCATACGTATACGATCGAGTGCATTGCGTTGCACGAGTTGTACAGCTTCTGCGCTAGATGGCGACAGGAGTATGTAAATAGAGTGCTTCGTTATCCTAATCTATAATTAGGATATGAACAAAATGCGTAGGGAAACAAGTAAATTTTTTTGGATTAATTTCTTGACAATCATTGGTTTTCTTTCGATTGTTGCGTCGTTTGTCGCGTGGACGTCTCCTTTCAACGGAGTTTAATTATCTAGAACTTTATACTTGTAATTGTATACGTTTCAGATCGGTCGATGGGTATTCGTTGCGTTCCATTTAAAATCACCTTTGACCTTTAAACGATGCTGCTGCTCGCTAATTGACGAGTTTAATGGAAATTGATTTCATCTTGTTATACATAGGTATTTATGATATCCAACCTGCGCAATTTTAGGCGTCATTCAGATCTTTCGAACAAGTTAAGCTTATATTACTTAATATTTAAATTACTGTTACGGCATGCAACAATCGCGAGTGATAGTATCGCGATGACACGATAAAAATAAAATAAAACCCGAAGAATGCTCGAAAGCAATTTCTTCTTCTGTAAAGGATTCGCGTAGCATTTCACATTTACCAACGATGTTAAGGAAACATTTCATATATATCGCAACATCGTGTCAAAATTATCGTCGAACTGGTTTTTGTACAGTTTTACCTTGACGGTAGAAATCTAAAGAGGAGGTGAAAGGATCGAATGCATAACTAGAAATAGAGTACGATATACAACGGATATTATGACCACGCCCGTGACCGATCGAAACCCGTACCGGGCAACAAAATTATCCTGTCAGTTCGAACGTGGCGCGAAGAATAAGACAAAGGTTTCGAATAATTTATCGTTTTATTGCGTTCACCGTAATAATGGCCGCAGTCGAAATGGCTTCTGTTCGAGTAAATTGCAGTCGCTGCAAATCGTAGATCACGTACACACTTTTAATTGTGTTTACCAACTTCGAACGAAGACGTCTCTTTAAAATAAAGTAAAAGAACAAAGTGCTCCGGAAATGGCGTATCGCGTAATCGAAGAATGGCGCGCGCCCTCAGGGGAAGAATGGCGAGGGAGAGCTCGTCAAGGATCGCGGCCACCCCGGCGAACACGTTCGAAGATTCGTGAACCTTTGAATTCCTCGAACGGTCATTAGGATGAAAGTATACCTGTGTCCGCGATCCTTCGTAGACCTGTTGCCTACGGACAATGCTCGGCCCGACAAGTGTTTTCGTATCTGATTGACCCATCTTTGGACCGAACGCTCCGACAAACGGCTAATTTTTCTTCGAGCTAACGACCTTCGTATACCTGACGTATCCCTGGCCCTCCCGTCTCACCAATTTTGTCTTTTCGACTTTGTCTCTTTCTCGCCCCGTGAAACGTCCCCCGAAGGGCTGCGAAGTCACGCGTAAACACACCAAAGAACGAGTCGAAGACACCGTGAACGGTATCAGAAACGAAGCTTCGAAGGAACGAATTTCGATTCCATTCGAAGGAAACGATGCAACCGTTCTGGGAACGTCAAGATCGCATTGGACACGAGACGCTGATTCGCGAAAGTGTCCCAGCGCCGCGAAAAGCGGGTTCCAGGGAGTCGACGCGTCGTGTCCGACTGGACGAAAAAAGTTCTCGGTATACGGCGAGATATGGCGGAAGCAGCTAAATACTTAAACGCTCGAAACTCCGGGCTTAAATGCCGTTGATTGCAGTAGGAGGGAAATGAGAGGTTGCACGATGGACTCGTGTCTCGTAGCTAGCGAGCGTTCTTGAAGAAGGCGGCGCGCGTACCGGTCCGAGTCCTTCCTTGAATCGCCCGATAGATGATCACTCTCCTTTCGATCGTGCTCGACACGCGGCCCGATTCCAGATTCGAAAGCTTCGCCTAGGCTTGTTCGTTCGTTCACCCTGACACTAATCGTGTCTGTCTGTTTCGTTGCCCCGCGTCGCGCTGCACCTTACTTTTATATACTTCGTAACTCTTCTTTTTCTTCTTCTTCTTCTTATTATTATTATTATTACTATTATTATTAATCAGCTGAACAAAATATTACGCGTCTTGTTAGACAAACTACAATTTTGGTTACTCACCATCGCGTGCACTTAGCCGCGAACGAGCGTTTAGCGTATCTGCGATGGATCTTGGGCATGGGTCAAGCCCTATCGAGCTTCCGTTCGAATAGTTTTCACTGGTTTCCTCCACGCGAAGACGCTTCCTAGTCGAGACACCTGTGTCAAGTTCACAGATACCATCGACGATGGCAAACAACGTTGTTTTGGCACTCACCGTAAGGGATGATCGGCCATGAGATAAACCGAACGGAAACATCTTAAAAGGTCCATCCCGATTTCAGTGAAACTTTACAGTTTCGTAGAGTGGTCGAAAATAAGGCGATTCCGTATTTTTGCTGCGGCAATAGCTCGAGCTTAGGGGGTAAAAGTGCTAATCTTTGAAATAAATTTGATTAAGGGCAATTAAAGCAGCTCTGCGAATATGCAAAATCGTGGAGGGGGAATGTCTCGTAGACCTTCCTCGTGAGAACGAAGAAGAAACCGAATAGAGAGATGGGGGCGGAGAAGGAGGCAGGAGACCGGTGAAAGGGAGAAAGAGAGAGGAACGGAAAGGTAGAGAGGCAGCGGAACAGGTAAAACAAAAAGTCAGGAAAAAATTGAAAACCTGTCTCGCGCGGTTGGTCGCTCGGAGTCTCCGGCAGAATGCGAGCGGACACTCTTCTCCTTTTCCACCACCATCGCTATCAGCAACCACCACCACCAGCGTTGTTCGGCAACGACTTACGGTTAACAACTACGCCAGCGGCTGCAGCAGCACCACCGCCAACCGACTCGCTTGGCTACCATCGCCAACACCTCCTTTTTCCTCCTCCTTCACCTCTTTCCCTTTCCGCTTCTACGTTTCTCTCGGTCCACGTCCTTCCTTAATTCAGTCCAATGAGAGCCGCTCTTCGATTCGTCGCACCCGTCACAGAGATCTCTACGCGTTGATTTCCAGAGGATACCTTTTCTCCGTTCCGTCCGTTCTGCTCGGCTCGACTCGCCTCGCCTTCGCGACCAGTGTGCCGTGCCGCGGTTAGGTTCCTCGACTCTTGCGACGCTCGCGTCTTCCATTCGCCTTCGGGATCGCAGTTTCGCCAGTTTCGCCAGTTTCGGTGTGGAAACGATTGGTGCTGAGAGAAAGCGTCGACTAGCGCCGATCGACCGAGTGAATCGCGAGGAATCAAAGGATATAGTGGACGGAACGGATGAGACTCGCGCGCGTGCCTATCTCGAACCGCGTACTCGAAGGATCTTCCAGGAATAGGAAGCCCCTTCGGCGGTCCTTCTAGGAAGAGAAAGAAAGAATTCCCTTTGCGGTAAAGAGAGACTACGATAAGGATATACCTCGCGGAGGAAATATGTCTCGTGGCAGTCGCAACGTGAACCGGTTGCGCGCTCTTAAAATAGTTCTCCGCGCATAGGTTTACCCGCTCTGCCCATCGCACAGCTCGCTGGAATACGTCGCAGGACTGCCAGGTAAACATCGAACGAATCTCACAATCGGTCTTCTTCTCTCGATCAGGAATCAGAAAATGCTTCTTCGGAGGCACACCTCTGACCTTGTCTCCGAGATACGTTGTCCATCGCGAAGCGCGTTTTGCACCATCGATCGCGGTAACTACGCTTCGAACCGTTGCCCCGATCGACCGAGATCTTGCGATGCACACTGGACCACGCAGTGGTATGTACGTCTCCACGGGGCTCAAGACGGAATGCCGCTTCGAGGCAGAGATCTAAAGACGAGACGAGTGGAAACGTTTTTCAAAATCGCACAACAAATTACATAACAACGATGTATAGATGTCATCGTAATTTCAAGTATCCGTACCTTGCCGATTTTTCAATGAAAATCCGTCCACGTGTTCCCTGGGGGTCTCGTACGTGTTGATCCGTCTTCGCGCGATATCAGATTCTTGAGAAACCTCTTGGCCGCGAGCACGCATTTACAGTCGGCCATTTCACGATCGATCGAGTCAGTCTTTTCTATAGTTTCCAAGAACGAGGATACTGGCGAGACCAGTCTAATGCGACGCTTTGCGATAAACCATCCGATCATGTTTACGGCAGACGTGAATTCTCAGTATCTGCAAACTTGGAACGATCCTTTGTTGACGAAACAGTTTTCCTGTGAAATAAAAACAAAAAATAAATGCGAAAGAGGAAGATGGAAGATGGGCGTAACGGGGAGATTCGAAAGCCCCGGACCGCCTTCCAGGAAGCCGATTGCCGTTTGTTATTGAAGTTATTCCATCGCCTCGGGCCAAAACAAGGCGAGGCTGTAAGCAGCACGTCTGTCCCTGGGTGACGAGCGTTTACATTTCAATACAGCTGGAATTTTTCTAAAACCGTACGTTCGATGTCTCGTCTTCGATGCGCGCGGCGCCTCCGTAGTGATTCCTTCGTTGCATAGGACATCCGCAGCATTTCAATTAGCCACACTTCGTGGAATAAAAATTGCAGTCGTTTCTACGGAATCGCAACGACGTGTTTTCGGTCATGTAGAAACGTCGCTGCGACGATGGCTTTCTTTTTCGGGATCGTAATTCGGAACTATCGATCGTGCTATCGGTGACTATTCGTCACCATATCTTCTATTGGCAGAAGATTTCTAGCAGCAAACTACTATAAAATATTCGATGGTTTTGCTCTGTTGAAGAAGATTGAGCGAAATACGCGCGATAAGAAATGTCTTCGCGAATGAAAATCATCTACTATTCAACGCTCGAAAGTTCAATCGCATTCAGTGAACTTCTCCGACTTCCAAGAATGCAAAGCATTTGCGCGTCAATTGCCGTGCGTACGGTTCGCAAATTGTATTCCGCGACGCGTGGATAGGAAACGTTTTTTTAAATAAACACTTGCAAAGTTATCGTGGGCGAATGGAAGAGGAGATGAAATTTAATTTGATTTCTATCGAATAAAGAAGGTGGGATTCTTACGAAATTCTCGAAAGGTGTCCTCCGTCTCTTTTCCTCTGCGTTCACCTGTTGCGAGTGCCTGAAATCCTCGACCACTACTGGGGATTTAATGAAGTGGCGCTTGTCGAGGGTGGCACAGGGTTACGCTGGCGTCAAAGGGACACGATTACCTGGAAGAAGTCATCGTAAAACCGATCCATCCGCTCGGTATTCATTTATGACTGCACCTTTCGGACGTTAAAGTGGGGGAGTTTGTGTGAAAATCGAGACTCGTCCTTAAATCCTGTTAGTCGGTTAAAGTTCGTTCGAATAGGACAGGCGCCAACCAAGTATCGTCGAAGCTTTTCTTATGGATTGCAAAATCGTATTCCGAAGCGAAGCATCGTCAGACTAATACTTCTTCGCGAGGTAACGTACAAATAATCATTTTGTCGGAACAGCACGCGTAACTGGTCGTTGAAATGGAATTCCTTTCCAATAATAATTCACTTGAAATGTCGTAGGATGTGATTATGCGTGGTATAAATAGTCGTTTAATTGGCACGTTTGAAAGCTGTAGTTATTACGCGCGCGATCATTTTCCATCGAATTATCGGACTTTGCGTCTTCGAGATCGTTTCCTTCGTCGGTCTTTTATAAACCTCTTTCGCATTCCAGTATTTGCGAGATTAAAAATTCGTTCTTTTGGTAGTCATTTCTCTTAATGACATCTCCTGACTCATGTTCATGAATATTCTTAATACCCTTAATCGAGGCTCATGGTCGTAATCAACGCACGCGATTCACGGGTCTTCCGTAGACACGCGTCTCGTTGCTTCTTCGCGACGTCACGTTGTCGGAAAGAAGCGGCGCCAATTTTATCACGGTTTTTAATTGCCACCGATAACTTTCTCTCGGAACACGTGGACTCGATATCCCTGGTCGTAATTCATCATCTTCGAAGCGTAGCTTCGAACATCTGTCGAGGACTGGACCGGTGTGACGTTAATGTCCATTGACGGTTGTTTCTTTAGAACACGATGACGAGCTGGAGCAGGACGCTGGTCGTGGGCATCATCGGAATCTTGCTTCTGGCGGCGACAAAGAACTACAGCGAGGCTTGCAACGAGGCGATCTGCGCCAGCGTCGTGAGCAAATGCATGCTTACGCAAAGTTGCAAGTGCGATCTCGTTACCTGCACTTGCTGCAAGGAATGCTTCTCATGCCTCAGCTATCTCTACGACGAGTGTTGCTCGTGCGTAGGTAAGACAACACTTCTCAACGATGCTTTTCATCGAACTATTCTTCTTCGTTATTCTACGTAATTAATATAAAAACACTATCTAATTACCATTCTTAATCGTTCGTTCCGTTGCCCGCAGACCTATGTCCAAAACCAAACATCACGGATAATCCATTGAGTAAAAAGTCACACGTGGAGGACTTTAGCGAGCCTATGCCAGGTCTGTTTCAAGCGCTAACCGCTGAGCCGGATCCGCACGAGAGGTGGCTCACGTTCACGTTTCCGGTGGACTTCGACATGTCTCTGTTCACGCCGAAGCACGAGAAAGAGATGAAGTATCATATGCGTGCGTATCTCTGGAATTTTCGTAATCCATCATGTGTTCCGCGCCATCTCCTATCTCACCAGAGTCCGTCCCTGCTTTCAGAGACTGCCGACGAAGAGGTGCACCCGTTGAAGCCGAACGTGATGACGGTGAACTGTACGGTCGCGTTTATGGCTCAATGCAACTCCTGGAACAAGTGTCGTGCGTCTTGCCAAAGCATGGGCGCCACCAGTTATAGATGGTTTCACGACGGTTGCTGTGAATGCATAGGGGACACCTGTATCAATTATGGGATCAACGAGTCCAGATGCGTACACTGCCCGCTGGACAAAGAAGAAGACGATTTGAAGGACCAGTACGACGATTATGGTCAGGACGAAGACGATCTGGTAGACGACGAGATCGACTAACGACGCGCCTGATTCCCCTTCGAAATACTGTGGTTGTGTCGACGGTGCGTGCATATTCCCGGTGACAATTAGTCCTTTCGGAACTAAGCAAAATCGAGCAAAAGCAAACGAAACGATGATCGAACTCGTGTTAAATGTGTATGTAAGTAATCCTGTAGCGTCGAATATTTTATTATTTTTCAGTGCCATACGAATAAAGCTGTACACGTATCGTATCGAATCGTTTTTAATGGATTTTATCGTTCAGATGGTAAACGTAATCCGTGTTCCGCTAACGCCTATTCGGCTTGGAACGATGAAGGATATACTTTAGCAATATTAAAAGGATCGTAGAGACGTGTGATTTAAAAGATCATGGACGATGCGCATTCCTGTTTTAGGTGTATATACGAATAATCAGGTCGGAGGGAATGCAATTTATATTGATATCGTTTAATATTACACTTGATAATGCCAATGCACAACATTGAGACAATACGAAGGGTCGAATAGGAAATTTGACGTGTTACGAATTTCCAATTCACGTGGATAAATATAAATAAAAATTGTAATATATACGAATACTTAAAATTGCAGATTCCATTAAAGCTTTACAAAGAGATACTCGAGATCAAAATCCCATTACGGAAGTAACGATGAGCGACTCTCCCCTGAAAATTATTAACAGACTAGAGAGGGGAAACGGGATCGATATCAACTAATCGTTTACGTCTAAACTAACTTCAATAATTTTGTTTAAAAATCATTATACTTAGGTTTCATAAATAACTCCACTTTTGGTACGTTCCATCTTTCGAATGATTATGTACCGATATATCGCACGATATATAAACACTTCACATTCAACTCTACTTTGTTATATTGATCGTTAGATGACGCGTTTTACGCGTCTTCTCAACGATCGTATACATTAATTCATATACGCGCTAATATCGCGCGTCACTGTAACACGCTTATAAATATGATAATTCCAAACGATTTTAATCGTTCCCGCTGATAAAAGACGATAGCGTTCAAAAGAAAGCCTAAAATTTGCCTCCAAATACCGTATATTTATACAGGCGGGTGTTCGTCCTGCGCTTCGTTACTTTCTGGTAATTTAATGAAAGGCAAATCACTGCCGCTCCACATCGAGTACAACTGAGATCTCGCGGATTCCTGAAACGATGAATGTTGTTAATATACGTTGAATATTCGACGTTCGCTCGTAGATCGATGCTAATCTATGTAAAAAAAAAAGATGATTGTTAACAATAATTATAAGTATTTTAAATTGTAACCATGCATTACCCCACCACCAGCGCTCTCGGAACCTGAACGACTATGAGCTGATATGCAAGAATCTGTCGAAGAACTGCTTTTGCGAGACGGTAATATATCTACGGTACCTAATGAAAAAAATCAAGCGTTACACGCGATTTATCCGATGTCCGCAATGTACATTCTTACCGAGTTCGACTTCTCTATGGTCGCTATGCGAAAGAATACTATCTTTGCTGTCCGCGTAACTACCATTGGCTCCGCTTTGTTCTGCACAAGGTACGATGAATAACTTATCGGCGAAACGGTGAACGAATAAGCTTTAATACATATTAAATCGTACCTGAATCTCTGTGCTCTCCACTGTGCGGACTTTGGTCACTTTCGCGACGACCCGACTGGTCGGAGTGGTCGCTCGAGTGGGAATCGTATGGCCAGCACCTCGAGGAACCCACTTTACGAGATCCTGGCCAAATCGATGAGTCGTAACTTGACTCGAAATTGCACGTTGTTAAAGTAACACCCGGAATATGCTGACTGGCGTAAGCTGTTAGTTGATTTAATGGTCTAACTCCTATATAGATATTAGAGTAGATCGATATATAAGTAATAAATAATATTTATTCCTAGAGGAAATATCGAGCGATTAACGTTTGTTCCTTTAATCGTATATACCTGGTTTGCAAGATAACAATTGAATTGCCTCCTGCAGGCCATCCTGACTAGTCATGGCAGACGTTTTCCATATCGTATCAGGCGTAGTGGATCTACTCCTGTCTTGGTGAGGAATCCTTAATCGTAACCTGACATCTTGTCGAGGCCAATCCGTAATATTTCGACAATCCCATGGCATGGACCACCTTCGCATCGTATTCTCCGATGCTTCACCAGACATTTCCGCAGCTGCTGTTTCAGACCACCTCCTCTGAACCTTTCGCAGTTAAACGATCGTAAGAAGGTACCGATGAAAATTATACGCTTAATTCGACAAAATTACCTGCAGAGGAAATAAAGGATATGGTAACGGTGATCTATGAGAGTTTTGCGTCAATTGTTGCGTCGACGACGAAGACACCGGCGGCGGTGAACTATATAATCTTTCGAAACACTGTTGAAGAGACGCAACATCGCATTCCGTGGTGCCGCTTTGCGAACAAGAACATTCTACCATTCCACCTATAGTAGTACGTTAAAAAATGATTACAGATAAAACCAAGAGAACAAGCAAAGGTATGTAGTTACTATTTCTCACCTACGCATTCGCAGCAAGCAACGCAGAACTGATATTGCAGATTTATGAAAGTTAATAAGTTATCTCTAAGTATGTCCTGAAAACAATACCATTTAATATAAAAAATATAGAACCCTCCTATAAATTGAATTGGAACTATCGTATACATGTTTATCTCCTTTGTTCTCTCGAGTTTCGTGATCCCTCAAGGCAGAAATAATATGATTCTTCACTGTGTTGCTCGCTATATAAGTGGCTCTTGTGAGTTCTTCCCAACCAACCAGGCATTGTCCCGGTAGTTTACATTGAGCCAATGTATTGTGAGCAGACAAGAGATTCTGTAGCGATTGAGCCAACTTTGTACCGGCTGTACATAGGCCATTGAGCGTCTGAATTAAATGAAATAGTTTGCTTTTTCTGCTTTTTGCTGTAAAACTTATCGCATATAAACAAACCTGTAAGTACACTAGCCAATTACCAAGACACTCGTTTACTTCTAACTGAAGTTTAGATAGTTGATTGTCATTGGACTTTGGTTCCGTTCCACCTTCTGCCATATTTACATTATTTTAGGTCTTGGATATGGTAGTAAGTTTAGTCACCTATCGATATAAGAAAGCATATACCAAAGAAAGTTGTAAAGAATAAAAAACGAAGAGAGGACGATTAAGTAACAGGAAACAAGGTAGAGCAGTAATAAACGCAGTGACGATAAAGTGTTTGAGTAATTTCTTTTATTAGGATAGAGAAAGCATCACGAATGAACGACTTACATGTTCTCTGGTCATTTGGTGTATCCTTGGTAATAAATTGACGTAAAAAATAGGAATCACAGACTTCGCGTTGACGACAAAGCACGGATACCGGCACCATCGTAATCCGGCTTGTGCATACTTTATCACGAATGTAAAAACCGAAATGAATCCCGTATACGCGGCTACGCTCATCTGTGGTTATATCTTTCAACAGGACATTTAGTACGAAATGTCTCGACCAGATGCCGCCATTTGTACCCGTCCGCCCGGCCTGTACGAAGAGGCGCGCAAAATCTCTTGAACTCAGTGACGCGCAACCTGCACAACAACACTTCCGACAGAAACAATATTTACACACTTTAATCCTTGTTACTCTAGCGTTGTATCGGATCTTTGTGTAAAAAGGTTAATACCGAATTACAATGATTGATAATTATAGGTATGCGATTAAAACTTCTATAAACGAGGACATGAAAAGTTACGTTTTGGCGCCATATTATTTTTGGGCGCCACTGATCTAGGCTAAACTTGGCTCGAATTAGCTCGATCGGACAGGATCGCGTCGGTATGCCTTCTAAGAAATTCAAATCTATGTATATCGACGACGATAACATCATCGATAAACGCTAATAACGAGCGAATATTGGAAATTGTAAACTAATTGTTTAGTAAGTAAACTACGATTGGTATACATCGATAAAAGAATCTAATTCGACTTTTTCGCACGCAAGGTATCGCATATAAAAATGTTAAGAAAAATGTGATATTCTATTTGCGTTTATCCATCAGAGTCAGCTCCAATAGATCCAAATTGTACCGAGTATTCTGGCATACTCTGTTTGATGTTAACGAATACTCCCAATTACCAAAATCCCTCGAAGAGCGGGGGGAGGTGGGGGCTATCGTCTCGTTTTGAAAACCACTGGTGTAAACTGTTAAACTTGATTGCTCATCTTCCCGCTGTTTCGACGAATCGCTCTGTCGTTCGTTTCTTTGTGAAATCGAAACGAAGACACCAGACTCGTCGAGGTGAAAGGGGCCCGGAGCGAGTCGTGACGTAGAAGAGCGTTGATAAAAAAAAAAGGAAAAGGACAGAAGGAGTCGGTGGAGGAAAGGAGGGCGAACAACGGAGAAGGAGGGTCGAGAAAGGTTGAAAGGAGAGAAAATCCAAGAACGAGTGGAAACGCGATCGCGCGCGAGGGACGTCGTGACTCGGGTGGGGAGCATGATGTGGTAAGAGATAGAAGGGAGGGGCTTAACGGTAAAGTCTGTGTAACCTTATAGCAGTGTTTTCAACCTTTTCTTTCCTGGTACCACCCCTTACGTACGGATATCCTTTTGCGGAGTTCCCGTGCGCGTTCCTGGGGGTGTTTTTCAAACAGCTGCAAGCGATACAGGAGGATCCGATCAAAATACGTATCCAAACCGCGTCGTCCCGTATCTACAGGTTCTTTTGCGATTTAATCGTTTCCTTGCTCTTAAAGAAAGTACTCGTCATGGTCAAATTAACGCTTCTCGTCTAGGATTTATAACGTCCTTGCGATTACATCATAATTCCGTTCGCGCTCCGTTTCATTTTAATTGAAACGCTGCTCGGATAGCATGAACCTTGTACGAAATTTTCTCCGACTAGAATACATTCCATTATCCTTCGTCGGGTAAATCTTGATTATTTATACAAATTTCTAGTACAATTAAGAGATAAGCGACAGGAGTGAATGGAACGAGAAGGGGAATGGAAAAGAAACAGTCCATCAGGATTCGGATTACGCAGCAAAATATGCATAATCCATGAATCTGTCGAAGTTAAGCAGGACGATGGTTTAGTCAGCGACGCTAATGAGGAGGAAAATGCGCTTTCGACATGCCCCTTTTTAGATCGTGCAACCCGGTGAGAACGGAGAGTGGCCAGGATGGGGCCAGGTGTGCAAAACACTCGAAGAATGGGAATCACTGATTCGCGGTATACAATTTGACGAGGTAGAGAACGATTTCGCCGTCACTGACCACGGCAGCTGGTTTTTCGAAAGGTACGAAAACGAGCGGAAGTAGCCAGGTGACGTAGGGCTCCGCAACTTGGTTAATTATACAAACAGACTGCACGAGCCACGAAAAACGAAGTATACAGACGTAACAATACGATACGACGAACAATTTCAACCTGGTATCATCTTCCATATTACCGAGTCGTTTTTGCGCGCGCCAGTTATGCACGAGGAAGCGATTAGCCTTCGCCAAATCAATCGATCCACCTACGGAACCTTATTCCGCTAATGCACAACTTGTATGTATAAACATGTCCGAGTAAAAGTTCCCGTAACTGGTTGATCGTATGCTTAGCTGTTTTACCTTGGAAGCGTTACGGATATGCGTACGGTACAAACAAGTACACTGTGCGGCAAAAATGCTTCGCGTTCGCCGACAGGTAAGCAATCTTCTCGATCTCGGAGCGCGACATTGGTCAACGGAGTCGGAGTTGACCGATGCAGGTTTCGGTCTACGAGTAACGCCGTTGGCTACCGAGCAGCTTACTCGTAAGAAGAGACGATACTTTATCGATGATTATTGGAGTTATTTAAAAATCGACCTTCGACCTTAGAGACAAGGCCCCTGGTACCCGCATACTTTGCTATAGAGCAGCATCTCGCCGAATTTGCGATATATTCTCTCGATTCGCGTTTGTTGGTAAACGCGAGTTTGTTGCCGGTTGTAATTCGAAAACGCCAGGAGGAACGTAGTCGAGCGTAGATTCCCCCATAGCAGCCGGCTGGATGCACGGTACACCGTACTTTCATAATGTCGAAGGAGTACAGGAGACCCCGAGGCCTGTGGCACTCGACGGACGGCTAGTGAAGGGAACGGATCGTCATACTCGGTCGATACTCGACCAAACGGTCAGCGAAAATGCCGCGTCCGTGAGTCGCGCTTAACGGTCTTCGATAACAAACGAGCCAAGTTTTCCGCGAATCGATTCAAGTTGCAGTGATTTTCGACTAGTTTCGGCGACTAGAAGGACTAACGGAGAAGAAAGGATTTCCAGACCTAATCCAAAGACTGAAAATCATGAAGGAGTGGAAAGGATGCTGCGATCGAACATGAAACACCGCGAATAATTTCGCGTAGTGCGCGAAACAATGAAAGGAGGATCGTTCGTTATTTCGATCGCATACGGTGACCAAAAACGTGGTTAGTGAACGGTGAGGACTCTTCTCGGCCATTCCTGAATCGAGTCTTGGCGCAAATACGATCGCCATACGTTAACACGAGAACCTCTCGGTGCGAATATTTCGTATCGAATTCGTGGAACGAGTACATTCGCGTTGCCGAGGTGGGTTTTCGTCGGTGCCGTGCGTCGAACAAAGAAACATTTCGTGAAAGTTTCCGTTTCCGATAAAGAGTGTTCTCCGGTGGCGGGTACGTGCTCGTGGATGATCGTCGGCAGAATTAGTGCGTTTTCAATGTGATCCCGCCTCTCTTCGAGGGAAGAGAACGACATATCGAGAATGACGCGAGAGATTCTTCTATCCCTTCTGGGAATCCTCGTCGTGGGCGCAGAAGGCATGTATCTTTAACCACTTAACCGTCGCGCCCGAGCTAACTCGAGCAACATAGTTGTCGAATAAGCGAGCGATTAAAACAAGGAAGAGCGAAGTAAAGAAAGAAATATCAGTTTTACCGCACAAGTTTTTAAATAAATCTTTGCGACTGCCTTTGAATATTTAGAAAGTGAAATAAGAAAACGTTGCGTTTTTTTTTTTTAAATCGAAGCGGTTAAGCCATTAATGGCGCGACGAGCGGTTGCCCAACGCGTTCGAAATCCACCTCTTTGCTCGCCATTTGTTTTTCCATTCCTACGCGTTTTTCTACGTCCTGCTCTTATGGTTAAACAATTGCGCATACCTTTTCAAATATTCGAAGGACTCATCGGTATTCTAAACGTATCGGATACGATTTTGAAAGCGTTATGAAAAAGACATCGTGAATCATTCGGATGCATAGGTTATGCCAGGTGAAACGCAAATGTCCACTTCTATCGGTCACCGGATTGGAATATCGAGCAACGCGGAGAAATGGCTCCTGCTCTCTCCATCGAGATTTATTCGATCTTTCTAAATATACATCACGGATGGATTCAGCACGCGCGGATCCTGCGATGAAGCGTTTCCCAAGTATACTCGATCGTATCGAGGCGTTGAATCTGTTTGGAAAACGCGGCTGTGGTGCTCGAGATCCATCGAACCACGTGATCAATGGCGCGAACACAAGTTAGACAAGTACGCCATTCGGACGGTATCGAATTTTGTAATCCAACGTTTGCTATTTTCCATCTGCTCTCTGATAATGTCCTCGGTACTAAGGAAAGGAATACAAGCAAAACAGGTACCGCCCACTCGGTTCTCGTCCACGCGGATTTTCTGGTGTCTCGAGGTCACCCGGTGTATCCGCTTCGAATGAAACGCACAGGTTCCTGTCGCTTTGTGTTCTGCTCGCCCGAAACCTTGCGAATTCCAGTCAATTCTTTTCGTCCTTTTTCCCAAACAAATACATTTCGCATTATTTTTGGTCCAAGGATAGCTACCGACCAACAAAGCTGGCGTGGTTGACGCAGAACTTTCCTCTTTTTAGTTTGGAATCCATCAAACTTTCAGCCTCTTGATACAACGGTTAAAACCTTGGATTTGAAAATAGAATACGGCACCTACCGCGTGGCTATCTTGCTCGGACCCCTTCAAAATTGGAAAGTTGTTCGTAAACACTGTACAATCAACAAAACAAATCGGTGAAGCATTTCGAGTCGCTCCACCGACCGTATAAACCGGAAAAGGGACGAATTTACGCTCACCGTTTCGTTCTGTTCGCTCCAATTTCGCGTATCTTTCGACCGAGTTTTCATTTCGCCTAGTTCCTATTTGAATAAAACTGGTTACGCGACGTAGAAAACAGGACTTGCCGGCGTGGCTGTCGATCGAAGCAAGTTTCGCCTTTTGTAATTCTTATTTTTCTAGTTGACCTACAATCTACACGAAACGCCTCGATACGTAGCGCAAGCACCGCATTTCTGCGCGTGCTTATTAACGGATGTCTAAGTGTAAAATTATCTTGCTCGGCAATTGTATAAAAACCATCTACAGGTATACCATTAACTTCGCACGAGACACGTGATCGCGCAACAGTACCTTTCTCGAACGACGCTGATTATTTTTTATTGGCCTGGGTGTTTTACAACGTCACGTGTCCGAGACACTTTCGATTCGGCATTGCATTCGAATTAATCGAACGCGACGATTCGATAAAAATTTACCAAACGCAGCATGGCATGGTCGATTTGCGTCATCGACATAACAGACCTTTCCTCGTCGAGTAACGCTCGCTGGAACTTTCATCGGTGGCGTGCAAAAACGCGTAGGAGGGACGTGTCTTTGGTGTAAAAATAATTACGAACGGAGAATGATACCTTTGTCGATAACGATTACTTAACCGTTGCATCTGGCGTATCTTTCAGGTACTTTCTCTAATAATTATTTAACGTGGCGCGTTCTGTGCTAATACTGGATCGCTTCCTTCTTTTTACGTGAAATTTTCAAAGTCTAGAAATATTCGACAGTTTTAATGGAGTTAGAAGGCCTCTACCGTTACACGAACAAGTTTATCATCTCGAAAATTCTCGAGATTCGTTGACACAGCCGATGAACTCGAGATTCCTCAAATTTTTAGAAACACCAAATGTCTCCTAATACTCCAAGCTATTCGTTCACCGTGTGCCTCGAGTTCTACTCCGAAACTCGAATGACACAAGATCCAAGAACTGTTCCGAGCAGTCGTTTCCACGGTTGCCGAGTAAACAGAATGGTCTGCAGTGGCGTATTTACCCTATACAAGCAAAGAAAAAGGAGCTCTAAACTGAATGCTTCGAATACTTTTTGCTGTTTGTGTTCGATGTACAAAAAGCGAGCTTGTTTGAAGCGAGGCTTCCAAATTCCACTTTGTCTCGGGTCTCTCGCGAAACTATAGCGTTGCGCCATTTGCCTGCGGAACGATCGATGGAAGTAATTGTAAATACAAGTGGGAGAGTCCAGTTCGCACGCCTCTGACCGATCCGATTCCAGGGACTCGTAGACTGTTTGATAGATGGCTGGAGATAGCGCGATAGGGTGATAGGTCGACCGGCAACTAGACCAGTCGATGGTTAGCGCAATGCGTTGAGACCTGCGCAAAGGTACACCGCACACGATTAATATTATCGTAAAAATAATACCGATCGCGCGTGGGTACCTTCAAGGTGGAGAAGTAAAAGCGTCCTCGAGATTCTAGGTGAACGCTTTTCTTTCGTTCCTGTGAAAGAGGAAGCGTGTCTAACGTTCCACAGACTCGAGCACGATTCGCGTTTCCATCGAGCCACGCTGGGACGATCGTAACATTTAACCGGCCTCCTGGCTACCTCTGGCTAGACTCGCAAGCACGCGAAACTGCCGATAACTTATGCTCGAGAAAACGCACCTCACGTGGGTGGGGCACAGGGGCCCTCCACGCCCCACACAGGTGAAATTTCGTCCGAGATCGCGCCACTTCTTCCGAGAATCGCTATGCACGACCGATCGCGCGTATTTTGGTCATAGACGGAGTCGCGCGGGGACGCAATTCGACGCTACCGCTGATTACACAATCGCCGATCAACGTTGCCACAACGCGCTCTCCATAGTTTCACGGGTCACGTGTCATGGAATACAAAATAAAAAATAAATCCACCAGCGAATCTTCCAACGCTGAGCACGTTATGAAATTTTGAACTATCCTGTATCCGCGAGCAAGAGTTCGAGGGGCAATTACACGAAAGTACACCTTTCACGGTAAGTTTTTCATTCCCGACGCTAGGCAAGGTGTCGCAAGTCATCGTCGATCCCGACGACACACGTACCGCGTGGTCTCCTACTCGCGACGCGTCGTACAATAGATTAGGAAACTCGCGAAAGGAACTCTCTACCGTTTCCCGGTACCGATACAACGAACCGATTCTTCCCTTCGATAACGCCGGTCGATTTGAAATTTGGTGGACTAAGTGGCACGAATTCCGACAGTGCCAGCGCGCCTTCTGTCGCTTCACGTTCGATTCCGCTTCGTAAAACCGAATGACGACCGTTAACCGGTTCCTCGACGCCCCACCGGTGTCCTGTACTCGCGAGACGGTAGTAAAATTCGCTCTCGGTATGGCCCGTTTACGTAAACGCGATAATACGTAATATCCGTCGTTACGATCTCATCTCGACGCCTTTCTTTCCAATCACGTCGGAACTCGAGACACGAGAACGCCAAGGGAAAAATGCGTTATCGATTCCCTCGTATCTTGAAAGTTAACTCTTTGAACCAGGGAACCCGAGGTCTAGTATTTTACCAAATACTCCTAAACGCGCTCTACCAAACGTTGATCTCCTTCGGTCGTTAGCATCGATAGACGGACAGACAGGCGTTGGAACTTTGGGGAAAAAATGGGAATCGAATCTGTCTTTCGAACCGCGTGGCTGTATCCTTGACGATCGATCTATCTCTCTTTTTTTTGCGAGATAGATCAGCAGCAGGGCACGCCCACTTTCCAACTTCCTGACAATCGCTTTTGTACGTGCAATATTACACCGGCACGTTCGAACGTTGCAGAACAAGAACGTGTGTTCGTGATCCCCGTGCGATCGCATACACACCGACACAATTATTGCAAAAGATTCGCGTGGAACGAACCATTCTATTTTCGATGCTCCTTCTAATGTTACGGGTCAGCCGAACGAAAGTATACCGATGCTTCCATGCATCGAGATAGAGCACCACCTCTGTGCAACAAACACGCTACGTTTGTTCTACCCTGTAATCGATTATCGAACTTTCGGAACGATACAGCGGAAAGTCCTGTTTGTAAAATTAATTTTCAAGGTACCAACCGTAGCGAATAAACGCATACCTGTAAGCGGAATGAAAGACAATTCTATATACCTAGAGAGAGAGTTGCCGTAACAGAATGTTGTGTAGCATATAAGAAAGGTAAAACGTTTTTAAGTAGACGTGCACTCGTGAGAAAGCTAAAGTAATTGTACTTGTACGCCACCTCAAGTGGCCGCTATTTAAAAGGTACTGCAATTATTCGCAAAAGGAGGAGGAAAGGCGTCCCTTGGTTGGCGGGATCGCGCGCGTGCCGTTTGTCGAACGATTCGAACGTCGATAAAGGAAAATGGCGATAAACCAAGAACTGTACCGTGACACGCTTCACCGGTAGTAGTCCCGACCCGAAGTAGCACCATGTCGTACCGTTATTTCGGCTTTAAAGTTTTGTAACCGCGTGACCCAGACCCACGAAGCGATCGGCGAATGCCAAAGACTCGAGGCTAAAGCTAGCAACGTGTGTACTTAGCCGTGAGCATAGAACACGGACGATTAACTATGGAATTCTCGACCTTTTCGTCTCCTCGAACTTTGGATCCACGGAGGTCGCTCTCTTTCACCTGATCCGTCGATCGGGGTCGTTGCTCGCGAATGCGGACACATTTTCGGCGTTTTGAATTTTCCTGGAACTTGGACGCGTAAGACTTTGATAACTTATTCTATTTCACCCATTTATCTTTCCTCTCGCTCATTAAGTTCCGTACTTTCAGTAGAGCGAAAAAGTATACCATCGAGTTGATAGTTTAGCGACCATCGATCTCAACGATAACTTTCTCGCGAGCAATTAAACAAGTGTATTTGAAAGCACGGTGAAACGACATTAATTACACGGAAAATGAGCTGCGGAAGAGGCGCTTGAACGCGCTCTAAAGAGTGACGGTTTCGAATCGAAACAATTTACGCGCAACAAACAACGCGCGAACGCGTCTGTACTCGCTTTAATTAACTCGTTCGCACGAAACGGTAGCTTCGCGTCCCACGAGAAACGAGGTCTTCCCGAGAGTTCGTATCGTCTACAGAGACAACGGAGGCTTTCACCCCGTGACTCGATGCGCGCCGATTCTTCTTCCGAATATTAAATTCTCTGCAGAGTTCAAAATTCAGATATTTTAATTATCCGAGCTCTTCAGGCTAGCGCGTTCGAAAGAATCAACGACGCGCCACGGCGAACAGAATGCAAATTAGGCTCGTTAAGACCGTCGACTCGAAAATCAAAGGCCATCTACGCGCGATTGGCCTTCAAACGTTCAAACAGCACCGGAAACGTTATTCCGCGAGTTGCGCGCGACTGCGCTCCTCTAATCGCTTCTACGATCCTATCGCGAGTTGCTGAGATTCTCGACGAGTTGCGCGAGGTTCGCCCTATCGTCGTAGCCTATTTCCATCCCGATGAACGTGTTTGATTCTTCCAGTGAAAATCTGATAGTTCTTAGAGTAAACGGACACCTCGACGGAACAGAAAAACTGCGCAGGCCTGCGATATCTCTCGATAAATGGAAGAGAAACAAGCGAATAGATGCTCTTTGGGATCGCAAAGAGACCCGACCGTTTCCACGCTCTCCCAGGAATGGTCTACGGCAAATTACGCGTACACGAGCACGCGTACCCTCGTCGATTTCCATCGCCTTTTCACTCGGAGAAAAAGTTTCTCAGGCTGCATACGGTTCGATACCCGTTCCGCGCGCTCAGAACCATCCATAACTTTATGCCTTTGCGGCTATCCTATGCTCGACCTACTAATTTCGATCCTTTCGCGGACGATAGAAAATCCGTCATTGTACAACTAATTTCCCGAGCCGTCAGATTTCGAATAATGGATAAACGCGTGGGATTTTGTCCAAGGTTTCTCTTTGCTAGGTGTCGCGGCTATTGTTTTCATTTACTTTTATACCGATCTATGAGCGAATGCCTGGCAAACTCGAGTGTTTATACGGAAAGGTTGCCACGCCCTTGACCTCTCTTCTACAGTTAACGACTGCTACGGGTTTACGCAACGAAAACTGCGATAAAACAAATGGGGATAGAAACGCAGCGTTATCCTTAGGATTTCTGGGCTCTGACCTGATTCGACAGACTTTTATGATCGTTTATAGTTTATTTTCATATGTTTATTCGCTCCTCTCGGACGTTCCTCTGTCCATTTCGTCACGTAAAACGTTTAAATTGTAGGTATTCAGTCTTGTCACTCGAATTTAGGTAATTTCTCGTATCTTGCTACACGCTTAATTGCCGACACGGTAACTATTCCTGCAGAACACGTCACAGACCCCCTGTAAAAATTCTTCGTCGACAAAATACTCGACCCAAAGTTGTTTCTTTTGTCTTGCGAAATGGATGAAATCTACCATGGCATCACAGAAATTGAAACTTTAGTTTTAATGGTTTGTAACGGTAAAATCTTCAGCGGACGTACAATATGCCATTAAAATACCGCAACACCGAACGATCCACCGGTTAATGAATCTATTCTTTTCCGAAGCGTCACGACTGAGCAACGTAATTTTCTTAAATACAGGATTGAAGTGCGGTCATCCGGCGGTACCAATGAACGCCAAGGTATCGTTGTCCGACGAATCCTTAGAGACAGGCGCTTTAGCGAGATACACGTGCGACGCTGGATACGAGTTATTCGGGTAAGTGCAATTATCGCTTCGCAAACGGTCGTTTCAAAGAACCACAAACGATGCTCAACATGGCACGCAAAGTACTCCTATAACGTTGTCGTTGCTCCCTGCGCTACATTTCTATGCAAACATGAAATCTACGTACAGGTGAAGTACGTATCGTATGCAATAAATTTCTATCACGCGATGCATCCGATCGTTCTCGTCGTTCGAATACTGGTTGGGTTTGAGCGTGCACGATACGGCACATCTGTTATCTTAACCCCACAAATAAATTCTACGCGACTCTATTCCATCTGCGAGAAAAATGACTGATACGCGTTTAAAAGAAAGACGAGCACGAACAAATTAATCATTTTTCGACAGGATCGCTAGAACGCGTGTGCGTTTCTTTTTTTTTCGGGACACGTACGAGCACGCGAGAGTCGCAACCGAGCGAAACGACCGTTTGTGTAACGCGATAGTGGTCGATAGCACCGGTTATTACGTACTTTCTCCGTTTTCTTGTAATTCGTATGATTGACGATATTTGTTTGCGTGTCCACGTTCCGTTCCTTCGTCGTGCATCGTTTACAGCGAACCAAAGAATTTCGATTATTTTATCCGGCAATTGCTTGTTTAGCAGCGGCAGCCTGACGTGCAACGCTCGAGGGAAATGGCAGGGAGATCTACCATTCTGCGGTAAGCATTCCACCGTCAACTAAAATCAACCGTTCGTTTGGAATCTTTCCCTTCGCATTGTAATTCCTCCGTCGCGCTGGCGCATTCGATCGCTCGTCTTCCTTGACAACGAGATCGTTCACGGCTTTCTCCTCGATGCTCGTCGAAACTCGCGAAATCGTTGCATTCCGCGAACGAAGAAATGCAAGCCTACCGACTGTAACCTAACTACCCCAAAAGTCGGGATAACGTTTGAGCATTTTTTACGCGAAAACTATCCAACGTGGAAAGTTTGAATACGAGTGTACGTATTATTATTCACAAAGAAATAAATCTTTTGATCCGAAAGTGCCAGACAGCCGCGTTAAAATGCAACAGCTCTTCTCGTGTGCGTTCGGTAGAAAGCGATTTTGCGTACGCCGTGAGCCCCGCAGAAATACATCGACCTCTGCTCTCGATATCGGCCTCGATTTTCATTATCATTCGTCGCGACGTTTCACGTTTACCCACACTGAATTTTCGGAAAGGACGCTTTGAACGCGCGTGTCTCGAACGTTGCGCAATCCCTTGGATTCCGGTCGGTGTCAGTCGTCTCACGGCTAGCGGAAATCATTTTGAACGGGCCCGTTGACGAGAATGCGGAAAAATGGAGAAACCGGAAGACTCCGAAACGCCAAGTATGCGCGACTCGGTGAAACCGGCTGCGACGCCGGATAATCGTTTCTCTTCGTTACTAAACGCGTCCTGTCCGTAATGGACGTTTTGTTACTCGGTCGCGGTCGGTATCGCCTTCCTTCGGCGATGTTCGGTTCCAGCCAATTTCATTTGCAACGGTCCAATTGACAGCAGGAATTCGTGTCGCAAGGATCTTGTCGAGCTGGTACCAGAAGTTTTCCAGAAGGAATTTTATAAACGTATTCCTGCAGGTACGAACGTTGCGTTTCGCAAACCAACGAATCAATCGACGACCGTGCGAGGCGGTGATGCCAGCCACGGGAACGATGGCGACTCGAGCACCGAGCACGACGGGAAAAGGTGCACGGAGACGCAAAGCGAACCCAGCCCCTGGTGGAGGGTCGACCTTCTCAAATCGTACTCCGTAAAGGTCGTCCGAGTAACGACCAGAGGTTGCTGTGGTAATTTTTTCTCTCAACTTTTCCTAATTTCACCGACACACGGAAAGCCGAAATTGCTAAAGTTGCCTCGTTCTCAGGCCACCAACCCCTGCAGGATATCGAGATACGCGTGGGTAACAGTAGCGTCGAACTGCAACGAAACCCTTTGTGCGCATGGTTCCCCGGCACGATAGGTAAGATATCAGTTTGGAAAGTCATCGATTTCCTTCGAAACTATTATCGATCGATTGGTTGCAGAGGAGGGAATCACGAAGACGTTCGTGTGCGCGAGATCTCTGGTAGGACAGTACGTGTTTCTGCAGCTGGTGGGTGTCGAGGGTAGCTTGAGCCTTTGCGAGGTGGAGGTGTTCGCCGTTGACGGTAAGTCGAGAGTTCAAGAGCGCGAAGCGATCGGTGGCAGCCTGTTAAATAAAATTCCTGTAGAATAGTTCTACCCGACTTTTCGCAGAGTTCTCGACGGACAGGTGCGCCTATTCCGGGACGCCGGCTGACGCCGACTTAGCCGCCTTTAATTCCACCTGTTACGAGTTCGTAGTGAAGAAGGGTGGTTCGTTTCAAGAAGCCAGAAACTACTGTCGCGCCAGAGGAGGCGACCTCGTCCATGGCTTCAAGGTCTCCCTACCAAAAAGTCTTTTTTCTTCGTTCGTCAAATACCGATGAAAAGTTGTAACCGTAGTCGTTTCGATTTCTCAACCGCAGGGCGTGTCAGCGGTGTACATACTGAACAATCTCGAGAGGCGAAAGGATAAGCTGAAGACTCAGCTCGTTTGGATAGGCGCGCAGAAGGAGCCTCTTATCACGGCGCGAACGTGGCGATGGGTCGACGGTGAGTAATTACCTTGTTAGAGGTTAACGACGTTTTCATGTTTTTTCGTCGTCGTTGTTCTCCGCTATCCATCGACGCCAGTCAACGGACCTTTTTCCCCGTCGCACGATCCATCGACAGCGTTCATGAGAACCAGGTCGGGAAGCGATAGTTGGGTAACGTTGATTAAGATTCGTCGACCCGAGACAATCAATTTGTCCGGCAATTACGACGTAATTATAGATCCGTCTGCCGTTTGAAGTCGTTTAGTCCGAATCGTTTGGAAATTCCACCCCCCCGACCGGCAGTCGCGGCCTGCGAAATCGAAGATCGACTCGACGCGCGGCCGACTGTCGGCGCAATCGCACGCGCTAATAAATAGAACGTGAAAGTTGCCACTGTGTGGAAATCAACGGGAAGTTACACCCGTGAGCATCTGCTCGAACCTATAATCTCTGGTAATTGTTTGTTGCGTTTGGATCGAACGGATGCATCCCAATGAATTCGGTGCAATTAGTGCTCGATATAGCCGTCGAGCGTCGTGAAATTAAACTCAACGAGACACGAAACGTTATTTCTTGGATTATTTTAGGCGAGATCGTGCAGAAACCTTCCTGGGGAAAGGATCAACCGAACAACTATAACGGCGAACAAAATTGCGTGGTGCTGGACGGTGGCCGTAGCTGGCTCTGGAACGACGTCGGCTGTAACCTCGACTACTTGCACTGGATTTGTCAAAGCAGTGAGTGTCCACTGGTATATAAATAAATACATGACCCAGCGCGATAACCGCGAGGAAATATTCCGTTTCAGGGCCACCTACTTGCGGTAGCCCGGAGAAGTCTGAGAATACAACGATAGTAGGCACGAAGAGGACCATTGGCTCCACGATAGATTACGTTTGTCCGGACGGATACATGCTGGTCGGTTCCAAGTCCAGAACCTGCGAGCCCAGCGGCTTTTGGAACGGAGCGTCGCCCACGTGCAAATGTAAGCTTATTCTCCAAGATGGCCTATTTTTCGACACGTCAAAGCGAGTAGAACTGTCGAGTCGCGCAACGTAAATCTGCCGAGAGTTAATCGCGCGGCCCGATACGCGAGCTGCATAATTGTCGGGATAACGAAGATGGAGCTGGTTATATGCAATCGTCTCGCGTACGATTAACTTGGCTTGTAAATGTTCTCAGTCGTCGACTGTGGCCCCCTGCCGGAGCTGGTGAACGGAGCAATCACGCTGGTCGATAAAAGAACGACTCACGGAGCGCTCGCGGATTATGCTTGCAAAGAAAATTACACGCTGCTCGGCGACGCCAGACGCAGATGCGGAGACGGCGGAATTTGGAGTGGACACAAACCTCAATGTCTATGTATGGGATAACTAAAATGGGGTATTTAGCTAATATGGAGTAGCTAAAAATCCTTTATCATTTCCTATTTTTCAGTCGACTGGTGTCCGGAACCACCACAGGTAAACGGCGGAGTCGTGGCGATTACCGGAAGAAGAGCTGGCTCGACCGCCACTTACTCGTGTCAGAACGGCTTCATTTTATTCGGAGACAACGTAAGCGGCTTTGTTTCAACTATTCGGTGTCCTGTCTTCGTCATTCTATACGGGGCGCTAGTCTATTTTCTCCTACTCGTTATGCGCGAGGCGTGATACCGTTTCGAGCGCAAATTCTATTACGTCTCTATCATTTGCTCCAATTACGTTTCCTCTTGTTATCGATTTCAGTCTTGCTTGCATAACTGAAAATCGATACAAGATAAGAATACGCTAAAATTTTCGCAACCCGTTTCTTTGCACGGTCACGAACGGAATGTTAAACAACGTTAACGCGCTTAATCGATTTCGAAAGGTCCTCACGTGCGACGTCGGCGGGGAATGGTCCGGTAAAGCTCCCCAATGTAAATTCGTCGACTGCGGGGCACCGGCTCAAATCGAATTTGGCTCTGTGTCTTTAATTAACGGCACCACCACGGTTAAAAGTCTGGCGGTGTACACGTGCCTGGAGGATTACTGGCTGGTCGGCGAAGCGAAGCAGGAGTGCACCAAAGAAGGGAAATGGAGCCACGATACGCCGTCCTGCGAGTGTAAGCAACGTTCAAACTTGGAATCTACATCGATGCAAACGACCGCGATGAAATATGTAAATGTGTCGACAAATTCCTGAATTAATTTTTCGATGCAGTGATCACCTGCGAGGAGCCCGAAGTACCGGCAGGAAGTTACGTGGTCGGATACGATTTGAACGTGCACAGTGCCATCGAATATCACTGCGAGGCAGGATATCTGCTTCAAGGCGAAGCCAGACACACTTGCGGCAAAGACGGTGAATGGTCAGGGGAAGTGCCCAGCTGCGACTGTAAGTTCCATCATTGTAGAACGATCCTACGCGGATTTACTTTTGCATATTCGCGGATACTATTTGCGTTGTCAATTTTTCTCCGAGCCTACAGCGATGGTATACCTTCTGAACAATTAAATATATTCTGCTACTCGAACGATGTTGTTTTTTCCATCTTGCAGACGTCGACTGCGGGAAGGTTCTGCCCGTTTTGAACGGAGCCGTAGAATACGCAAACGGAACCACTCATCTCGGAAGCGAGATCACCTATGGTTGCACGAGAAACTATAGACTGAACGGAGTGTCGAGGAGATACTGCTTGGACAATGGTCAATGGAGCGACGCGACTCCAAAGTGCGAAGGTACAAAATAAGTCCTACAGAAGGAAAGTATTTTATAAGAGTCGAAGAGGCAATATCGTTATTCGCGATGCTTTCATGGCAGAGATTCGATGCCCCGAGCCCGTATACGCGGATCACGGAATCCTCTCGGTGACCGGAAACGATAGAATGTACGGCAGAACGCTGATCCGCACCGGAACTCCGGAGAATTCTAACACAGGCGCCACATCGTACAAAATCGGTGCCCTTGCGAAATATCGATGCGAGAGAGGGTACAAGGTGATCGGTGAACCTCTATCCACGTGCGAGGACAATGGAAAATGGAGCGGAGAGGTTCCACGATGCGTTTGTAAGAATCTTACAGAATTATTGAAAGCAGTGTTGGACGTTCGCGCAATTTAACGAGTGATTTTTCAGACGTCGATTGCGGCAAGCCAGAGCACATCCAACACGGTAGATACACTCTGGCCTCGAACGCGACTTACTACGGAGCAGCTGCTCTTTACGAATGCGACGGTAACTTCGAACTGGACGGATTCGCGAGAAGACTGTGTCTGGAGAACGGCACTTGGAGCAGCGATACTCCCGTCTGCAAAGGTAACCGTCTCGATGTTTAGACAAATTCTGCGATGTTTCTATGTATCGTTTGCGTACGCAGAAATCAGGTGCAAGGATCCCGAGAAAGAAGGAGTACTGTCCACGCAAGTATCGACGCACAGCGTCGGCGGAGTGGCTCACTACAGTTGTCCCCGTGGATTCTACATGGAAGGGAACGAAACTAGGATATGCCTGCAGAACGGATCCTGGAGCGGAAGCATGCCCGCCTGTTTCTGTAAGCGCGTCAATTCATTTGAAATGACCTCGATACAAAGTAGAATAAAATGTGAATCTCATTCACAGCCGTCGAATGCAAACATCCGGGACCCATAGAAAATGGAAGAGTAATCGTGGTGAACGCGACAACAACCTACGGCGGAACCGCTGAGTATCATTGTTTACCGCAGTTCGAGAGAGTCGGCCCGTTTCTAAGAAAGTGTTTGGATACTGGTTCCTGGAGCGGCGAGGAACCCAAGTGCGAGTGTAAGCGATATTAGTAGCAAAAGTACATCCTCGAACATATGTTTCTCCAACCGATTCCGTTACCGTTTCTCGACAGATATGCCTAACGAAGTGGCCGAAGCTCAAGGTGTGGGTACCAGCGTTGGTATCGCGGCTGGAGTGATCATATTTATATTAATTATTCTTGGACTCGTTTACCTAAGACTGTACGTAGCGACGTTATCAAAAATTAACATTTAAACGGTGATAGTATGAAGCTTCTCTCGATAAAAAAAAAAAAACGGTTCTTCCAGGAGAAAAGCTACCCCGGTAAAGAATACGGAAAACGTGCAAGCAGCCGAAAGAAAGGAGGACCAAAACGCAGCTGTGATGTCATATGCCACGCTTAACGATGGGACACCCAACGCTATGTACGAAAATGTTCCAGAAGACGGCCTTTACGACAGTCCGTACAGCATAAGCGGCAGTACTTACGGGTAAGCGACATAGAATTTTCTTTCTATCTGTCTCGATCAACAGACGAATTTTACTAACCGAGTTTTCTAATTAAAGGTACGGCAACAACGTGAGAAGACATTACGGTAGATCGGGACACTACGAGGCGGAACCAGTTGCGAATAGAAACGGCATCACCATTAACGGGGTGTCTGTACGATAGTTTGAAATCGAGTCTCCTAAAATCAGGTATTATTTATGTACAGGATAGGACAGTAAGAAGATACCGATCAATGGCGTAACCAGTACAAAAGACAAAATTACGATAAAACTTGTAACCAGAATAACCAGAAATTAACTGATATTACGTTTATTTTTGAACGCTAGAAAGTCAAGGACAACCGAACCGAGGACTCTTAGTTACGCCACTGATACCGATACATGAAACATTGTTGTCTTTATTTATGTTATTATGTTCGGCGCATCGCCGATTTATGTAAATAAGTAAAGAGGAGAAACGCGACAATTAAATGTCCGCGAAGAATTCGCGTCTGTGTTTTATACGATTTTTCAACGACAAACGCGTGTTACATTGAGGATGGTTAACGACTCTAATATTATGTACTCCGTTTTGTACGCATACGAAATTATTCGACGATTCGATCGATGTACCATTATGTATATAGAGTGTTTCCATAATTTAGAAGTACTATTTGTAAATGTCAAGTGACGCACTTGTACTATAAATTCGTACGTTCGTTGGTTGGCAAATAAAGAAACCAATGGTCTTGTTTTATTTTATATTATGCTGCATTCTTCGTATGAAATCCGCTTCCTTTATCTAATCGATGAATAATTATGATCTCACACCTATCCTGACGTTGAAGAACTCACGTGAAAATATTAGTAGGGTTTAACGAATAAAATAACGTCTACGAGAACCATACATCCTTCGGCTTTTGAAAGTTAATAAAAACTGATATCTCGCTACAATTGTATCTACGGAGTATATCTACCTTGAATGCGATTACGACACAAGCAACAACTATATCGGGCACGCTCACAACCTTATAAGGAGATAATTTCGCTGTCAGTAACTTACTCCAACTACGGTACCTACAGTGACGTGTCATTTCGAGGGTAAACCGGGTCTGTGTCATATAAATCAACGAAATTTGTACAAGTATCGTTAAATAAGACCTTAACTATTGCGAAACATTTAAATATAATTTATACGTCTGTAGGTAGACGTGCACTTGGATAAAATTAAATAAAATTTGAATGCAATTGTCATTAGCAACAAAAACTACACGACTAAACCAAATGTTAAACGTATGCAGAATATGCAACCTTGTACAAAACGAAATATCAAAACTATTCTGTTCATTTACAAAATATAATTTGTACACGTTTAGCGTATCTTTTCGCCACAAATCGAGGTGTTGTTCTTCGTAGCAGTGCGCCCTAATTTTTTGGGCATGACTAGAAAAGGCTCGTGCAATGGATAGTCCAGAAGTTCTCAATCTTTCCATATACCGGTATCTTTCGAACAATTCAGTTTGTATTGTCAATCACTGTCCAAAATGATACCAGAATAAGATGAACACGAGAATTTACGCCACGTAACAGACCTATATCGTAATTCTAAATATATTCTATCGATAAGCATATGATTGTTCGTTGACTCTAAAGAATGTTTAGAATTTCGTCGAACTGGTATGTGATGGACTTCATGGGGTTAGCTGGCGACCAGGTTGAGAGCCTCTGCGACATAGAATCTTTTACCAGATGGCGCTACTTGTCCGGGTGTGGTGAATAACCATAGTGTGACGCGTAACGTGAGTCACAGTACTGCACGAGTCTCTGTTCCGTTCTGTTTTTTGTAACAGTTTATCGTAAAGAAGTTCGTATTAATCAGGTTAGTACAAATTCGTTGACTTACGCTAACCTTTCATCGTGGAAGATTCTAGTTGTTGAGTGATGTGTGCAAAGGTATCCTGAGTAACCTGAGATACCTGACAGGAGTGTCGTACTCGGTACAGCGGCCATTATGTTTATTGTGTCCCCGATGTACATATTTTCCTCGTTATTCTCCTTACTTTCGTACATTTAAATTGGATTTAATGTTTACATTCGACGGGATTTGCGTTGCAATGATTTTAGACGGACGCTAAGCGTTTTCTAGAAAAAGCATTGCCGGTAGTCAAATATAGCCTGCACCGATATAGCCGAGCGATAATTTTGAGACAAAGAACTGTAAAGTAAAATTAGAAAGCAAAAAGATTACTGCTAAGTAAGAGAGTATCGATTACAATACGTATCGGTTCGATACGTATAAAGAAAGTGTGTTGAAAATGTGTACCCTTTTGTGGTATTAATTACTCCGTATGTCGGAAGGTATAACACAATTCTCAACGTTTTATATAAATTTTTATCCTAGTATTAAACGGTGGGATTCGATTTAGATATCAAAAAGTAACGATCAAGCATTTTTACAAAGACAATGAACGGTTGAGTGAACGTACTCTTTGTCGAGTAACCGAGCAGACCACTTTATTTTTATCTCGATTACGGTTACGTTCCGATTTCCTGAATTAATTGTCCGGAAATAAATAGTAGCCCTGCTTAATAAATCCAAATGTACTTGTTCAACCTTCCTCTTTCCCACTTTCCTTTTTAATCTCATCCTTGGAAATAAGTGTTTCGTAGCGTCGAAGAAATCGTAAGAAATGTAAAATATTTTACGAGCACCGAAGAAATTATAATCCGATTGAAGAAAGCGAGCTGTAACTTTATTTATAATTTCAGGGATACCAACATGTCGTCTCGCAAAACAGCCGGCCGTCGGGCGACGACAAAGAAACGCGCGCAGCGCGCGACATCGAACGTTTTCGCGATGTTCGATCAAGCACAAATCGCCGAATTTAAAGAAGCTTTCAACATGATCGATCAGAATCACGATGGTTTCATCGACAAGGAAGACCTTCACGATATGCTTGCCTCTTTAGGTGGGATACTGCGCGTTAATCGATCGCTCGATACAATCCCTTTTTTTTTTTATCTTTAAACGAGCCACTTGGAGGCAATTTTGTGATGCCGCTTTCGAAAATTAACCCTTCTCGGGCGGCGGCCATTTTGTCGAACGAATATCAAGGAAACGTAAAAATTTTCGTGGATTGTTTCAGGAAAAAATCCTACCGACGATTATCTGGAAGGCATGATGAACGAGGCACCGGGGCCGATCAATTTCACCATGTTTTTAACTTTGTTCGGCGAAAGACTTCAAGGCACCGATCCAGAAGACGTGATTAAAAACGCTTTTGGCTGTTTCGACGAAGAGAACAGCGGTCACATAAACGAGGAACGTCTCCGCGAATTGCTCACGACAATGGGTGACAGGTAACTTTATTAAACGTTAAATTTAAGATTGTCGAAGGGAGATGCGACACAGCAGATTTATTCTGACTTTTTACCTTTCAAGATTTACGGACGACGACGTGGATGAAATGTACCGCGAAGCGCCTATCAAAGGATCAATGTTCGATTACATCGAATTCACGCGAATCTTAAAACACGGAGCTAAAGACAAGGACGAGCAGTGAGCAAGCGTGGCATTATTCGTACTTCATATTTGTGTGATTGAGCGCGTAACGTGCTTTTATATGGTTGCAATTGTAAAGTTTGAAATATTACTTGTATTTTATACATCCTCTATTAATGAGAATAACTGAAAATACCGGGTTTGTATTATTCTTCGAAAAACTGCCTTATCTATAGGTCCTAAGACGTGTAGATCGCATAAGCCTCTATATTTATTTGAACGTGTAACCAGTCAAAAATATATGCGAATGAAAGCAGTAAAAAAAATTAGATCTATATTTGGCAATGACTTATATTGCCTTAAAATCGATAAAATTAAAATATGTATTGTATATTATATTGCTACATTGATTTGTAGTTGTTGACAAATTTGCATTTATATTTTAATATAATAATGTATATCAAAAGCTTGATGTTTATCTTTTTATCCACTCTATTTGATACTTGGAAAGTTTGATGAAAAGTAAAATTCATCGTTGAGATCAATATTGTCCCATATCAAATAGAAGGTTTTAGCACACTAAGAGAAACTAATAAATCAACGAACGAAACGTTGAACTGCCATAATTCCACCGTAAAATAAAAGATATGCTTGCATATTTTTCTATGACAAAGTATATTACAAGAGACCTAGCGCAGACTACAATTTCAAAACATTCTTTATGAAATCTACTAACATATCTAGCTTTTTTATCTTTCTACTATTGTTTTTGTATGACATCCTTAACTAATTTTATTCATACAGATGATATATCACTTTGAAGTTCTGGGAATGCTGAATTACATCTTGCATTACTCCAAATTTGTTACTCGTATGACATCTCAGTGCAAGATTATAAGAAAAAATTGTAGACCAGAGCACTTTAACGATAATACTAGAAAAAGGAGTTCGTAGCAACAGACTGTCTCAATATGTACAGTATTAGAAAATGTAAAAGTCCATATCCTTTTACTGTAATAGTTTTTGTTTCGTTCGATAACCTTCGTTTCTTGTTGTTGTACTCGAATTTATAATTAATTTCTTTATTACGATGCAACTTAATGCAAGACGTACGCCATGTGCGGAAGACATTTTCAGACACGATGAATGCTCAAAAGGCGTTTCCCGCGCGTAGTCGATCGATCGACTGGGCGCCACTAACAGTCAGCAAAGCGAATAATCTTACGAATGATCCTACTATCAAGAACACGATGACCGTGAAATAAGATAATATTTTGTTTGGAGTGGGTACATACCCATTTCGAAAGTGGACAGGTCCGAGTTGATCCGACGAACAGAACCACGCTCGTTCTGCGTCTGCGCGACGCTCGTCTACGTACACTGTGCACAGAATAAAGTCCCACGAAGCCGCAGTATCATTTCCACTGGTAGCAGAGTGGGGTGCGCTTCGTCTCTCGATTTTCTCGGTCCTGGCACTCGCGGTGGCTTTCCCTGTCGCGTCCTTTCACTCGGTGGTTGTTACGTCCCCGAAAATACCCCGACAACGGAATAACCTTAAAAGATACGCGCGGCTCGTAGTGCGTCCAGAGGCATCGGCGTTCGCCGATTCTCTCGCGGATGGGATAACAATCGACGATCGTCAGATCTCGAATATCGTTCGATGATCCACCGCGACTTCTCGATTCGCGGTGTGTTTACCAGTTTGGTGGATGTTAGTACAGTGAGTCACGGTGTCTCGTGTGGTCTCGTCATTCGCACGTACCAGTGAATTTTCTCGAATATACCGAAAGGCAACACGAAAACGCTTGGAAAAGAATGGTACGAGGGACAGAGGCAGAAGCAGAAGCTGAAGCTGCCAGCCGCGAATTGGGTTACGTCCCGTTCGCCTGGCAACGATATATGACGCAACGGCCACCCTTCGCGAGTACCGACAATCCTCGTAATCTTTGCGTGCGGCTTTAACTGCGACAGGACACTGTCGTTGAATCGAGTCGAGTGCAACCAACACGAAAAGAAAACTCGAGGTACGTTCCATGCGATCACCTCTATCCCCGCCCCTTTGCTCGCGACCACTCGATTGCGCAGCCAGTTTTGGAGGTTAGCCGATCACGATTGAGAAACCTCAACGAAAGCGACACCCACCGAGCGAGCCAGCCGGATCAGCTGTTTCCCAGGGCGACCTTTCAACGACTACCCTAGGTGAGTTTATCTTCTCTGCACGAATCATTATCGCGTTATCGCGTTATCGCGTCCTTGCCAAATTCCCGTAGCCACTGTTGCAGTATCGATCTTAAACCTTGCGAATTACAACGATTCTCTTCGATGTTTCGAATCGACCGCCCAATCGCTTCTGATATTTTCTGACATGTTTGTTTACCATTCTTTAGCCGCGGTTTTGCTCGCGTACTCGTCGGATAAATGATTCGGTTAACATTTTGTGTACCGTGCGTTAACGAATAATAATGACAGTGACGAAAATGCGCGTTGATGCGGATTAATATCTATAGATATATCGTCCGACGATATAACATTTTTAAGGCAAGTTCGCCGTGTAAAAAGGCTGTGCTATCCTAGGCGGTACGGATAGATCGCAAGAGATGACCCTACATAAAATTGATTACCGTTTTATAAGTAAACAACACCACGGAAGTGGTTCTACACCCGTAGAAATATCCATTCAACGCGGTCATATCGCATAAGCCTGTAATGGGCTCGTTGTGCCTATAGTAGTGATCGCAACTGGCCATAGGATGCCCCAACTTATGCGCAGTACCATGTACCTCTGCAACTTGTATCGTACTATTTTCCACTAATTTATTGGTACTTAACGCGGTGATTCGTGTAAATAAGTAGCACACCGAGTTCTGCTCGCGTGCCAATCTCGCTCTTTTATCAAGTTTATCCGGCCGCTGGAATAAAGTTATCAGCAAATTAAAAAATCTGTACGAAAATTACGATGGTGTACGAATATCGTTACCGTAATTTAATACGGTTACTAAGAAAACGATGCAAACAATATATTTCCGACGTTAGATTATTTTATTCGGTCCATCAGTAAGGAAGGTTGCGCACCACTTATATAAATTGTAGACGTCCACTTCCACACTTGTTCCAACAAGAGCGTTACATAAAATAAAAGTTTCGTGTATACTAAGCTGAACGACTGCTTTCCATATTTGTAATCGTGCGAAGAATTTACATTTTAGATAAGGTTTCGCTGTCTCAAAACGTGGCATGCATTTTAAGCTGAATACATTTAACGGGAATAGCAATTTATATCGAGCCCGGATTTTAATATCGAGTAATGAAGCGAAGACATCGAACGACGTCGCGATAAACGTATGCGACACGTGACTATGGATGAGAGCGTTGTCAAAAGCGGTGACACACGCTGTCTTTGCGCGGCACGGTACAAAAGAGTCCTTCATTGCGTCGCGATTCTCGAGATGATAATTAGAAATAAATTCACGAACGCGAATCAAACGATACGTTTCATCGGATGCCGCGTAAAAAGGTAACCGTGTACTTACGTTGCATATACTCGACGTGTAACACGATCCAATGCACGAACCGGTCATATCGCTTTGATATTGCGTAACCTGCGAGCACCAGCGTAGAAGAATATTAACGCAACGGTGAAACGTGTCTCGGAAGTTAAACGAAATTCAAATCAACCGAAATTTTAGTTTTTTTCTCATTCATTCCGTAACCGTGAAAACAGTGTCATAAACGATTATCCAAAATTATTTATCTTTTGTTTTCAATGTTGCCTATCTCCGATGCCTTATCGGATGGTTATCGTTTCAATCACCAGACGAGTGTTACGCGTAAATTAGTTCCTTGTATTATAACTTTAATTTATATTATTTCACGTTTTCAACGAGTTAATAGCCCGACGAGACGCGATTGTTTTTACGGTTCCTCAAACGTTGAAATAAATTACGCGTGCCGTTAAACGAATTTAATTTGTTTGCTCTTGATTCGACCAGTTTACCTTAACGGTCCGTTTACTTTCTGCAGTTCACGAGCGATTAACTTTTCCGTAAATCGACTGGGAAAGGTCACGTCAAACTGGCCGGTTGCTCTTAATTGAGAAATTACGCGCGGTAACAACTTGTCTCGCGAGGGATACTCTAAATTGAAAAACGAGAATTTTGCAAACGAAAAGTGGAGCAGAATCTCGGCCGCGTGTAACAGGAAGTCTGAGAAATTTCCATAATAAAGTTACAAAACTATGGTAGGGTTTCGATACGTTGCGTAATTAAACGAGCCATTTCCAGCCACTTGCAACGAATTTTCATAGAAAATTCGAATTTAGAGAATGCGTACGATTGCAATCAAAAAATATTTATAGACAGGCTTATTTGTATACTATGTATTATAGTTATAGGATGATCATTTTATACTTTCGAAGAAGCTATAGTATCTATAAACCAGTTTCGGGTGAAACGTATGGAAGTAGAGGTATTAGTAAGTTAATTGCATACGAGTCAGGGACGTCTCTAATACGCAGCCATGTTTTCAAACAAGTTGCTCCAGATACTACTGGATAATACGTTAAATCTGTTACGCTATTTCGCGTTCTGTGTCGCGAATCCCCGTTTCTTTGTGTGTCACTGTCTCCTTTGGTCACGAGAGAGAGAGAGAGAGAGAAGGGTTGGGGTGCCTAATACGGATAACATCTACTCGTCAAGGCTAATAGTTTTATACAATTATCACACTTGCTTGCGTAACGAAGCTCAGGTTTCGATCGACCGTAGCAGAAGACTTTCCACTTATTTTATAAATTTCATTTCCATTATTTACATGCGATGCGATCGATCGTAATTAAGGTCTGCGTCGAGCTCTCTTTTTCTCTAAATCGTGCCACGAGCACAATAGGATTAAGAATCTTCTCGTAAACTGTGCCGCGAGGTTAAGAGCCACTGGTCTAGAAGAAAGTTAGGTGATCCCAAACTTTCGAGTCGTAGCGCACAAATCTCAGCTGACAACACGGTATGGCGTCGTCACTTTCATAGGCTAAGCCTTCAAGGGTCTCTCGGGGTGCATGACACCGACACGTCATTCTTGGAGATTTTCCGTTGACATAGTCACGTTTTTCTACAACGTCGACGAAACTCGAAGAAGAACTCTGGCCTTATGGTCCAGTTTCCAAAGTCTCGATAAGAGCTGGTTAACGTCATCGGAGAAAGGATAGAAACTGTAGAACCACATTTCAGACAAAAGTCATAATAGAGTTAAAAATGAACTCAGGAAACTCTTTCCTATTTTAAAGCTCGGGATCGATGCGTGGAATTTTGTATCGGTTTGAAAAGTGGAATGGAAGCGTAACTGGGTCCACGAACAAATGGCACACGAACGGACACTTGAACCTTCGTCCTCGCGTCCGTGTGTATGGCGACGCGAACAAGCTTCGAGAACTGCTCGTCGATAGCCCCTGATGGATAAAAGCTGGTCCAACGTGCACGATCTCCGGTAAATACGTCTTCGATCGGCGATTTTATCCAGCACGTATCGAAACGATCAATCGCCGTTTCGTGTAATTACGTTATCTGCGAAAGTACGATTCACGAGTCGCGTCTTAACTCGTTTAAGATACGCAGCAAGTTCAGTCGCTAAAATTATCGTTGCCATGATATCGCGCGTAAGAGACTTTCCTTCTACATAGTTTGATCATGAAATGCCTTGCAAACTTTTTGATTTTTACCGAGGAAGAAATTAAAAAGAAATCTTTTATAAGCACATTTGCAACAATCGAACCTCGATAGTTTCGGATTATTAAACGATCTACAACTGTGCTTTGTTGCACGAGTTCTCGACGTTATTTTTCCGTTACATTTCCACCTGTTCGTTTCTCGACTTCGTTAAAAGTGTTAATTACACGTCTTTGTCGATCGACACGATAGCGCAGTTGTACAAACCTCCGGTCATGAATATCAATTGACATTTTTCAAGGACCGCCGACATTCCGCTGCGATAATCTCTGACATTTCTCGACCGCTCGGAACTAGAAATGTCGCGATTGTAGTTATACGTGGTGTCCATGAATCAGTACCGTATCGACGTTCCGTGTTCGATCTATGGATCGAACAAGTGCTAGATGTTTTCTGCAAAGCATCTTGGACGCGCGTCTAGCCGCGATACAATCTCGAGCCAAAATATATCCGGGTCAGCCGCCGAAGAGAGCGAGTAGGTTAAAGTTTGGTGTGTCAGGAGGCCGTCTAGACGACATTAGGCGAACGGGGAAGATCGCAGTCTGTCGTTGAGTTGACCCTTGGAGTATTCGGGTACCGGTTGGCCGCAAAGTCGGCTGCCGTTTCTGGATGGCAATAAAATGTCGTGAGTTAACGGCGACGGGGTTGCCCTGCGTCTGGATAACGAAAGCGGATCGGTGGCAGGGGGTGGCGGAACCCTACCTCGAGAAGGATGAACGACGCCGATTCTAGCGGGGTTAGGTTTCCATTGCGCGCAGGCGTCGTATCGATTTCTTCCTTTGCCTTTGCTTTTACCTTTGCCGTGCGTGTACACGCGAAACAACCAGTCGACCGTCCCACGACCACGTTCCCTCTTCTATCTAGGGACGGTCACTATCGCGGGGGATGCACCGCGTTAACCTCGGCAAGGTAGCGATCGAGGGTAGCTTGCACTCGTCGCAAAGTTGCTCCCCGAGCAACGTTTCACCCCTCGTTCTCGCGACTCTCCGAGACTCGCTTCGAATGTTGGAGTTAGGGAGAAAGAATCAGCAAACAATTGGTTACCGAGGGTATCGTCTGTCGAGGGGGAAGATTTCTGGGTTCGGGGCCCGGCCTGTTAAACCGCGCAGCCGATGATTACTTTCCTTCCGGTTAACGTGTATCGCGCGACGACGGCTCGAGATCGTCGATTAGTCACCAAAGATTTACCGTCGATCTCCCAGGCGACCGTTTCAAATGTCCGTCGCATCTATTCGGGTTCCGATGATGAGACTTCCTGAAACAAACCGCGTCCTTCCAGAAAAACTTTTGGATGCATCTAGATTTTGGCGGAGGAGGATGCCGTGTCTATTAAACGCTAGTTTAATCTAAAGCGTGAATAGAGAAAAACATCAGAAAGCCGTTGTTCCAGTAGCAATCGATAGAAAACAATCGACAACCGTTGAGTGGTTAATTCAAAGCTGTTGTCGAGCTAAATCTCAACGAAGGTATTCGTATCGGCACCTTCTTCCGGTTCGTTAACCGGACGAATCGGCCGAGCTTGTCAGCAAATCGTGCCACACCTGTTCATGGGGTCGATCGGACGTCGGTTTTCGAGGGTGCGTAGCTGACAATGAAATTCGATAGTCTCGGATAACCTATTCGTTGGATCGGTGGGTTCACGGGTCAGCGGCGTCGCAACAATGCCAAAAGCCAGACAGGGATAGTCGATGAACAGGGAAGTGGAAAAAGGAAGGAAGAGTCGTGACGAGGGAAAGCGCGGCGATCTTTGCGTTAAGTGCTTGAAATTCAATGCATCCTGCCCATCCTGCGTCTCTCGTCTCGGAGACTTGCACGATGTCGTTGCCCCCCTGTTGCGAGCAACGTTGCGTACCTACGCGCAACTCGATCGACCGACTTACCGCATTCGCTCCTCTTCGTTAACTTTCATTAACGGCTAATCTTCGGTTTGATATGGAAACATTAGCCTTTCCAAGCCTACAAAGGTTTCTCGGGCCGATAACCTTTCCCTTCCCCTTTACCTTACAACAAGGCACGGTTGCAAGTACAAAACTCGAAAATTATAAACGTTTAACTGTTCGCGCGACAATCTACGCTCGAAACGAAATGTAAGCGCCAATCGACTCGATGGAACTCGCGTCCGTTCAACGACAAGTGGAAATTAATGCAAATCGATTCCGTTTCCTGGTCGAGGGGCCTAAATTAATCAACAAACACAGCACTAATTCGTTATCGCCCTCGTTGTTGTTTTACACCGTCACCGAAGCAGGCTGACGCATGATTACGCGTAACGGCCGCAACGAAACGTAAGCCCGCGGAATTAGGGGGAAGCGTGCTAGCGCTCAAAATTAGCTCGAAAAGCGACTAGAACGTTGTGCACGCGGATGACGCGTTACGTAAGCTACGTAGACGGAAGCGAGAGCAGACGAGTAATCGTACGGAGCGATTTCGATGGCTCGATAATAAAAGAGAACAAAGGCTCGAGGGGGAAGGCACTCGAGGCGCACAGTGGCGTCGTTAGAGCGAAGTCTGCGGTGGAAGATAATTTCGTTAATAACTCGACGTACGCCGCGTGCGAGTGGTGGTGAGCGTCTGTGCGCGGGATGAACGCGAGAACAAAAATAACAGAATCGATTGCGATCGAGCGGAACGGTTTCGAAAGGAGCGCAACGCGTTTCGCGGTACATCGAGATTCATTCTACATATGTATATCGAATTTTAAACGCAGACGTCCATCATTCGACCGGTACGTTCTAATTCTGGCGACTGACTTAACTCTCCGGCGATGTATGCTCATTCGTGTACCTACGTGGGTGCACGTTGTGTACCTATTTTGCGCCGTAACTCGTCGGCGTCGTCGTTTTCCTCGTAGCGTCTGTATCGATCAAAATGTTTGCCCTTGGCGAGAAAGATTCGTCGCGCGCGTAGAATCGCAGCTAGCTGTTGCACGTTTCCTGAACGAATGCTCCGAGCGAATATGCACCGGTTTGGCTCGGTACTCGGCTACTTTTCCCCTTTTCTTCGATCGAACTTCGGACATGGCTTCAGCGCTGCCCGAACTAATTCCAAAAAGAGTAAAAGTTCCAGTTTTCCGTAAACGTGATACTGTAATTTTCCAAGCACGTTCGCTGTTGGGAATTGCGAAGCGGAAAACGTGGCGCGAAACAAATCCAAAGAGATTCCGCAGTCCTTTTCGCGCGACGGAGCTGCATCCAGAGTATATAGATAGAACTGCAGCTATGGAAAGCACGCGGTACCGTACGCTTCCGCGACCGTAAATTAGGCGTGTTGCGAGTGGTGAATTAAATCGCCGAAGCAACTATTCGAAATGAACTCTCGCTCGATCTCGGTACAACCGATACACGGTTAGGGGTCGGCGTCATCGAAATAACGTCGCAAACGTTAACTGGGTCGTTTAATCTCAGATGGATTTCTAAATTATTTACATTTCGTTTTGCTTCTTTCGATTCATTTTTTATCGAGTTAATCGCAAGTATTCCACGAAAAAGTATACCATGGTATGTTAACGCTTCGGTTACAATAATTTTATCGTTAAAAATTGTTACTATCGACGATTCATTTTAATTTCTTCTTATCGTTCGAGCTAAGCGAAACCGATAAGCGCGGCCGCTTCAAGGCGAAGGAAACGCAACGATAGCGTTTCAAGTGTTGCATGCAAATTTCTTTCTTGCACGCAACGTTCTTGCGATCCAAGTACGATTGCGTGCTCTTGGCCTCGAGCAAGTTCGATTTTTTTCACTCGGTACCAACGTCGCGTTATCCGAAGAGCGTCTCGCTAAGAAAATGTTGTTAAAGCGACCGCGCTTTAAACAAGGATGGCACGCAGGATGGTCTGAGCGTTCAGGAAATTGTCTTGGTACGCTGACCCACGTTTGCAGCTGGATCGAAATAACTTTGGCTCGTGCAGCTTCCTGGAAACATGAAAATCCTCTGCCGTGCTATCGTCTCTTAACTTGGTTTCGTTAACGGGCCAGAATTTTGACTCGGTTTCTACAGAAATATCAGAGATCGCAATTGCGTAGATAGTGGCGAAGTAGAAACAATTCAGTATGCATATATACCACGAAACGAGAGTTACCCGGATCAACCAGAAGTTGCTCATCGTTTCAGCAGTTGCAGCTAGTTTTTCTATAATCGAAAACATGCTAAAGGGATCGTCGAACGTTCGTAATACCGTTCGGTTTTCTGCCCTGGAACGCAACCTGCAATTTGTACGAGTCCATCATCGTTGCACCGTGATTACGTTCCATGGTCGTTTTCACGAACGTTTTTCAAAGTTTCCTTTCAGCGCTGCTCGGCAACTTGTGAATGGGCTCGCAGATCTTCGGCGCGCGCGTTCTTCGCCGCAATTATTCCGTTACGCGTTTCTATCACAACTGTGCGATGACTCACGGTCGTTTACGCAGCTTACGTACGAAGGCGTACCTACGTATTCGCAAGTCTCGATACCGAACACGATTCACGTACGACAGCTGTTATACGACCCGGGGCACGATACGCGAGCTACGGTTCGCCGGATTGAATGATCGAGAGCCACGCACCTCGTTACAAACAATCGCGTAGCGTAGCCTCTTTATTCCTCGCGCGCCTCTTTCATTAATTAATCGCTTCGAAGATTCCTGCGGAGTCCAGGCGAGATAAAAGAAGTCGAAGTCGTTTCTCGAGCAATTAGGCGTCTCGCAATCGAGCGAGGCATTTTATTTATTTGTTCTTAATTTTGTTTCTTCTCGTCTTGACGATAGAAGATGGAATTTGGGAAGACCAGGTCAGACCAGCCAAGTATTTTTTAAAATTGCACGGCTACAACGAGCGTCGAGGCCCCGTGGTCAGTTTCACGCGAGCCGCGT
This sequence comes from Hylaeus volcanicus, assembly GCF_026283585.1. Classification (NCBI taxonomy): domain Eukaryota; kingdom Metazoa; phylum Arthropoda; class Insecta; order Hymenoptera; family Colletidae; genus Hylaeus; species Hylaeus volcanicus. Next base: position 32,387,901 of record NC_071977.1, read on the forward strand.
TAAGGGAAAGGGGACGTCTAATTGAATAAGAAGTAGGTTTTCGCGAGCGTTTCGAAGCAAGGTTCGCGACAGCTGGCAATGAGTTTATTGGATTACCTCACCGCGTGGCGCATCGCTGCAACTTGACCCGTCCAATTCCGACGGTTGACTTGTACGCGCCTACGCTCGCGCGGACCCGAACATATTCGACGAGCCTGCCTAACTGCGTAACACAGTTTATCCGCATTCCAAATTATCCGACTGCTCGAAACGCTCCCGACCGATCCTACGTTCGAGATGCCTGCCAGGACCACCGTCGAATCGATTCGCGTCGCTCGAAAATCTTCCACGTATTTGCATTCGAATTCTTGGATGCAAGAGAAATGCAGGATTATAATAACAAAAGTAAAAAAACCTCGAATTGCCAGGTCCGTACCGAGGCATCAGGCGCTCAGCCTTGAGCCCCCTCGAGCTGGAGGACGATTCGAAAACGAATTTCATCGACGAGTGTTGGAGTTGCCCTATCGGAACATTGCCTGATTCAGGTCTTGAAAAAATAGAACCCATGGGTTTGAATCGACAAGGCGAAACTCCGTACAACCAGCCAGCGATAGGAGAAAAGAGAATTCAGCAGACAGGGGAGACTCGATTGGGCGAACTGGAGGGTCAGCGAGAACGTCGCGTGCACGCGTCATTTACGCCAGCCGTCGCGGTACGTTCGCGTCGAGCGTAATCGCGATGTACATGCCCTCTTCGCACCTGGTGCCCTGTCGTTCCTCTTCCCGGCACTTACGAAAAAACGTTTCAAGAATGCCAAACACGCGCGAAACGTTTAGCGCCGACCGGTCGATCCCCCACCGAGTAGAAACGAACAAGAACAACAGCCCGTTGACGTGCGATTCTTTCGTTCCGTGGTTGCTAATTGGGTTTGTCGCGAAGGGTGTACCAGGAGACTATATTTCATATCGTTAACCCTTTCAGCGGCGAGTTTGTTCCTTTTGGGAAATCCTTGTGTCATTGGCTGACGTCGCGTTAACTTAATTACAATTTTACGAAATATACCGATACCGTTACAGGCGAACGAGGAAGAAACGACGACATGAGGCGCGGTAACGAGGTTGGAGTCGATTTTCACGATAAGATAAGGAGGGAAAAGAGTCGACGTGCCCCCCCAGATCAGGCGCACATCTTCCTGGTTATAATGCCAGCGGACAACGTCGGGAAGCATAGACGTTTGCTGGCACCCAACCAGCTGCCAGAACCCGTACGGGTTCATCCGTGCAGCTCGACCTCGCGACACGGTACAGTGCGCGGAGTAGACGTGTCGTTGCTGCACGGATATTTCGCAATTGCTCGACAACACCGAGCCGAGAAGATTAATGTCGAGAGAGCGGACCTACTTTAAAAGTCGGAGTCACGCGGAAAACTAAAGACGAACTCGAGGACAACGACTATCGCGTCGACTTTACGTACCGCTCCTGGATTTCTATCAACGATAGCACCGACTATTAGCGCCTCGCGGATTTCGAGCACTCGAAGATACGCGCGAACATATCTTTGTTGTGCCCAAAGTTATGTACCATGGAATTGAATTCGTTTCGTTGCGATACAACAAAAACAAAGTTTGGAAAGTGTATCGTAGATTTTGGCGTGCAAGCATCAGAAGTAGCGTTTACTTCTCCGTAAATTTGCGGTTTCGGGATTGCGGAAATCCCGCGCAGCACAAACTCGCTTTGTTCCCATCGTTTCGCAACGTAAACGTCGAGAACTGTACTCTCGTTGGCACGAGTACAGAATTAAATGAAAATCGCGGCACGCCTCGTCGCTTCGTCTGTTCGTCGTATTCGTGAACGAATCAATGTCTGTGTACATTAGCGATCGTTGTCCCTCTTATTCTCCGCAAGGGAGAACGAAGGGTCCGCGTGACCCTCGGCAGCCGAGGGTCACGGCTCTGTATGCGTTTCGCGATAGAAGTGCGCTCAAATGTTGCACTTGCGACTGCATTCGCGTTCGAATCGGCTAATCCTCCCCTAAAATTGACGGTTAAATATAATATCCCGTTCCTCCCAAGTTCATCGATATCGTGCCTTCTGTGCCGAGAGCGACGAGTCAGTTGCGTGGAAACGCGAGCGACCGATCTCTCGAGTCCTCGGAGTGAGAAGAAAAAATCGCGCGAGTCAACCACGAAGAACGACATCGGATATCTAATTATCCGTTGGGTACTCGTTTCTCCGGCTTGCGTCCGGAATGAACTCTCGTTTACACGCTGTACGTGTACGTGCACGTGAACCAGTGGTTCTTAGCACTTTTAAGCTCTCGGCACAGTTTGCGAGGTCCTAATCGCGAATGATTGCGGTGACATGGTAACAATCGAAATCTACCTAAAGTACGTAATAATTGCGTTAACGATAAAAAAAACCAAAACACGATCGAATCGCAGGCGCGCCGTGAGCGCGTTGCGGCGTCACGGTTAATAGTCACTGACGTAAACACAGAGGCGTGGCGCGTACGCGTTCGTCCGAACACACGCAGATCCGTAATCCTGGCGACTTAGCGTGCGTCCGAGGATTCTTGAGCTACGAAGAGAAGCGTGCTCGTATTACGGTTCGGCTGGTACTACAGTTACGTTAATACCCGTGACAGAGACACGTCGAGCATGAAAAAAAAAAAAGAAGAAGAAGAAGAAGAAGCAGCGGCGAGAGGAACACGATCAGCCAGCCGAGCGACCAGCCAGAAAGGAGTAGAAGCAGAATGACGGACGGAAACTCTAACCGATTATTACGTGGTGCACTTCTATCGCAGGACAACCTTCCTGCGCTCGGTCAACGTGCCCGGGCTTATTAGCGGCCAAAGTAATCGTCCTTTCTATTCGTCGTCCGTCATCTCAGCGCACCATTAACGCAGGACTCCGGTTGGTCGAGTGATCGGATTACGTAGTCATTTTTCGGAACGTGTACATCGAGAAAAAAATCGTCGCGCGCTTAAAATATACAGGAAGCGCTAGAATCTAAAATCCTTCCAACGATAGCACCAGCGATTGATTCGCGTGAAAAGTAATGGCACCGATAAGTGTACCGGAGCAACAATGACGATATAAACGAACACGGCAAAGGAAACGGATGAGAGAATGGCGACCAGAGCGTTAACGCGGAGGAACGAAAGGGGCGTAATTTCGCGGAGGAACAAAAGAAAATAAGACGGGCTTGAAAATTTATCGTCGACTCAAGAGGGAGCAGAAGATCTTTAGAGGCGCGGTTTCGAATTTACGGCGAGTGAATCACGTCGGATGTACAGTGTTCCCACAAGTCGTGAGAATCATTTATTCTACGTCCGTGTTGCCGACAGGCTCGCGTTTAACTCCGAGTGTACTCGACGAGATTGCTCGCTGCCTATGAAAAAAAGGAGATCAAAGCTGTAGCATATCGTTTATTCGAGACTCGAAATTAGATAAACGTAGCATGTTAAAGTGATGGCGGTACGATAGGTTGGTGATTTCTCGTGGCAAAATAAATCAAAAGGGGTCTTATTAATATACAAGACCAGACGAAGAAGTATCTTTCCCGGGTTGACAGAGAACCCTTATTTTATTTTGTAGTTGAGGCCAAGTAACGTGGAACAAAGAAACACGCGAGAGCATTGTGTCCCCGACAATGTTCGTACGATTATATAAACCAATTGCGATTGCTTTTCTATACGTACAACGATCATTGTTTAGGGAGAATAGCTCTTCCTACTTTGTGGATACGCGAGGATTACGAATTATTTTGACGGAAATTGTTATCCAGTTAAAAATTTCGCCCATTTTCGTCGGTGTATCGAGCTTTATTTTTTCGCCCGTTGTTTCCTAAATGTTTCGAAGTTGCGAAGACGCGAGAACTGTTAACGACAGGAAGTCACGGTACCGGAAATCTCGTCCAATGTAACGTTAGAAGTTCCTGGCCGGAAATAGACATCTTCGAATCGTTTCATCGGCGAAGCACGATGGCTCGATGGAGTCAAGAGGAGGCAACGGTGCACGCACGCTTTTCCGCTAGATGATTTTCACGCGCGTACTCCGTAATAACGCGCTTAAAGTACGTTTTAAACGGATCGTTATGTTCATTCGCTCCCGATGTAAATCTTCTTTTATTCTACCGTGTTAACGCTTTATTTACGGGGAGCGATAAATTTGATTTCCAGTTAACTTGTGTGTATATTTCAAATTCGCGACGATCGTCGGAACGACTTATTTTCAACTCGAAGAAGTTCTCGAATGGCCGCAGAAGGTCGACGGTATTTCTGCGATCGCTCGCATTCCTACAACACAAAAATTGTATCGATTGTTTCGTACCGACTCGGCTGACCGCTTCGAGAACTGTCGCGTATTTCCCGCATGACCGGTCTCCCTAATTGCAGTGCAGGGTCGTCGACGGAGTTTCCATTTTGTCGATCGACGAGAAAACTACGTACAGACGACACTCGTAAATAACGCGAGCGAGAACGTAAGAGTCTAAAAAGTCTGTCGACGACTGCGGTGGACCCCAGTTTACGACACAGTTTCGTCGCCGTCCTGCGGTTACGTAAGCGTCGCGTGTTCATCCTGGGCGCGAGGTAAATATTATGTTAATGCAATTCATGATCGATACCAACGGCGAACACGAAGAGCCGTTTTCACCGCTGAAATAAATCAAACGCAACTTTGCAGAGAAAAAATGTTTCGCAAACGATGCGAGATGAGCTGGAACAGAAAAAACAAGGGAGACGTAAAACGGAAAGCTCGGGCACCGATACTCGAAGAGTTTCGCCAATCGATGACATCGCGATGAGCTCAGAAATTCGTTAAAGTGGTAGGATAACGCATAGAAAGCTTTTGATAAAAATGAAGATAAAAGCAACGATAAGGATAGTAAAACAGATAATAATCCTTTGTTGTCGCGCTGCTTGCGACGAACGGAAGCGAGAAAGCTGGAATTTACTCGGGCAAGCCGGTTGGTAGCTCGAGAGAATAGCGGATCCGTTCGCGCGTCGTAGCCAACGGTGTCCGCGAATAGCGAGTCATGCAAATTTATCAATTTAGTACCCCGATGCACCGAATTACATTGAGTGTCGTGACGCCGTAATCGCGACGCGCAAACCAACCGCGTCAGCATTGTGCTCGTAATAATTGTATACTTTGCTTACCGAACGCAATCTGCGCGTTTATTCGCTCGTTTCCTAACGTCTACCGAACAAATTATTCCATTTTAGTCTCAGAGACGCCCCCAAAACCAACAAAGCAAATACACCGGCGTTCTAACAAGGGTCCGGAAAATCGAACTCCGCGTCCGTTGTTACGTAGAAGATTTGTCGCAATTAAGATGGTCTTTATTTTGTTCAATGGAGTCAACACGATAATTATCTCGAGACGATAAAGAAGATTTACAGAAATCTTCCGACACCGATAACAAAATAATCGTGTAGAATTAGATTTATCGTTCATTCGTTTATTTAACTATTTTATTCGCTATATCAACCGTGTAAGAAGGCGATACGTAAATAGCTGTTTCTGCAAAGGTAACGTAGTAACGGTGCAAAGGGTTTTTATGCCCTTTAGAGTCTCGATGCATAACTGACCTTTAGAATGCGCTTACATTAGTCAATTGTTTTCTTCGGGATGACTATCTGAAATGACACGCTATGTGTCATCCTAGACACGTATTTCTATTATCTGGCTCGTGTAAGTGTCCATTCTCTGATTTATCTATCACCATTGAGACTTTGCGTTCCAGTCATACACGTGTAAAGAAAGAAAGCAGTTGCGATTACGAGGTTTGCTCGCTCGAAGGCAATCTACGAGGCATTACCAAAGTTGACGGAGCGGGTGCAAAGTACTTTTAATTACCGTAATTTTACGAGCCTAAATAACACGGTAACAGTTTAGCAGCATTTCGACGAAACGAGTAGGATTGTTCAACGGTGAGCGCGAGTTGAGAAACGCGGGACTCGCGGAACGCGAGTTTGTCCCGTCGAGTAGGTTCCGTATCTCCGGAAATCTCGCGAGTAGAGCTTAGGCGGACGCTCGAAGGTACTCTTTTTCAAGACGCGTCGGGCCAGGAGGAAGGTTTTATTCTCGATGTCGACATTCGTCTGTCGGCGCACCCGCGGTGTTCTAGGAGTCATTGCCCTCCCCGGTTTCTATCTCGAGGTTCTCACGCGTTTGCATACAGCGAGCGTTTTGTACGTGTTCGTGTCACCTGTCTGCGAAAACAGGTGCCTATTCAACCGGCGAGATCGCTTCCTCCCGCTCGTCCCGTGCCACGCCTGCTGACGCATTGCCCATTGAAAAAAAGAGTGGCTCGAGCGGCCAGGGTTGAACGCAGCGCGCGGAGGGACCACCTCGTCGGTTCTCGACTAATGGGCTTTTTAGAATAGCCTCGCGGTTGATTCTACCCCGAATCGACCTGTTTCCCTACGTGCGCTCTCTCTCTCTCTCTGCTTCCTTATTGTTAGTCTAAATTCCAGCGCAGGCGATACGTTCCAGTGCGCGCCGTTTGCGTTAACAGTTTACATACCCATTTAGCCAGAAGCCGATCGGCCGCCAGTGCGCGCGTTCGTTCCTCATATTCCGTAATTTCTAAACGAGGCTTGGAATCGTGCTTCTAACGATGTAAAATTAAAAATAACGCATTCGACCTTTTCTCTCTAACGAGATAATATTACAATTCAGTAAACTTAGTCGATGGTCCCGGTGCGACACGGTGAACTTTATTTTCAAATGTCACGTTAGCGAAGCGTTTCCGTACGTTAATCTAGCATCGACTCGTGCATAGCGTGGGCATCTTTGAAGCCTCGTCGGTTTCCTCAAATTGGGTATCGCGAGTTGACGAACAAAAAACACGGTTAACGAGTTTCCGTGGGTGGGGGGCTGGAATTAAAAAGCCTACGAATAGGCTCCCGGTAGGTACAGCGTTAAAATACCATGCGCTCGAACACGAAATAGAGCTCGCGACGAAATTGTAGGTGATATACCCTGACACGGAATATCGCGTTTGTGTTGCAGGTAGCCCAAATGCCAGTCCAGCACGCGAGCCTTCTGAAAAGCACCGTCTCGAGAGCTCCTTGGTACGAGCGTAAGTATTCCAAGAATGAAATGGTACTCGGCTCCTTCGTTTGTCGTTGGCTCCGCGCGAATTCGCGATGTTTACACCGGGGGTCGTTCGCGTAATTGGATCCGCTCAAAGTATTGATTTAAACAAATATCGGAACGCGATCCCCTCGCCGCGATAAAACGTGGCCAATCATCCAAACAAGTTTCACCGCGATCCCAAGTCCGCTTCGAGAGAGAGGGATCGCGCTTGTGCAGGCCGGAAAACGCACAATCTGCAAACTGGAACGAGCTTTGGCTCTCTGTTAAGATATCCAGCGACGATATCTACTTCTTAACGCGTTAACGAGTCATCTAATTTGTTTTGCATCGAACCCTCGAGGCCCTATGCTTTGGAAGGTATTTATAATTTTTGTAATCGCACCCACGAAATGCTTTACCTTCAAAGGCAGAGCTCTCTAAGGAGGTACGATTTACGCGCGCGAATCAATCTTGTCGAGAGCATCGACGTTTATGTGCGCGGCTCGTATTGCTCGCGAAACATCGGACCCTCGAGAGTGCATCGCGGAATCTCGAACGAAGATTGAAAGAGAGACTGAGTTCGTGAACTGCACGTGGTTCGCGCGGGCGGAGTGCGCGAAAGCGATATAGGTACAAGCAGCGTGGTCGGGCCGATATACAATAAAAGCGGGAGTATCGCGTGCTGGCGCAGAAAAGTTTGCATTTTCGTTGAAAATAAACATTTGATCGTAGAGTATTCGCGCAAGATCGAAAGTTCCTACCTCGTTATAGATCCAATTCGGTTATGAAATACGTTTATCGAGTAGTAAAATATTCACCAAACGAACGTGATCAAACGAAAAACGTTCTCTCGCACTTTTTCTCGTGCCGTTTAACGTCAATGAAATTTTACTGGAGATAGGAGACCGGGACACGGGTGTTTCGATTTAAACAAAATCCGCGTCGCGTTTGTACAGTTACGCGACAAAGAAAACGTTACACGGAAATCGTTGAAGCGTTAACAGATCTTAAGTTACAGGCGCTTGGGGTAATTAGTTCCAATCGGTAATTCAAGCGCGACCTCCTTCTCGCTCGACTCGACCGGATGAGCAAAAGGATACCCCGAACCGATTCGAGGCACGTCGATTCCAGCGATCGCGTGTCCGTTTTCCGTTTCCGCTGTGAGAATCACTTTTATTTTTCCGTGCAGGTGAACGGAGGCAAGACGATGTTGTCGTACATGCTACCAACGGACGACAAGCCGCCACCAGGAGACACGAATCAGGCCAACTATCGCGCTAGTAAGCTACAGAAGAGTCCGAGAGAACGTCCTCCGTTGGCCTCGAAGCCGGCAATAGCCGTTTCCCCGAGGAATTACTCCGACACGGCCAGAACGATGATCGTCTCGACGAAAATCGAGGAGCATGCCGGCGATCAGCAGCCGGGGCTCCCGCCGATCGAAAGCCCAAAGCACAACGGTACCGTGACGAAGAAGTCGACGTTGCACACGTCGAAAGTCACCAAAGACGACAGTCTGTACAGCATCAACAGCGACACCAGCACGGTCGGAAGCGATCGAAAGAACAAAATTTTCAACGGAGCGAAGCACACTAGTCTAAAAAGGTGAGGACACCCAGCAGGGATTAGAGGCAGAGCTAAAGAGTCCGAGTACCGAGAGTTCAGGGGTCATTCGAGACCACCTTTCTAATTCGGTTCGCTCGGTCTTTAACCTTCTCCTCCCGGTGGCATATCAAACTCGCGCGACCGATTAACTCTCCCTCTCTCTCTCTCTCTTTCTCTCGGAGTGTTTGCTATTTTTGGCAATTTTCGATCGAGCATCTTTCAACCTCGGAAGAGCAACATCGATCGTTTTACTTTGCCGACTATCATTTAACGGAAAGAACGATCGGAACGTTTACGAGTGTCGAGTGAACGTATCGCCGTTCGACATAGAACGGGAGAGGAAAATCGGAGCGACTCGTTCACTGTCAAGGTGGATCGTTGGAAGCCTTGCTCGAGTTAAAATTATCCATCGAGTCGTAAAACAGCGTCGAATTATACAACCGCGTTTCTTTTTTTAAATCCAACTGAAACGACACGCCATTAGCTACCGAAGCATAGTCGGGGGTGGACTCCGTGGCAGGCGTGCACAGCGATGCTATAGGAGAGAAAGTTTGACTAATGATTCGTAGGTTAATATATTTCATCGGACATCCCTTTACAAAGCAAACGCGATCCAAGTCCCTCCACGATGGACGATCCCGTGCCATACCGGTTTGCAAGCCGTCTTTTGCAGCGCATCCCACAGAAACCCTCGTGACATTTACATGTTGGGTAGGTCACGGTCATACGACCACTCGTGGACCGTGCTCGAACAAAGCCTAACGTGTACAGCCTTTGTCCTTGCACGCTAAAGTTACGAGTTTCGAAACTTCGTAGACTATAGTTCTATCGTTGGTTACTTGGACGACTTTTTATCGAAGACGATTTAACGGGCATAAATGAGCCAAGATGCGCGCGGTTGAAATGTTAATTTACGGACAAAAGTAGCAATTGAATTTGGAGAACGCTCGCGACCATTCTTATAATGTACGTGTGTATATTGTTTTACGGTAGGAAGTACGCGTTGATCAAAATTTACGATACTCGTAAAAACTGACGCCTTTTAACAGTTGACCCAGTCGTAAATACATTTCACGATGCTATTGTTATAAGTGAGTAATAGCAAACAGTTGCGTTACGTTCCGCGAGAATTAGAATACACAAGGTGTTCCGCGAAACCGAAACCATTAGAGTATTGATTCCTGGCAGAAGTATTGCAAGTTAAAAGGATGGTGTATTTTTCGAATGTCCCATTATTTCGTTCGCGGGTGTAGGAAAAGCGATCGTCGCGAGAAGGAAGACTCGTCCCACTCGAAACTTTTCTCGATTGGGTGCTCGGTGAAACTATCCGGTACTCTCTTCGCGCGGAACAAGCTCTTCGCGATGGAAGAATCATAAAATCGTTAAATATACTCGAAGGTCGTTTGAAGGGCACATCTTTTACGCGCTGTCGAGTTCGATTGAATTTTATCATGGCTGCCCGCCGCAGAAAAGCATTCGTTAACAATTGAAAACACCTCGACGGCGATCTTAAAAAGTCTTCAAAGGTACGAGGGAGCGCGATGTTTGAATAATGCATGCAACCGATTTATTCGTCTCCGTCCGAAACAATTCTCGGTGTTGCGATGGATCACCCTCTAACAATGAATTCGCGTTTTGGAGAAGAAAACGGGAGAGTTGTGCGTGGGCAGATGGTTACGAATCGTCGTTACGTCATCGGGGACAGTTTGAAACGGTGACACAATCCTAACTAAAAGGGACTACGGGCCGTGACGAAAAGATAACGTATTCTATTCATTTTCTAACGTTTAGAAGTGATTTATGCGCGATGTACTGTTCGCGTTTAAAATCGTTTGCCGTATTTAGATTTGATACTTGTTTAGGAACAACGTTAAACGTTAAAACAGATATCGTGAGACTAACCAACGCGAATTATTTTCATATTCTTATACGTAATAGGTAAAAAATTGCAATCGCAAAAAGGGGTGCAGTGTAATATTGTGCTGTGTAAGAAAAGCCACGAGATCTCTGCATCTCGTCGGTTTGTTACCCTGCGGAAAGCAGTTTCGTTGATTAACTTTCTCCACCGTGTGGCAGCACCGTGTCGACGGTCAGTCTAGCTTGGATTAGAACCCTGTTTCGCGAGCAAAAATACAACGTCTAGCTACGTCAACCCTTTAAATCACCCTTGTTGCGTAGGACCAAAAAGAAAAACAGAAAAAACTCGTTATGCGAATTAAATTTTTAATCCGAATTGAAACGCGATAGAAAAAATAATGCGAATAATTAATTTTAAATTTCAACCACTCGTATCGCTTCAACGAATGAATCAACCATTTCCGAAAACGAAGATGTTCCAGGAAATGAAGAAACCTTTTACCGTTTCCAATTAGTAGCACGTGTCCTAAACTGAATACGGCCAGTAATGGAGATGACCGGTGTTTAGCATCAAAGTTTTCGATTACTTTTCTACAACGTTTTCAAAGGTCGATGCTACCACGTCCTGCAACGTATAACGAGATACAGGCAACCGTGCAGACTCGTAGCTTTAATCTCGGCCGTGCTTGATCGCCGTAACCCGATACCTCGATCGCGGGATTTCGATTTTGATATCGGACCGCCCGCTGCTGCGGTTACCGAGTGTCCGATTCACTTGCTTCGAGTACTGTCACGCGATAGGAAATTGAGGTTTACGGCAACTATTTTTTCGGCTTTCCACACGGCTAACGACGCTTTTTACATCGATGGTCGTCTCTCCGCTAAAACGAAACCGTTGTACGTGCATTCTGGGAAACGTGCCACGCGAATGTTCTTTCACCTGGTTCCTTAACCTTTCATTGGTTAATTGCGATAATGTTTCTCATCCTTGCAGAGTCTCCTTTGGTTCGAGCAAAGGATCGATGGTAGAAACTTTGGTGTACGAAACTCCCGTTCAAGAGGAGCCAGAGATCAATTGTTTCCTGGACCACAACGGGCGCTTACCCCCTCTGATCGCGTCAGTACCCGATACCGAGTAAGTAAATAATTTTGTTATTCTATGCTCGATCAGTTATTATGCGTGCTCCGAGGAAGTTATCGCGTCATCTGGCACACAATATACGTACATGGGTACCGGTATAACGTTTCTAGACGTTCCATTCGTTTAACCGCGCGGTCTGATGTTAAAACTTTGCGAGCGTGCAATCGGTGTTTGCTCGAACAATTCATTCGTTACAGTAGAGCGAAGGAATACGAAATCGACCATGCGTCGTCTCTTTATCCTTGGTAGTATGCATGGTAATGTTTTCCTGTTTTGCAACATTTTTCCAACAAGAACAAGATCTGGTTTCCGATTGTACAGTTTTATTTTTATATCACGTTGAAACGTTTAACTTTGATTCGTGCCCTGAAAACTGTACCAAAATAAGAATTTTTCGCATCTCTGGTCGAACATCGTTGCAGTTTCAAGTTGGTGATTTAGAGACGCCTCCGCTCGCGCGCGCCGGCTTCCTAATATACCACTTCAACTTAACTTATCGCCCAGTGCGATCATTATCGCGTTTGATCCGGTTTAAATGACAAAGTACGCGCTCGGAATATATAATGTCGGTTTTCGACAATGTAAGTGTCACATTTGAGATCAAGAAAATAGTTGCGCGTATAATGTTCTTTTTTTCTTCGAATTTTTTTTTTTTTTCATTCCTGTTAGCTGTTCTCTCGGGTTTATCGACGACGAATCGCGAATGCTCGTTATATCAACGAACGCACCAAGTATACTGTGAGTACGTTCGAATTACGAGGAATTTTGATTTAAATCGAAAAGTGGAACACCGACGCAAAAGGTAGCGATATGGCCTCATTCTCGAGAAGATTTAAAATACATTACAAGAGCCTCGAGATAAGGTATGATGTCATGCGAGGAATGTGCACGTCGATGAATGCAAATTCGCACATGTCTGGCTTATAATACATCCGATAACGCATGTTTTACGCGTACTTATTCGGATGCAATACGATGTTACCCGTATATCGTAACGCCGGCTCGTCTTTGCCCTTTTGTTTACATCTTCGTATGACTGTATTATCGATCAATCGGTTTTGAAATGGCGTAGCCTTCCCCACCCACACTGGTCGGCCCTGAGCGGGGACGTTAATTAAACGAGATAAGTGGTATATTTGAAACGATTCGAGCAAAATATTTTACGCCTACGTTTACGAAGTTTGAGGATCGGCGTATGGGCGCACCTTGTTTA